>NW_013530472.1:1926383-2084741 GCF_000836235.2 Papilio xuthus
TAAATTTAAAACTTGTACTCTTATAATGAATATAACAAATAATAAAATTAAATCTAACATTAAAATAGAAAAGAGGGATAACAAACATAATTTTCGCAATAAACACAAATTAACATTAATTACTCCGCGTACTAACTATGGAAATAAAACTGTATTGTTTGAAGGCGTTCAAATGTTTAATAAACTGCCAGACGAGATAAAGAACTGTGAAAGTGTTAAAGTTTTTAAAAACAAACTTAAATCATATCTCATCGCTGTAATGTCATAATCTATTCTCAATATTATATCTTGATATAATTTCTGTTCAATTTAACTTCTTATAGTTGTACGTACTAAGGTCTGTTTTTGATTTATACTGATTTTATATATGGTTACTATATTTTGTATTAGCCCGCAAGCCCTTATATTATATTTTACATTTATACTCATTGTAAGCGAAACTATGTGTTTTTTATGAGTAAATAAAGATCTTTAAACCGATGTTGTGGCTTAAACTTTGCACTGTTAATTTACATGCATGTTAATTAAATAGGCATCGTCTTTTTAATTAATTGTACCTCTTACAGGTTTGAACATAAAACCTTCTTAGATATTAAAAATATAACTTTTTTATTTTTCTACGATTTTCAGCGCTGATGCGAGTATGGCTGGACCATCACATTTTTGTAACTTTAATGTTCGAATCGTCCTACTTGGTTACTTCTAAATCGAATTAAAAAGATTTAGATTTTGCTTCACAATACACGAACTTTAATGTAATCGGAGGTATCGACAGGCCGTTGACGTTCGGCATACACAGACTGCAAATTTCAGTCGCTGGTAATGATCATATGCCGACCGGTTGGAGGTATCGATAACGATTGCTTATAACAGTTCCTATATATCGGCTGTGTACGAACGTAGTGAATCGTCCACTAGTTATGTCCAGTATTAGGAATGCGTTTGAGGGGGAGCGTGTAAATGCGGGGTCGCTCACCGCATACTGCGTTGGATGGAGCAGTATGCCTCTTCCCCGTATCAATACGGGAGAGCTACGCTCTTGTATTGGGTAAATACATTATGTACAATATACAAACAATAATATGTGTAAAATAAAATGTTTTAACATATATATTATGTAAACCCTTTACAAGTTGACATAAATATTCTTAGGTTTTATTATATTATTCGATATCACTTTGAAATTTTTATAAACGTTAAAAAAACTTCGCAATTTCGTAAAACTGATGAGTGCTTAATGTTAGGTACATTTAATAAGGCTAAGAACCATTTAACAACGTTTTTAAATTTAAAGTTTTTAGTATTTTATCATGTAAAATGTCTATTTTTTACTTCAAAAATTGATTCTAATCATGGACAACGGCTAGCGTTTGTAATAAATACTCTGTAATTTAACTTGGCCAGGAAAAAAGAAAACCTAGCTATGCTATGGAGGGGTTTGGATGTCATGCCAATAATATTCTTTATTGTTAACTCGTTTACAAAGTTTTGTTATAATTACGTTTTTATTTATTTCATAATTTGACGTGTATAAAACAGCAAGCCGTAATCGAAGAATGTATATGAAATACTGTAGTTCTAATGCTCTGATGATAGGTTTTCTTTTATCCTGGTCAGGCTACAAACTAATTTTCTATCATGGGTACTTAAGTATAACATATTTTGACTAGATGTTTTATTCAAATATTAGCAGATTTTTAGTAATTTATTAATATTTCTTGTACCATTCCAACTAAGCTCTAGGCTTGTGCTAAGAATGGCGAGATTCGAACTTTCGAACAAGTGATTCGAAATCCTTACCCGTAACCACGAAGCTATTGGCGCTTTAAGCATGAGTTTATTTTGTGAGTGTCCAATTTCTAATGTCTGAATAGCAACAGTAGTGATGTAGCAGACTTTAACAATCCTGAATACTAGTACTGCTGTACACGTGTGTTAGAATAATCGATCATTACGATCAAATAACTATCAAGAATATAGCTATATGAAGAAGTCAAACCGAGTATAATTATGCACAACTGAAACACAACTGCACCAAGCTTTATAATATATCCTAAACAATTGACAACTTCAAGCGAATCGTTTCAATACGACTGGTTTGAGGTCGTTGATTCCCTAGTGTATATTTCAAACTGCGCTTCTGAATAACATGCACCTATCAAGAAAAATATTTTCATCTGCTCGCTGAGTTATATTGTGTTGTTTTTATTATTTTAATCATAATCCTTATAAGATGTGTTTTGTTTAATACTTAATAAAATACTAAATGCGTTTGAAGTTATAATAAAATGCTTTTTTTTTTTACATTTAACAAAGAAAATAGTGACTTTGAACTAATTGATTTATGTTTTAGAAACTAAAATTGCATCTTATTACCTTTTTATTCATTACCTTTAAGTGTATTGTGTTATTGCTATTTTTCTATAATTTAATAAATCAATATTTTCATCAACGTAATATCAAATGTAATATGTATCAGCAGTATTATATACAATTTAATTTTTTTTATAAATATCTTAGTGACAAATGATATGTAAATAAAGACTTTAATAAAGTAATAAATTATACTATTCCAGTATGAAAAAGATCGGCTCTAACTGCCGACCCCACAGTCGTTTAATGGTGACTTTGTTTAATTCCTTAGTACATTCATACTAAGGTAGCTTATAGTGGCCAATAGTCGACTGATGTTCGGAAGTTAGTCTTCTACACCCGGCAAGTTCACGATGACATCTTTAGCGTAAAGACAATTCTTTTAGAAAAGCTGGATTGGATTGACTTTTGGCTGATGGTTACCGTGCAAAGATCAACAGTAATAATTCAGGAATGCTTCTTTAAACCAACCATATTGTCTTTGCTTCTTCACGGAACATCGGAATGCGGGGAGAAATTTCTATTAAGAAATTTTTATGTTATTAAAAATTAAATTCATTCTACCTTTTGTGAAGATTTATATTTCGTGTTGTATCGAAACTTCTGTAATTCTATTTCTACGTTGCGTTTTTTTCATTCTTCAAGTAGCCACTTCAAATATATTATTTTATAACTTATATTTTATGATATAAATAATCTAGAAATATTATCTTAGTAGAAGTCTTTTATGATTTTTATAAAAATGAAAAATAAATGTATCGAATGTTCATTTTATGAATACGCCATTTCGTTATGTTTTATTTTCAAAGCGTATTTCATGTTCTAGAGCTGGATTATACTACTTGTATATCTTGAACATGTATTATTTAATTATTTATTTTCATGTTAGAGTTTGCAACAGTAATATTTTATCTCGCAGTTGAATAATTACTAAAATTAATTAACTATAACAAATCTTTATAATTGAAGAAGTATAAACAGTTTATAAAAATTACTGTAGACTTCTTATTTTTAAAAATTGGTGTTTTTTTAATTTTTCGTATTGACTTTTATTTATAAAAAAAACTGTAACTATATTGATGAGAGGATGACAAAAAAAAAAGTATTTTTTATTAAATATTGGTTTTGACAAGATATATATTTAAAAAAATACTTTAAAGACCGGTTATTATAATAAAAAGTCCTATACGTTTAACTTTTATAAAACTTTATCAAAATTTTCTCGTTGGATAAAAATTTAAATCGAAAAATTTATTAAGAAAACTTTTCAAAGGCTACTTCAATCCATGCATTGATACACGGAGAGGTACAAGATTAATTTAGGTAAGTCTTTGAGTGCGCGCATACTCCGCTAGGCTTTAGCTATATCCGTACAAGTGTGGACAAATTAAATTTCACTCCAAGTAGGAGATTGCAAGCGGAAAGTACTTTCAACTACTCAAGATACTCTCATCTCAAAGACGCATTTCTTGGGATTCTTCGATTTTATTAGTTCCGATATTACATTTTTCATTTCCTATATTAATAAATCTCATGTCATAATTTCTCTAAAGCTTAGTACAAATAAAATGTAATAGTTTTGTCGTAAATATTGACTTAGTGCTGACCGTAAATAGGTAATAAATAATATTACTCTTTTTATAAAATAAAAATATAAACTTGAAGAAAACAAAAAATTGTTTTAATACATGTATGTACGGTCTCAATCACGTGTTCTACGTTTGCACTTAGTTCCGATATGATAGTTCTTCGGGTAACAAAAATGTTTGGCAACTTGCCTACTTAAAGTTTCGACTTCGGCACAAATTACCCGCATTCATTCCACAGGATATTTCATTTCGTTACAGCGACGAGCAATTTACTCGTACTTATAATAGCTAATATGTTTGTTTTTAATTTCTTTTTTTAAATCCTTAAAGACTTTACTATGCTTTTTACTATACACGGTTAATTAACATCTAAAAATATTAATATTAACCTTATTGGGATTATAAGGGTTAAAAGTTGTTGTTGCTGGCACCTACCATTGTTACTTTTATATTTATTGTAGCACTTTTATATTTATTTTAAATTGGAATGTTCAAAGACTTGTATGAATTTATCATTGTATACGAAACGAATTGCCGGCAATTAGTAAACGAAAACGGCTTTTTTTCATCGTTACATTCAGCAGTTCCCACTGTATCCGAGTGTTGTTCAGTATTTTTTTTATCAGCTCCAATAATCTTTTTTGACAATCGGTCATTTTATTTTTATTGTTTGAAGTATATTAGGAGAATTACTTAGACATGCTTAATGTTTTTTTTTAAATAAAATAATGGCAGTAGGGTTAATTGTATAGTGCATGAAAAATAGGAAGGAAATAATTTTCTATTATACTTGATCGTGTTAAATGCGCTTCTTACTGAGGAATTAGACACTTATATTGACGTATTAATATTGTTGTCCCTATTTGTTATATAGAGAATGAAAGAGATGAAAATATGGTGATATATATATTACGGTAAAAATTCACAGTTATATCCTTTATGTTGGAAAGATATCGTGTAAAGTAAGAATCGCTCAGATATTACGCAATCGATGTTTGTCCTTCGTTGACTTTGGCTTTCTTTTGCCCGTAGGCGCGCTTTTATACAATGATTATACGAATGAATATACGCAATTACATTGTTCTTTACAAGATTTGTTATATTATAACTAAAGATAAGAATAACGTACAAATGCTGTTACAAATCCTAAGATGAAACTAATGAATTTAGGTATTTGAAAAAAAAAATTGTTTTTGGTTTTAACGTAAAAGCTTTATATCATCATTGATAACCAAATTTATGTCACACGTCACAAACCGCTGACGTCTACCAAAGATTTAGGACGCCTAACCAAACATTAAATTGTATATAAATATTTATATATTATATAATATATAGAAACTTACTATTAGAATATTACATGTTTCAACGAAAACATAATCTGTCAAAACGAAGACGTCAAATACAAGTTTTCCATTTCCGGAATTCTTCCAATACGTTCAAGACGTAAACTACTTAGAACTGACTATTACTTGGAAAGAGTTTGAATTTTTAAAAATCTACGTTTAGATGTTCCGTCAAATTTAATGAATCAGAACCGCAGTATCGCAGTCGCAGTATGATTATTTTTCATTCGATATATCTCATACTTGTTACTTGTTATTCCTTGTTAAGCAAACAGAATAACTTTAGAAACGATATTTGGAATATATTTCTGCCGAAAGCTCATGTTTGCTCGAGCTTTCGTTTGGAACTTTCAATTCTAATAATTTATAAGGAAAAATGTTTGTATCCAATTTAAAGTTTATTCGCGCAACTTACATATGTAGGTTGAAGTTTTTCGTTTACCTTTTGTACGTGGAATTTATAAAAAAAAAAACAATTTTTGACTCTTAGAAGTTCAGCTGTTTGATATTTAGAAGATCAATCCATCATTGTGATTAAATTATCAAAGGGAAATTAATAGTAATTTTAAAAAGTTTTCAATAAATGTCAAAGATAATAGGTATCCAATACTTTATAATACGCATTTTTCTAAGGTCTGCAATGTGGCCTAGATTTATATATTATATATAAATGTAGACCACATATATATATATATTAAAAATATATTAGTATAATTTAAAGCATATTAGTTTTTTAATGTGGCTGAAAAATATATACCTACCGCTATATAAATGTTAATTCAAGACGCATATTAAAAAGCCGCAGTTTTTCTTTAAAGTGCACAGCAATTAACTTTAATATTTAACCTACTTATTTCCATCTTTATGAAAACAATGAATTTGTCGGTATATACTTATAAGTGTATGAGGAATAGTTATGGAAGAAAAAGTAATAAAAAATTAAATATTGGAAAGAATGTCTTTTTCGCTTACCTCTATATTCCCAGTTTACAAAAATCCTAGCGGTAGTCAATTGATTTGAATTCGGTCATAATTCATGATCAAAGATTTTTTTAATTAAATAATCTTTATACACTTTTCCATACTATAACCATTCCATTGTGAGCGCTTATTCTAAGAACTTTTCATTTGTGTGGTACCATTTAATTAGTCTTTAAAAAAATATTAAAACTATTATAAAATATGAAAATAATTTTATTTAACGATATGCTTTTATTTTGGCTAACAAAATGTAAAAATTGTTTTCCAGTTGGTTGCAATTCTCTCTTACTAGGTACCATTTGGAACTTCTCCTAGAATTTCATTTACAATACAACATGTACCTCGTAGTTTGTTATAGCTAGGTGATAGGCAACACGATCTATTGTTACTAAAACAATACTACATATTGATACGGACTGGACGCAAGGCTTTGTCGCTCGCGCCCGGGAGCCTACAATCAAAACCAAACATCGTTATACAAGCACAGTTCAATGCGTCCATATAATTCATTGATACTCAAACTAATTGGATATCGGACGTGTTGAAACAATTGACCATCTATGTCTTTGTTTCATCTAGTTATATTGAAACCATAGACAAAGAGACCTTCGTGTGCCACGGAATTGTATAGTCAGAATATGAACCAGTCCGTGACTTCTAATTTAGACAGCTACAAAGATAGCGTAGATTCTACGCCGTAGATATACGTTTTATATTCTACATCAGAGATAATGAAACTATTTTTTTCTAGACCATTACAAAATGATGCTGGTATCAGTGTACCCATGATGCTATATTTAATCTTCAAGTTTTGATCTTTCGACTTTATTGCCCTTATTCGCACACTTCCGTAGGTTCTCCCGTGGACACACTTCGGACCCCCTGGGGACCCTGATCACCGTTCTCCACAAAAATAAATAAATATCAGAGTATCATAACAACGTTGAAATCAAGTCATTCATCAATTAATTATTGTATTGTCATACCAAAATCATTGAAAAAAAAAAACAAAAATAATAAAATGCCTTTAATAATGTGCATATAGATTTTCGACAGGGAAAAACTCCTGGTTTCATTGGTTTATTCAAAATACAGAGTCGTCATTATTTTAAAATATAATATTTACTGGTAAGTTATTTTCCTTTTTTAAACATTTCAGTCTGTGACGTCAATTCTAATTAAAATGTAAGTAGAATAAGATTTATTCTATGTGTTGACCTATTTTACATTTGCTAATTAAATATCTTATAAATAACGATACAACTAATGCATATATTTCAAAGTTCAGTTGACGCATCTGTAAGCTCGCTAATTAAGGAAGTTATTCGTGCAGTACGGATACACGCTGTAACCGGTTCAACAATTAATGCGCCTAACAATACCTCGCTCCACAAGAGGATCGGATTATTACTTCTCCACCAACTAATTCCCCTTTGCAGCTTACAGCACCCTATTCATAGACTAGACAAAGTCCCGTCAACTATGACATATTAATACAATGTCACTGAGATTGTTATCTGGATTCGGTTATGTGCACTAATTTATGTGCGATACCATCAATGTAACATCAACATGGCTATATTAGCAATTACTAGCTTATATACGAATAATGACAGAAGCTAAAAGATGCGAAAAGTTAAAATTAACTAAGAAGTAAAAATAAGAAGTACTCATAGTTTCTCGTCGGTCTCGTTTTGACGGTGCTAAGTCATAAAGTTTCCGAGATGTCATACTCTTCCTTATATTTTTGGAAGCGTTTATTTTAAATATTATTTTCTCTAGCTGTACGTCTAATAAGGACCTAAACTCCGCTTTGGTTTAATGAAGCCTTTCCAGTTGACTGAGCAGGACTTTCATTTTATCGGAATTCCACCTAACGGGAGATGCCTTTGATGCAATGCTTCCTATATTTCGATGTGAACATATTTTGCATTATTACGCGCTCCCTTTGCTCCAGGTTTGAACATTAATTAGTTTTCTCTCAGAAATTGGACTTTTTACTCGAGTTAATTTACTAAATGAAATTGGATGTCTTTGCCTTTCTAATTTTCATTTATGAATTTTTCCTCATTAGGTATTTCTAGCGAGTGAACAGGAAAAAGAATTTGAAGTATCTTATCGAATATTTAATTTGATATGAGGTAATAGATTTATCATATTTAAGCTATAATTTTAGATTTTGCCAGTATATTTATATAGAAATATAAGAAAAGTAAAACTGTGTCGAGTCCCACTATTATAAGCAGTCGCTACCGATACAAAACATTGTGATATCTCATATAAAACCTATTAATTTTAATTAGTGTCTGTTATGACAACTTTACAATGACACGACAACGACCCAGAAGACAGAATAGATAATAAAATAAGGCATAAATATTTTTATTCTGAATAGATAAGTAAATGTTCATAAACACAATATATTGTGAATACAATGTTGTTTATCACCGTCCTTATTACGCTGAATAACAATGATTTATTCCTTACTCGTTATATTCAATGCATTGCAAATTATAGCACCAAAGCTGTCATATACATTGGTCGAGTAAATACCCCGGGGAAATTATATACATAGCATGTTTACTATTATTAGGTTTATACTCGAATATTTCGACGGATCATCAAATGAAATAATGATTGACAACTTTAATTATCTTCATTTTTATAAATAAAAATCAATGTGTGCATTTTCATCAACAATGCGCTTCAAAACCACAAGGCAGATAGCGATGAAACTAAATACTCTATCACTTCATAGTTTGGAAACTTATTTCATAAACTTGTTGCTTAGATAGTTGAATGAACAATGTGGAATTCAGAACAATGCGTTTACGGTGCAATTTGCACTCTAGGAAAATAGCAAAGGGTTGATATTACTAAACTTGAATATCGTTGTCGTTAGTCAAAGAGAAACTCAGCTAAGTAGAAAATACTTTATTAAGTATTTGCAAATACGTTAAATTAGGTTTCTTAGGTTATTCAGTTAAAGGATACTTAAGCTTTTAGAATACATCAAGCCTTTACAGTGAAGCTTTTATTGCTTTTACGTAGAAACTTGATTTATTAAATGTTTGAAGTTAAGAGCTTTCAAGAAAGTTCAATAATGCACTTAAAGTTCTTAAAATTAGTGAACAAAATTGTATCTAAATTCTAGGCATATATAATGAACAAATTAGAAGACGAAAACGCAGATGAGATTTCAGATATAATTAAGATGAGTCTATTTTGATTGTAAACGATTTTAATTGCCAAGTGTAAGTAACTTGTTAAAGTAGAAACAAAGAACCGCGTGCCATATGGTATTCTCTAAAAAGTTTCATACGAAAAGCTTGTATTCATCCATTTAGTCGACACTTTTTTATGTCTTTTAAAGCTTTGTTTTTATAAACGATAGTTAAAATAATTCAAACTATGAATTCTTCTCATTGAAATGATTTGGTATTTCATTTCAATTGAATGGGGTAATAGAAATGGAGAGGTTTTTATTATTTTACTTTTAAAAGGTTCAATCATTTTGTACAAAGCTGTATAACTTGATGGCTTCCGTTTGTTGCCGTTTGCAACTCTTTGGTTTGTTATTTTTAATGTTCGATTTCTTCATTTATTTACACAACATTTTGTTGCAAGATTAAAAAAAAGAACACCGAATTTTATTTCGTATAGTAACAATTTCGTTCGTTTCGTTATTTAAAAAATCGAATATGAATAGAAATAAAAAAATTTTTTCTAATAACATTGCAAAAATACACTTGTGTAGGATTTTTTAATTGGGACACGAATACTACACAAAAATCATAAAAAAAAATCTTGATACAGTATGCAATAAATTCAGAGTATGGCAGAGAGCTGGCGTAGGAATTTGATTTACTATTCAAAGTATTGAGATCTATTCATTGGTCGGCCAACATGAATAGTATGTAGTTACTCGAGGCCAATGCAATGGAGGTCGGTTACAGTCCACTTATAAGTGCTACACAAATTGGTACTTCAATAGCGAGATTTTCTATTTGAAAATATGATTCCGTGTACGGTTACTTGTTGATTTGATATCAACAAACTATAAGATTACTTTCTATGTTGATTTCCTCAACTTTTCTTGATACCATCTTCAATAATAAAGTATTCAGTCCAGAGTAGAGATATAACGAGGATGTAGACGTTCCTTCCCTTGTATTATTTGAGAAATCCTGTAGCTGTCATGTCTTTGTGTCGGGGGGAGTGCAATATCGGGTCGGCACTCACCGCACACGGCGGGGTTCCTGGAGCCGTGTGCCTCCCACATTTTTTAATGTGGTGAGCGATATTGAATCGTATCGGGTATTTTGTGAATAATAATTACAAATAATTTAAAAGCGTTTTTCATTTTTTTATTTGAAAATTAGTAGAAAAGTAAGTGTAGGTACACATCATTTAAATATATACAAAACTCCTCTAATTGTATTCCCCCTTTTATATCCTTTTCTTACGAAAAAAGATGGATGCGTCTTGGGACTGGAATTAGGCCTGCGATTTTTCATTAGATGTAACACAGACCAAATATAATACTAATACTTAATTAAGTATTTAAATTGAACCAATCACATATCGAATGTGTGTATGTAAATATGTAACATTTTAATGTAATTGACACAACTATCATGTAAATGTTTGGGGATCACTCAGTGACGGACATCCCCCTGTTGACAGGCTTTGAGTAATTATAAACTGCCGGGCGCCATCAAGTTGCACTCAGACAGTCCGGTATTAATCTCCCCCTGTAACATCAGCTAATGAGAAATCCCTTTGATGCAAAGCTTTGAGTGCAGAGCGCCGGACACAGATTGGCCCCGCTGATATATAATCACCCGCCACAGACGCTCTTTATATACATACTTAAATAAATCTAGTCCAGATTAAACACTGTCAATGCCAACTTATCAAAGAACCTAATTAGTGGTACCTTTTTGATGATTGTTGTATTCCCATAGTATGAATTGTTTACGTTTTAATGAAATTGCAAACAAATCTTTTATAATGTGAAAGTATTGTATTATAGCAGTTTATTATGACAATTAAAACCTTCAGAGATTTTTTTTCCTGTGTCGTTCTGCAAATAAAACTAGTTTTTGTAAAGTCGATTAAGAGTACATATCGAAACCGCATTGCGGTCGTTGTCTCCGTGGAGAGGAGAAAACAGTTAGATTAGTGAAACATTTTAAATGTACCTTTATTTATATTATTTTATCTCATTTCTTTACTATAAATATTTTTGTTGCATATGTTATTTATTTTACAATTTTGATAAGTGATATCACTAGACGAAAAGTCAATATATTCTACATATTAAACACATGATTTTTTAAAATTAATGTCATATGACGTCAGTTTTGTTAGATTTTTATCGCTATTATTAAAGTTAGGACTTGAAAAGTTATTTGTGTAAGATTTAAAAGCAATCTTTACCATCAGTAACGAGAAAACTTATTAATCTTGTTAAATAATACATTATTAAAGTTTGTTCGAATATGAAATAATAACTTGAAATATTATATTGTTGAGTTTATCCGACACGGCCTCTGAATATTGTGTGAGTTATTGGTTTTTCAGAAAAGTTTACACCTTTTTGAATATTAAACAGTGCATTAAATTAAAAAATACTTGTTTCATAATTGCTTCTGTTTTCCCGATACCTATTTGTAAAGTCAAAAATGAACATAAAATAATTCTGTTTTCCATATTTTCTGTTTTTGTATTGTGACGAAACTTTGGAACGTTCTGAGGAAGAAAAAAATGTTTAATTTAGATGTTAGCGTCTATCTAAAAAAAATCTTTGAATGGCATTGTAACGCTTATAAACATATAGTTTATAAAAAAGACAAATGTTATGTTGTCTGCATCTTTGTGCATTTTTTTTTAAATAATAAAATACAAAAAATTTAAATTAACAATAAAACTTTTCTTTTCATTGTAAGAGAAAAAAATAAAAGAAATATTTTGTTGGGGCTGGTAACCCTACTCCGTTTTTAACTAGATAACGTTTAACCGGTCAGATTGTAGCGTAAGTAATCGCGTTAACATAGAGACAGGCCCTCACCCTCGCCCTTTGTAATCCGATGTGCACGTCAAATAAGTTCACAAGAAGGTTGAGATACAATGTCAAGGTCGCTCTATATTGTGCATACACATTAAAAAAAATTACGACAACTAGCAAAAAGACATATATAGGTATTATAATAAACAAAAGATTTGTCGTTAATAGTTTTAGAAAAAAAGACAGTTTTTTGATTTCACAAATATATTAAATCTTATTTATCGTTTAACCCTTAATTCGATGGTCTCCAGTGTGACGAACAACTAATTAAAAATATCTACTGAACTAGTTTAGAAAAAAATACGTAAGTGTGACTTAATTAAAAAAAAAACAGTTTTTGTGCTACAAAAAATTTATAATTATAATTAAATTATCTAGCTGAGAAACGCGACTTAAATTTAAAACAGGTAAAAACAGCAGACTTTAAAAAGATAAGAAAAAAGAAAGTTGGAAAGTCCTCTTCTCTTTTTTTATTTTAATACACCTTTCTTCTACCCTTTGTCCCTTCCGCATGGCTAACAATCCTGCATCCACACTGTATTCTACAAAAAACAAACTGGCAACGTATAAACAAGGGGTTCAGCTTTTATAAACGATAATAAAAATCGATACTACAAAAGAATACACGCTCCTCGATTGTTTGATTGATCGATTAATTTTAAAATTATGGATAACTAGCTGTCGCTCGTGACTCCGTACGTGAAGAGTTAAAAAATACGTTGTACATTTATGCCAATTTTTATCGAGGTCCGTTAAGCATTTCTGGATATGCCTTCTAACAAACATCCATCCATCTAAACATGTGAATGTTACTACATTTCTACTAACAGACAGAGGTCAATATTAGGAGCTTATCAAGTGTGGATCATATGTGAAATTTACCATAATGTACAGAAATCTAACATACAAAACACCTAATATAGAAACCTAAAATATATTTAAAAAAAAACGAAAAACATTGAACGCATCCAGTAATCAGTTGCCTCATTCTAACGCGATTTACTACTATAATATCCCATTAAGCCGCAACGTTCAGCACTTATCGAGCCTCAGAATATTCATATTTTTAGACGTATAGAATAAATTTAGGTTCTACAGTTTTATGTTTAACTAGGGGTCAGAATTTAAAAAAGTAAAATTTTGAGTAGCCCATATGCACGTGCATCACCCGTTCACTTTCCCATCGAAGCCTCATTAAAATTCGTTCAACCACTTCAGAGATTTACCTAAACAAACTTGGCCTCGCGTTACATACAAACAAAAAATGGTATTTCGTTACCAGCTACGCAAATATTCATGCGAACTAATTATTTTTTCGATATTATACACAAGCACCCTAATTTTATTAATATGTAAAGATTCAATTAAAAACTGAAGATTGTCGACTGAGATTCACTGCAGATTTCAACATATTTCAGAAAAAACACCCTTTCTCCAATAAGTACAAAACATAAGCTACCTTTGATTTACAGTATCACTTTATATTGAAAAAGTTCACAAAATAACAATAGAAAAGTAATATCGTAATGGTCATCATGTATAGAATTATTGTGCTCATTTATCTGTTTGCTTAATTCTGGCGTTGGACTGAAACAAGATAGTTCTTGGGCATCCAATTTGCTCTACGTTATTAACAACAGAAGTACACAACAGACTAAAATTTATTTAGATGCTAGAAATGACATATATTTAGCTACGAAAAATACTAACTAAAGTATTCACAAAATAGATATGAAAGATCAAGTTTTAATTAATATATATTTTTTTCTTTTATATTCGTACAATATTTTTGGACTTAATAAAAAAATAGATTCTATAACTTTAATTGAATACGAACATCAAGTGATCTCGCAGTTGCTGTAACGAAGTATCTATCGAGGTTTTTTATTAGCGGGATTTGTAAGCTTTGAGTGTTCATCGAAAACTTGAATACGATAGAAAGTTTCAACCGGACGCTGGAGAGGCTACGTATAGAAATGCGATTTTTTTTAATTGAAACTAACCTCTACACATCGCACTTTGGTTACTCTTTCATAAAAATAAATTCAATCATGTTTTCTGATATTTTTATACTTGATTTTATCAACCAGAATATTAAAAAAAGGTAAATAACATCGGCTTTGTTTAAATCATAGCCAATACCCGATTTGATCAGAGGTTAAGTAGTTATGTAAGTAGTTTGATTTCACGAAACATAGAAAAGTAAACAAACGCCAATTAAAATGCTTAAAAACATAAAAGTACCAAATCAATCATCACTTAAATACCCTATTCTTAATCACAACTTGTTGCTCAATCTGTTGAATGAGATATGCATGCCCTTAAATCTAAATACCTTAATATTGAGCTTTATTACTTTAACATAGAATTGCATTTGCTTTAACATCGACCTTTATGTCATTTACACCCTCACTCGTCAAACTCTTGACGTTACGTTGAGAAGCCAACACCTTTGAATAGAAAATATTTTACGAAACATTTTTCAAACAGTTTACTTTTCCGTAATTGTAAGTTAAAAATCTTCAGCAGGAATATTTAATTAGACTAATTTTAGACAAATTAAGCGTTTTTGCAGTTTGAACACGTTATTATAAATTATAGCACATTGACAAATGTAATTTATGTCCCGAAATAATGTTGTAGTGTGGTTATAGTGGCTAATAGTACTTAATTTCAGTCCTATCATCTTGGTGATATTAAAAAACAGGGCTGTATAAAGTGCACTAGTAACGAAGAGCTGCGTAGATCTATGAAAGTGGTAGAGGCGAGTAATATATAATTTCCACCTATAATTGGTTTCAAGTTTTTCGACGTAACAATTAAAACGTCCACGTGTCATTGGTTCCAATACAATTGAAATAAACGTAATTAAAGTAACAGATAGTTTTTCACTTGAACAATCAAATTGATCGCTCTATATGGTCTATAGCAATTATCGTGCAGGAAGTTTTATTTTATTAACTTGTTTGTATCTTTTATTGTGACCTCGTATTCTTTGTAACGTGACTATTTGTTTAATAAAGGCGTAATTTCATTGGACAAAGCCTGGCGAGAAAAATAGAGTGGGAATTTGTTTTTTATTTTTCAAATACTAGCAACGCCCGTCGGTTAGATAGGAAAAATAAAAAGTGATCTTCATTCCGCGCTATTAGTAAAATACAACAATGTAAAATAGAATATTCCCATATAGAAGTATATGATTAACCTAATTATAAATTAAAATATAATCTTACTAAATAACTAACCACTACAAAATAAATGAATTAATTAATACTATAATATATTAAATAAACTACATACTAAAACTAAACCAAACTAAATAATATCAAAATCGATCCCAAATCGCTGCGGTCGCACGGTACCCCCAAGAGGCTGGCGGCATTTCCCCGTTGAATATATCATATTCCCACATTATAATTAATACCACAGTTTCAACTATGAAAAAACTTCAAGTGCTGTATAATTTTAATAAATTTTACATCGTGTAAATACAAAAATTCTTACAATTATTTATATAAGTGATTTAAGATGACAAAGTAAAATGCATCTGTCAAATTAATTAAAAAGATTTTTGTCTTTTTATATATTAATTAACTAAGTAAGGGTAGAATAAAAAAAATGATGATAACTGAAATTAAAAAAAAATACGTATTAAAAACTATACAAAAAAATATATCTTTGATTTAATCTTTATTACCTTCAGGACAAAGTCTTTTCCGCCCTCTTTACACCGAAAGAGGACGTGTGTTCAGTTTGTTTGCTACAAACCCAGCCTTTGTAATCCCGTTTCTGTTAAATTGAACAGAGACGCCCCGAACGTGTTCAAATAGTTTAAAAGTACTCATACTTCGATTTCTTTTGCAAGCGTTTCTTTACTTTTATAAAAGACTTGTAACACTATAAGGAATTATAGGATCTTTGTACTATTCATAAACCTGTCCTTGTTGTGATTTTTTTTTGCCATTTAGAGTTATTTTAACAAATTTTATATTTTTCTAAAAACCAATCCTGGCACTGGAAATATATCATCACCATTAAATTAAAATAGAATAGAATTAGAAAAGTGACAAGACATGAGAGCTTATTCCAGCGTAAACCTAAGTCTGATGTAATAACTTGTTCGGCTGCAGCAGCCAGCGTTTAAAAAGTACCGATATTGGATTTGCTTTGGTGACAGCACACAAGCTTCTTTAATAGAATTCCTTTGATCATGGACCCATACATTTTGCTAGAAACAGAGAAATACGACATTTTACTTGTCCATATACGATTTTTTTTCATCAAATTACAACCGGCCAGCACTAATTAGTATTTCCAGGAAATTATAAAACTTTTATCATTTTTTTACGGAAGAAGGCAAAACAAAATGCTTCCTAATAAAGTTGTTAATTTATTTTCCGGAAAACCAAAGTTAAAGCATTTTAAAGAGACTTAAGTTCAGTCATCCGATCAAGCAACAACTTTACTATTGCCTAAAGAATGTAACAATGATGCATGCACCTAACACGAGCTTAAGCTAAATCCAAGTATCGCGGGGTTGTAACAGACTTTGCACTTGATATGGAGAGCTACAGAAAATCTCTCGTGTAAATGTTCTAAGCCCGTCCCATGTAATCCTTCCACGGCTAGATGCCATATAACCTTGTAAACTGTAGAAGCATTTTCTTTCTCTTTGAATTTATATGTAAAGGAGATTATGATCTAAACTTTCCTGAAAAAGAACGTCTTGTAAGTCAACATATCTCCATATTTCCAGCATTATCTGATATAAACGAGCATCTCAAAAATGCCTTTATCCATTCATTTGTCGAACGTTGTATACATGAAACTATTTAATATAAAAATAACATTTTCCGGACTGCATTTTAATAACGAATGTGGCCGTTGGATTTCTAATAAAATAATTTCCTACTTCTAAAACAATTTCCACTGTTACATCAGAAAGATCTGAGTTTGTTTACCTCAAAGAGAGTCAATAAGGTATTTTTATTAAACCAGATGAATGATGCGTACATTGCTATGCTGAAGTCAAAATACTGTCAGTACTTATAAATTGTCATAAATAATATAAATATTAAATGTCTTAGAAATCAAATAACTTCTAAGGCGTTGTCTGAATTTACATAACATATTCGTTACTAACACAATCCTAAACTATGTTTGATATATTAAACGTTAATTGTACAATAATATTTGAATATTTCTGCCTTACTCACTTGTTCAATGGTAACCAAAGAAGTATCTTATTAAAATAATAGTAATCTTATTAGTATAAATAGTATAAATACTAGTTAGTAACACGAAAACGCTTCGGTGTCGTATATTTTAATATGAAAAAGGTGTACGACTGATACATCTTACTAATAAATTATCTTCGATAAGTAGTTTAAGAATTTACCAAAAAAATGTTAACTAAAAATTGGGTTATAAACAGCTAATACAGGGATACAAAGATAATTTAATATTAATTTGGTATGGCGGCGATAGTTTGCGCACTTAAATTAATTAAATGTGACATTTCGTGTCTTTTGTTTTCGAAATGTTTTCATCAACGCATGCGTAGAATATAATGAAGTAGTGGAGCGATCTCATACAAAGCTGTTATGTCCCAATCCCAAGCTCAGTAAACATTCGCGAGTCGAGCGGATCACACGCTTTGTGCGGGCCGGCGATAACTTCCCGCTCTGAAGAATCTTGAAACTCAGTTCGCTTAAAATAGTGTTTTGAAGTATTGCATTTTTTCTTAGCGCTTAAAATTAATTTATTACTAAATTTAAAATCTCCCATCAACAGAAGAAATTCAAAGTTTGTATAAAATCATTTAAATTACAATTATTGACGACTTAGAAATTTTTTAGTTCGTAATAATGTGGGTTACGACTTTATTCTTTCTTTTTACTGCTATATTAATATGGATATTCCATATTACTAGATGTAAATGTCAATATCATTCTATAATAGTAATATTTTACAAATAGATTACAATTACAATCAGTTTATAAAATCTTATCTATGGCTGTAAATGAAAGAAGGTGAAATAATGAACGTATAATATAATTAATTAACTGTTCCAAACACAGCGGCGTCGGGCCGCCATAATTGTCGTCTAGACAATTGTTTCGGCAATTTTTTAACGTTGATAACAAATAATTCTACTAATGCTAACAAAGTAATTAAATAGACAGTAAGCCGGACATCGCAGCCGAAATAACTCGTATGAATATGATAAAAAATAAACTTTTCAACGACTTTGGCAATCTAACCCAACGTTTTGTATTTTTTTCCCAAAATAGAATGTGTAAAAATTAACCGCTCTTCACGGGTTTTCCGTTCGATCTTTGTAATATAATTTGTAAGTTTTAACTATAGTAGCTGTCGCCCGCAACTATACGTCCGCACGGAATAAAAAAAAAACTTAATTTGTAGCCTATGTGTTCTTCCAGACTGTTTCTATATGTACGCAAAATTTCATCCAAATCCGTTCAGCTGTTTTGTAGATACCTTCAAACATACGTCCAAACATTCGCAGTCATAATATATTTTACTAATATTATAAATGCGAATGTTTGGATGGATGTTTTAGAAAGGTATTATCTAAAAGACAACTGCATGGATCTTGCTAAAATTTGGCATAAAGAACACAGTCTAGAAAAACACATAGGCTACTGATTAAGTTTTTTTTAATTCTTCGCGGACGGAGTCGCGTGCGACAGCTAGTAATATAATAATAGTAGTAAAATTCCATAGGGTTTATATATTATTATTATTTTCTGCCCCAGTATCTTATTGACTCGACCTCAATCACCTCCAAGATATTATAAGAACAGTCAAAGGTGAAAAACTATCTTGTTTACAGTTGGAAAGTTATTGATTGTGATGAATAATGACACTTCATATAGTTTTCTTATCATGTTTCTTTGTTACATTGTAATTTATTACTTATATGAACAAACAAATTAAAACTTAAATAGGTCTTTTGCATTGTACAAACATTTGGTTTAATCTGTGGAAATATTCAGTAAAAACAATTTGTTATCTGTATTTTTCAAAGACAAGTAGCGTTTATGTGTGTGCGTGTGTGTGTGTGTGTTTTCAACAAATCGTCAGATATCTCATCTTACTAATATTATAAATGCGAAAGTTTAGATGGATGGATGGTATCTATGGAACGACTCCACGGATCTTGATGAAATTTAGCACAGATGTAGAACATATTCTGGGGGACAAATAGGATACTTATTAAGTTTTGTTTTTTAATTTCGCGCGGACGGAGTTACGGGCGACAGTCATTATTTTATAATTTAATATAAATTTTTCTTAAAGTTATTTTTAACATTGTTAAAATAAAAGAGGTTATAAGAATACTCTTGAACAAAGAATATCAAGACTAATTAGCCTGATACTAATTTTAATATAATATTCAAATCTGCTCTAGATTTCAATTTATAAAAAATTCTCTTTATACCTCTTCCTAGAAAATTCTTTTAAAATGGCTTATTTGATTAGAGTCTAAAAGTTCGGAAAAAATCTATTCAAATAGTTGGAGCTTGAAAAGAACTGTTGAGGTCTTCCTCGATTACCTTTTTTTCTATAAATATCTCTTAAAGTCAATAATAATATTTTTCCTAATAAGAATAAAGTTCTATTTCAAAACTTTATTAAATTGCAAAAGATTTTCCCCAAATATATCCAGGTGACAACATATCACATATCAAATTAGAAACTATTTTCATTTCGCTTTGAATAGGAAATATTTTAGAAGCTTTTAACGTTAATTATGTGCAACATTTATTAAGTTTTAAACCAAAAGTGGTCGCCAGGCTTTTAAACCTTGTCATATATTGTACGTTATACATTTTAAATTAATAATAACTTAGTTCGTTGGACGTTGCTACGTAACTATTAAAATATCTATTGAAATAACTGTCCTTACTATTAAATAATGATTCGATAAATATCTATGAAAATATAGGATGATATTACACAGTCGATTCTAAAAGTTAATAAGAAATAAGAATATTAAAATAGAGATTACATTCCTTCGATTATTATATTTCTTAACTAAATTTAAATCAACTCTACGCAAAATTATATTACTTTATTCATGAAAATAAACAATGAGGCTTAAAATTTGTGTTTTCATCAGGCGTGATGTAATTATTATGAAAATATGATTGCCGACTTCATTAAAATTACAAACACATCAAATAAAATGTTAAAACAAGCTTTCACGTTAACATAATAATCGGTAGCTATCTGCTATAAACGAGCGAGCGGCGTACAAAATAATTTCATCACAAGATCACCCAAAGTTGCATATCATATTTATGCACAATACACAGGCGTTAAATATAAATTTAAGGGAGCATATTCATTAGTCGTTTACGCCCGCATACATGGTACGAAAGATTTCCTTGTCACGCATGCATGCGAAAAAGTTCTCAATAGTTGCTAGTGCCCGTATGCGTTGTACGATAGTCTTTTCTTTACCGCGCAGTCTTAACAACTGTGTCCCCACACGATGCTTGCTTTACATTAACCATTTTCATTGGTCGTTAGCTACTATGCGGGGACTCCATTCTGTATGACCGAGTTATCGTCTAATGTAATTGCTTCCTAACATTAAAAGTCAAATTACATTTTCACTTGTATCAAAAGACATGTCTGTTGTACATGAGTCTATTCATTATAGATGCCTCCTTCATTTATTATAAAATAACATGGTTTAAGGTCACTATAGGAAGTCTCATACTGCTGCTCGTATATAGCTCATGCATTCCGACTTGAAAGTCAACTCGGAGAGGCCAAGCAGTTGCAAGGCCTTATTGGAATTCCTTCCTAACGTTCATATTACTATAAAAGGTGCTTGCATTATCTATAGTTTACGGATATTTTCACAGATACCAACATTAAATATTATTTTTAATCTATATTTCAATTGTTTGTATAATTATTAAAACCAATTATTTTGTTATTACCTCGATTCTTGTTAAAATTTTGTAATATTTGACTTTATCAATGTTATTACCTGCTAGACAACATTTACTAATAAATTTTATGCACAACAAAAACATCAGCTTCAAATAATAGTCTTAAAGATCGTTGCCTTGTCTTCCAGTGCGACACATGTCAACAACTTCGAGGAAACAGTGAATAATGAAAGGAGTTGACTAAGTATAAGTCATTTCGAAGTCGAGGCTCAAGATACACGACGTATCTAACTATCTGTAATATTTAAATACTGCCAACCGTCTTATGATCATTAAAAAAAACAAAGATAATAATATAATTTAATACAAATTTTGGTTTTGGCTCACGGTAAATTGGTTGTCACAATGTGTCCTCGTAGCATCGTAGCAACTATCTACGATATATTTTTATGCAATTGTTCAACGTAATTGAGGAACTTGTAAAGATTTGTTTAGTTGATTTTAGATCGTTCTTTTTAGTATACGAAAAAATAAGTTGTTTCATAGCTTTAATTATAACGAATCCTGCTCGTATTTGAAATTAATTGTTTCCTAACTTTTTGTGTCTATAAAACAATTTTCTCAATAAAATTAACCATTACAAAATGTATGGTATACAGCACAGATTGTATACCGATTAAGCGATCAACTATATTATTAGTAACAGACAAGATTCAAGCTAAAATCGTATTAGAAACAAAGTTTGCTTTAAGTGTGTACCACTTTGCGCGCTCACTTCCTTCCTACACTTCAAAGCACTTACGTTGTACTCGTAATTACGTCAAAGTTCACTTTCCTAGTTCTATTTGATTTCTAATAGCAGCACCGATTCCTTTCCAAAGGAAATTGAATATCTGTTGCACAAAATTCATTTTCAATGGAAACTAAGAGGCCGATAAATTTTTCGTCTTTGACTGATGAAACATTTCCAAAATGAACAAAGGCGTCAAAGTCGTATACGTACTATCGAATAACTTGACAAATAAGTAAAAAGGTTTTTTCAAGCTCATATGTAACCCTAGTCAACTTTTGAATCCGTATTGACTTTACTTGATTATAAATTGAAGGGATTAATTTAGGTCCTCACTGCAATTGACTTTTCAAATTAGGAAAATGACAACATCGATTATTCATAACAGTTCAATCGTACGTCAGTTACGTGAAGCGCCGTGCCGCCGCCGTTATGCTAGTTTACTACAAGGGTAGAATAGTTTAGCAGAGCAGTGGGTTAGCACAGTACTACTATTGTTTGAAAGCACACGTCAAATAAAACTGCCATGCCGTGACACTTAAATTGAAATTGTCTCTACTTTTTCCAAGTGAATGAGAGGGATGACAATTTCATACAAGGGCTTCAACAATCAAAAAAATTGTTCTGGTTAGTGTGTTCAAACACTAGCTGTACTGCACTGTCCCATTGTACTCCTGTTCTGTCCTCGTGTGAAAGTACTCCTACGTTTTGCGAACGAAGCTCATCGCTGTTGAACTGATCACGCGATCGGACATGCGATCGACCACGCTACAGCATTTTATTACACGGCCGTGTTACTCGCTGACATGAGGTGCTGTAATACAAAATTCTGGATTCGATAAACACAGGTCCTATACGCAAATAATCGTGACGAAACTAAATGAAAAAGTGTCATTTTCTTTTCTAAAATGTCTATAGCTACTTCCAGCTTTCTTTTATATACAGAAACAAATAGAGCACGTTATAAGAAATCAATGATTGTACTAAATCCAATTATTATTACCTTTATACAAAACTGTTTTACACACTTTTGCACAAGTTTGGATTTGGATTTGGCAAACCTAAAAATTACAATGAAATCTACAAATTTTCTTTGTTGACTAAAAATAAAATATCTGAATAGTACATTACTGAATAACTTTAAATCGCTTAGAGCTGTTGAAATAAGAAAATGGAAAATCCTTTTAGCTACCTGAAATGCAATTCAATTTAATTAAAGAATCTCTTAGAGTTAATACTTTGTCGTACGTCTATCGGCGTCGTCGATTCCGGGACTACGTTTTGTTTGTTCGCCATCTAATTGATGTCTTTGTTTGCTCTTCCATATGTTCTTCCGTTCCACGACTAATTGACTTGTTACTTAGTCGTGAGACTGAAAGCGTTCTGTACACTCTCTGCTGCATTCAATTGCTTTATTTGCACAAGATTTAAACGAATCAATTCTTTTTATCTTATTTAAGGAGAGATTTATTGTCGAGACCTTTCTTTTGTTTTGGATGTAAAGCGTAGTACTTATTAGATTAAAGCTTAAGGTTTATCAACATTTTATGTGTTTCCCAAATTACTATGCGATTTTCTTTGAAAGTTTAATCCATTTTTGAAAAGTTTGAAGAATATTTTTATCAACTAAAATTAAAGGTTTACTTGTTGATATTTCTTTTAGTGAAATGAAACTTTTTGCTAATAATACAAGTTTTTAAATATCTTTAACCAAGGTCTTATAAATTATTATTTAAGGCATTGTGCCTTGGTATTTGTGTTTTTGTTTTACCCCACTGATTTAATAATTAAAAAAAATCCTCTTTTCTTCTTAATAAAATACGTCAAACAGATAATGATTAATTCAAATAAAACGCTATAAATAATTTCAAAGAAGTAACAAAAGGGAATGTTTACTCATTGATGATGTAAGCGGCGGCTACGTTTCCCAGATTATGCCATTGTTGCTTTTGGCTTGCCTTACTGCTCAATTACGTTTCAAAAGACAAGCGCGGTCACTGCGCGAATTCAACACGAATATTATACTTTTAATTTGTTAATCTACTTTCTTTCATTTAGTAAAATACTTATACCATAATTTTATTAAAATATCTGTTTTCAAATTTGGGAGATTTGACGCATTTTGCATCTATGTTTTTAAACTATAATATCTTTACGTTTACATGAATTGTCATGTGTATAAATATAAAGAAATGTTTGTGTTTTATCCTAAACCACTGCACAGATTTAAATGAAACTTTAGTAGGGTGTTCTTACACGACGGCTGAATAGTTTGGATTTAAAAAAAAAAAACATTTTTTTAAATTTATTTTAAGGCATTTCGATTTATTTCTCGTATTTCTTTTCTTTTTTAAAGTAAGACTTAACGTATGTATGTATGTGAAAAGCAGGCATAATAGAATAATAAACTAGCACAGAGATGCAGTTTTAGAAGAAACAACTGCTGTACATAAAATCTTCTGCAAGTTACGACCCTTACCCGGAAAACTTACCCGTGTATGATACACGCGAAGTTTCACTGTACGAGACGAAAGAGTATAAACTTATATGGAAACAAAATACTTTTTCCATTGTAGAAGGAATTTACTTTTCCATTTTCTAAGAATGTTTTTCATCTGTATTATGAATATCTTTAAAATTTATTAATACATTCCAATTTTCCATCACTATTTTCGTATTGAAATGACATATTATTGTTTTAAAAATCATTTGTTTCTTTACGTATATATATACTTTATGTATAAGTATAGTGGTACTTACACGCTTACTTTGATAAAATAATACCATTCGGTAAAGGTATTTTTATTTTCTATATTTTTCTTATACTAGTAACTCTATGTTTTATTTTCCGAGGATCGCTTAATAAGGTTCGCCGCTACGACCTTTGGAATTTGATGAGGGAGCTTCCATCGTGATTAGTTGCAATAGGGTCACATCGTTTGCGGCTAAGGGGAGAAAATAGTTATTTAAATATAGCCTACCTTCTCTACTACACACAAATATATTAACTTGGTAAAGTATATTTATAAAACAGCATTCCCTCTTTATTTCAAAGAAGAGAACATTGTTGAAACTGATACTATTAAAAACATTTAATAATTCACGTTAATATCATTTTCACCAACAAGCAGGAAGTATTTTTTTAAAAACTAAGTAGAGAAGTGAAAATCACGTAAACTGTGTATAATTAGTACTAAATTATATTATACTTCTGTAATAAATGATTTTCCCCAATTCGCAAATTGTCGATAAATAATTAAAAGCTGGTCGAAATCACAGCGTAATCAGTAATTAGGCCTGATTGTAAATATTTGCATCAGCCAATTTGGTATAAACACGATACCATTGTATATTTCCATTACATATATATTATATATTCATCAATTAAACGGACTGGGAAGCTTTGCAAAAAATTAAAAAAAAAATGTTAGGAGTTACCAAGTCATAGTTAAAGTTAATTAAAAAAACTAGTCATGTATAACTTATATTCTATATGTATCTTCATAAATCATTACATGTAATACGTTGGACATAAGCCAAAGATCGGTCTCGTACCCTCCTTAGCTAGCACACTTCTGTACGCATATGTATATGGAAAATTGCTTTTGTATTATGTACGTGTTGTGTTATACATAGTATACGGGTGCACGCATCTATGATAATATCTTACTTCTCACTAATAATATAGATGGATGGATGTTTGAAGGCATCTCCGGAATGGCTCAAAGCTCTTAATTAAATTTGGTATAGGTGTAAAACATAGTCTGGAAGAACACATAAGCTTCTTATTAAGTCTTCAATTCCGGAGTCGAATTATATGATAGAATACAAGTAGATTAAAGATATTTTTCTTTCTATATGCAGCTCTTTAATTAGCTGTGTGTTTTTAAACTCATTTTTAGTATAAAAAATTGACGTGGCATTAAACGTGTTGACTTGAATTTACTAGTGTTTTTCCTACGGTATCTACCTCATTATGTAATCATTCATAAATAAATTGCTTCACGCTTTTCAAAGCTGACGTTGTAAATGGAAATGAATAATTTGAAATGAAGATGAAAACTTTGAAATATTCGTATTGCAGTTTAAATAAACCGCGTTTGATGTTGATCAAAAAGCAGTGAGTGAGTGATGTGCAAACATTTTCCAATGATGTCGAACCGGTTCTCAATTTACTCGCTTTCATTTTACCTCTATATTTAATATTTAAACACTAATTGAAATAACTCACTTTAATTTTTCCAATAATATTTCGTAACTTTTTTACTCTATAAATAAAACCAGCAGTTAAAAATATATTCTCCAATACTGGTATACGAAAGTACACGGACGGAACTTTACGTCATTAAACTTACGGACTTTTATTAATTAGAATAAAATATATTAGAATTGTCACAAATATTCATTCCAAGACCAGTGTACCTCAATATAAAATAACTTATAAATTTCTAAGGATTATATAGTTTTTTTAAATATTTTGCCAAAACTAGACAAGACAGCTGCGTAATTAAATATTATGAATAGTAGAGGAAGAGTATGGCGCTCGCGGGCGCTCTGTGTTTAATGACAAAACTTTTATTATACCAAGTCTTGCATACAAAGTAACCTTTTATAATATGAAACATGTTTATTTCTTTAAAACAAAACATACATTGTTTTTATTAAATGCACGCGATACCAGATGCTTCAAGTTCTAGAAGATTTCATTCTTATTGTTAGGATAAAAGATACTTTCAAAGTTGATGAAGATATTGGTTGTTAGATGTAAATAGATAATTACTTTCATCAAAAACTTGTATCACACAATAGGAATTCATTGTAAACATATTCAAAGGAATTATTTATAGATAAATTAGCCCCTAATATCCTTTTTCACTTGACCTATTTTTTTGTATTAGATTGCTTTTTAAAATGCATCTAATTTTGACTTTACGAATTATTTGATGTGGTGTTTCGTTTGATGTAACTATGATGTCCACAGTCACTTTTTCTATTTCGTTACTTTATCGTGCTAATTTTATTTTCAGTCAACGCTTCACCTCTAACACAAAGCTTTGGACTTTCAATTGCTAAAAGCTCAAATTGCTGTACGGTTTTAGCTCGCCTAAAATGTCCAGTTCCTTTTTGTGACAATTACAATGTCGGGGTACGACGAATTTTGTAAAGGCTAATTGGACAGTGTCAAAAAAAGAATTCTTCGAAATGAAACTACTGTTACTATTTTTGGGCAAATATTATTTTGTGTCTTCATAACATTCTAACCAGATTTCATCAAAATCTGTTCAATTTAGGAACAAACATACAAATAATCCTACGCGTAAAAGATTTATAATGAGGTGTAAATAAAAAACATGTTCGAAAATCATTGAGCAACAACGACGCCGCTTCGTCTAGTCGTCAAGCGTCGTAATGTCTGTTTGATCTCCCCCTTCTCATTCATTAATATCCACAGCCATCGTTAAAATCAGCTTTAACCATAACACTTCGTTTACGCGTTACGTTTTAAGGCGCTAGGTTGACAAAGATGCTATTGAAATTTAATATATATTTTTATATCTATTTAACTTAAAATATAGTCGTGGTTCACTAAAGTATAAATTACAAACAGTGCTAATTATTTTGTATTTATGAAGAATGCTTCGTTTCGAAAACCATGGTAATCGATAAAATCTTTTTAGTATACTAATATTTTAAAATAAAACGTTAATTTATGAAAAAAGTAATTTAAGTAACATTTTTGTTAGCTTTGAAGTAAGGGGCTTTTATTATAATACTTTAACGAAAACTGTGCTATACATGTTCTAAAATGTCGCTTTTTGGCGACGTGTTAGCTTAATATACCTGCCGTCATATTCAAGGGTCCCAGAGGAGCCGAAAGGCTTACACAAATAAGCTCTGTTGTTCCCACAAATGCAAAATGTCGGAGAGAATTTCATTTAAATTAAGTACTAATGAGAGATTTGTGGAGATTATTCTATGTAGAAATTTTAAACACAACATACAACATTGTTAACTAAAATTTTTGATATTTTGTACTTAACTTGTTAATATTTTTTTATTTCTATTTGGTTTACTTTGTTTTTATTTCTATATTTGTTAAATATTTGATTATTTTGAACTTAATTCCATTAAAAATCTAACGTGTGATAGCAGACGAAAATGATCTTTGCAACCTCTATACGGACGGGGTGATATTAAACTGTGAATAATTAAACTTTCATTCCTTCGTACGGTAATATTTCGCGACACACGATGTGCTTTGTCATTAAAATTTCAATTGACTTAAGTCAATCGATCTCAAAATATTTAAATAATTAAAAAAAATAATACGATAATATTTCAATATACAATGGATTTAGGATTATTTCATTTGTCGCAACCCACATTATGTAATACTTTTTAGGCAAAAACCTGAAAATAATAATGTCAGTCTCTTAGTTTAGGATTTTAACAATGAAAGTCACGATGTAGTAAAAAATGTGCCCATAACTTTAAAAAAAATTGAGAACTAATAGAAAAGGAAACACAAAAAATGTTTTTGGAAGTACACATAGACTTTTCCCTTGATGGCGCAGTGTCTTGAACAGTGAGATGAGAAGAAAATATTTACGATCGAGGCGAATTCGGCACAGACTCAAATATGCAGATGATATTGGTTGCTGGGGGGTAAGTGGTAATATAATATGAATAAATTATATAATAAAGTAGGTTGCACGCAAAGCAAGTTAATGTTGATATTTTATATCTATTTTTGTGACAAATAACCCACTAAAAATATTTAAAATTATATCTTTATTTGCATCTCTGCAAGTAAAGATTTTATTGTTTGTTTGTATATTTGCTACGCTCTGAAACTACTGAATCAATTTGAATAATTCTTTCACTGTTGGGAAGCTTTACTATCCTCGGGTGCTATAGACTATGTTTTTTTTTAATTTTGTTTTTTTTTAAATATCGGTCGGGCTAAGTCTTAAACACCTTAGTTTATTCATAAAGTTGGTAATGTCTTTATAGAATCTACTCTGCACTTTATAAGCCTCTTTGAAAAAATATTAGCTTCTAAGATTTCAAGCTACAAACTTTCATCAAAGTATGTAAAAAGTAATCTTTATCGACTGCTACTCGACTATTCAGAGTATATTAATATGAACCAGTACCTGGACGTGCAAAGTTCACTCTACGCTGCCTTTCATAGATGCTTCCCAAAAGATATTTACATATGGGCATAAAAATGGAATAAAAGGAAGAAAAAAACATGAACTATTTAATTAATTACTCATAGGCGTATTCCAATAGGATTTTTTATTATTTATCTATTTACACTGTAAATGTATATTTATACTTTTCCGACTAAATATGTCGTGTAGCAACAAGCGGGTCTTGGCAACCCGTTAATCTAGAAACATCTGGCAACTTGAACTACAGCTTAACTTCAATAACACGATGTTTCTAAACTATGTTCTGTGGTACTTGTTGAAATAAAAATACAATCGTTTATGTCTAAAATTGTGTACAGGCAGCTTTATTTTTACGAGCGAGTTCGTAAAATATTCGTAAATGCGACCTCACTTTGGATTCTATTGACTCATAAATGCTATTTTATGAAGAAGAATAGATTCTGAACAGCTAATTTAAGTAGGTAATCTGTCTCACATTTACAGGGGTGACAAAGAATGCTCGTCTAATATTTTCCATTCGCAGTAACCTGTCTTACTCAGGGAATGTTTAATATAGCATTATAATGCTGAAAAATATTTACTAAAAAACTTTATTCTTTATAATATTGGTGTAAAAGATTTCATTTTGCTGTAATTCATTTTCTCACTATGACATTGGCAACATCAGTATTAATTGTTTTACAAAAAAATAATGTAAACTGTTACAAAACTAACAAATATGAAATGGGTGCATTGACCCCATTCTCATTGTCTAGGTTCATAACACGACTTGCCAAGTTTGTCTTTGCCAATATTCTACTGACCCTTAATCAAGCCAACCAACTCGGTCTAGACCTAGGCCGAGGTTACACCACGTTAATGTTCTTACGAAACTACAAAAGCATACATCACATTACAACTTATTCAGTAATCATCGGGAATAGGGTAACTTCACGTTGACTTAATGAAAAAGAATTTTTAAAATGTTTGCAAGCTTGTCTGGCTGTATGTCAGCAAGTGGATCCCTTAAAGGTTCAACGTTGATGGGACTATTGCAAAATAGCTGAATTATAAAGGAGTAGTAACTACAAGTTTTTTATGATCTATATTTGTTATAAATACTGCTGTGCATATAACTCGGAGGGATAGGCAGTAAGGCATTGCTTAGGGATTTCCATTGGTCGCTATTCAGGCACACTTTCCTCGCTTCCTAAATTACACATTTATTACCACATGCATGCCAGGTGCTTACGGGTAAACCTTTTCTTGGAATGTTAATGATAATTTTTTACTGAGTAGTTAAGTAAGTCACATGCACGTTTTGAGGGTTTATGCATATAACATTAACCATGTCATTTTTTTCATAGAGTGCTAAAATGAAAAATAAGTATTTTTCATTTTATTTTTGAACACATGATTTATCATGTGTTCAAAAATAAAATACTGTACAGATTCCTCTTTTAGCTACAGCGCCACCTAGCGGAGTTAACGGAAATTACGCGGGTTTACAGTAGCGTATAGATGGCGCACTTGACTATAACAGTCAAAGTTTCTCACTATGGAGACTAGATGGCGCTCTAAAATTTGCTTGCGAACGGACAAAAACTAAACTTTACAAGCATGTTCTACCGAATTAAAATAGATGTCGCAAGTTAACTGTGTATTGCTGACACTTTGACGACTGATATGTCGACATTTTTTTTAATCCAGGTTTCAATGTAAAAGAGTTTCGACAAATGGAAGATACTAATTGGTATTTTATTAACAAACATAACTTTTAAATCTCTACGCGAAGACTTCTTTTGTTTTTGCAGATTTTTACTTTTTTTTAAAGAGAAGAAGGACAAACGAGCGGCGAACTTTTAACTTTTTATCCTTCGTACCAATTTAAGGAAGGAATGTAAGAAAGTTAAAGGAGCTTACAACAATCGCTTCACCACACCCAATATCATCATAAAATTGACTTTGTAACTTTTGTCTTATGAGATCCACCCTCTTTTTTTCATTAAGATTTTTCTAATTTTATTACAGTTACGGTACATAGAATATTTACGTGATTTATTTCGTGCCAAAGATTTGTCACAATTAAAATTGAATCAGAGGAATATATCTGAATTCGAAACGACCTTGCTTGCAACAGTAGTAGCTGATGCCTAGCATCTGTAGTAACTAAAGTCATCTATCATTTTCACCCGCTGACGGTAGAACGTTTGTAGTTAGTTACCATGAAAAGTACTATCAACGTATATATAAATTAAAAATAAACATTAACAATAACCTATTTATATGAAATATTTTTATAGTAAACTAGCTGCCGCCCGCAACTTTGTCCGCTAAGGGTTAAAAGATAGATAGTGACCGATTCTCAGATTTACTGAATATGCCTATAAATTTTCATGAAAATCGGTCAAGCCGTTTCGGAAGAATATATAAGATTATTAAGTTTGTAAAATACTGTTATCAAAACTCACTCTACACTCTGTCTGTTATATTTTTTTTTGAATTCACTTTTATTCATTGGTTATTTTTGGTTTTTATATTATTATTCGGTAATAACCTAGAGTAGTATTGTGCCATTCAAATTTTAAAGCGAGTCTAATTTGGCACGACACGGTGTCCGCAGTAATATTTTAGTTAGAAACGGAATTTAAAGAAGTTGTACAACCCTCTCAATGAATTCCATCAACGTTGTTTATGATTATTTTACAAAAATAGACTTCATCCGTAGTAACACCTACATAAAGGATTATCTTTGACAAAATTAACGTTTGAAAAAGTTAAGTGTGTTCAGGATAAATCCTTCATGTGAGGGTTATAAGTATTCTTCTCAGCGGCCGCAGAACATTTGAACATCATCATCATCAGTGTATATCAATCCACTAACGGGTGTTATGTCCCTCAAGGTATAGACATATGTCCGTCAGTGAATTGATTTAAACTGCTTGAGCTTTCACCATAGTACGTCGTTGTCAGTTTACTTCATTCGCCATTTGAGCAAGACTATAATACATTTATTCCTGGCTGAATAGATGTTGTTATAGGTAATTTTTTTTTAATTTTATGTTTCTCTTTTTTAAATTCACCCTAATAACAATAAACGTTATTTTTTTCTTTTAGTATATTCTTTTTATATCCTAATAAAGTACTGAATTAATTAATAAAACCTATAGTTTTAAAGTATAAATTGGCTTGCAATGTTTTTCTATCCATCACTGCTCACCTTATCTGTCTTTTTTTATAATTTTCCTTATTCATTTTTTTTTTCGGTTTCAGCAACAAACAAAACATGTATCAAAGATTTGTTTATAATTTATCACAGTTAATCTTCAATCTGAGCAATATTGGGAAATTCAAAGCGAATTTGTTAGCAACAGTAGCAGCTTATCTCTTCGTCATCTATCATTTTCACCAGGTACCGGTTGAACTATGGTAGTCAAATATCAAATATACAATGCATAGAACTGATAAAAATGCTACTACATGCTTTACTGCATCCCTATTAAGGTAATTAAATACATATATATCTGTTTTTTATCTGTATTCCCAAATATGGAATCCGCACTTATTTTTTATGTTTTTTTTTATTTTTGTTCCAGAAATTTCTTAAACATTCTAGTACGGCCACTCAAACTTTGTCGCGGCTCTGAATTTTGCACAACTCGCTGTTACAACTCTTAAATATCGTCGGCAAGTAAAGCGATGCGAGGGCAACCACGGTAGCCACACCTAGCACCGATCTGCGAAAACTCGCGCCCGCAACTAACCACGAGCCGCCATACATTTTTAATCTTATATAGGGGTTACAATAATATTTTGTAGCACAATGCTCAGTCACGATCATCTAGTGCAACGTGAGCAGGAACTAATGGAATACATTGACGCTGTTGGGTTTTAATTACACGTAACCCAAGGGCGCCGACAGTATTCCACAAGTCCTCTGCTGTGACAACAAAGGATCCCGACACCGTCCAATACGAGTCGTTTCAATTAAACCTACGTAAATGGCTGTCCTAGACAAAGATGACGTTTAAAACCGTTACCTTTGTTTGCGATGGCTGTTTATGTGAGAGTTAAATTCTTGATGGCAGATGTAGAACATCCAAACATCATCATCACCATCATCAGTATATGTCATTCACCGCCGAATATAATGTCCTCTTGGTTACATATATCCGACGGTGAATTGATATATGCTGTCTGACATTCTTCCAGTGCAATCTACAAACCGGTGCTCCACCTTCGTCACCCACCATTTAGGCACGACTAATAAATTTATTTCGAACAGCTGCAATATTTATTTATATTATGTTTATAATGTTTTCTTTGGCCCCATTTTTTAGTATTCTTAGCATTACTGTAATTTGTATGTTTTAATAATTATCAAAATAATTTCTTGAAAGCTATAATTCTGAAGCAACAATTTGCCATGCGAATGTTTTCTCTGTTATAAATTAGTACTTATTATTATCGTAAGATGTTTTGTACAGCCGGGAATTGTCTAGAGACGTACACGAAAATGTTTTATATTTTTAACATGTTTTTCTTCACGTGTTTCGACAGTGGAATCTCACGGTTATTGTTTTTCACCAATTTTTACATTTTTTATATTGAAAATTGCCGTAATTGTATTTGATTATGATTTTTTTTAATTATGTATTCCTTCTGTATTTTATAAAAGTTATTTTTTTGTAATTTGTTGTATTTTATTTTTGCTTATTTTAGGTGTACAAAGGTGTAGGTATGTTTTTCTGTAATTTTTGATTTATGTATTTTTATTGTATACCTATATATTGTTTTATGTATAATACATTTATGTTTTTTGTATAAATGTATTTTTTTTTTGTTTCAGGTAAGTCATGGCTTCTATCTCTAGTTGTCTTTAAGAAACCCCGTCTCGTACGATGAGAAAATAACGTAACAATAAGGTAAGTTTAAATTAAGTGATATTTTTTAAAAAAACAAAAGGAACTAATTTCAAAGTTCTTAATATCAGACTACACAAAAAATATTTGAAATCTTCCTTCTAATATTATCTAACAAGGTAGCTTACCATCATTGCAGAATAAAATATTTGTTAATGTTTTTTTTGTAACGTTTAGTACGTTATTTATAAAAAAAAACAAGTAATAAAAAAATAATTTATAGTGAAAAGTTTTCAGTTGATTTTAATACTAAGCCACGTAGTCACTCGCGACAACAAAAACCGTTCGGGCAGCGTATGTATTATGAATGTTAGCACAAAAGATCTTTTTTGTGTTTCTTATAAAATTCTTTGGCTCTTTCGTTGAAGTGGAACCGACGCCGGTTTACGTAACGTGGACGCATTTGAAGCAGAAACTTTAAGAATGAATATTCATATAGTCCCATTCTCGTTGTTAAACAACATTTTAAGCTTCTAATTATAAACATTAAAAATATGTACGTAATTTTGTGTAATATTTTTTGAGTTTAAAAAAAATGTTAATCCATATTTTTTTAATTTGGATTTTAAGTAATACTTCAGATTGTTAATTTCATTAGTATTTATATTTCTCGTTTATGTTTTTGAGAGGCATAAGTGTAAAATTATTTTGATATTTAAAAAAAAAAGTAGATTTAAGAATTACTCTTTGCTTTCATTGTCTTTCGTTTCACTATTAATGAGGAAAACTAATAGGATCTTAACAAAACCACAATTTATCGCTAATTTTAGAATTTATAGTGATCCAATTTTACAAACGGCATTTCATTTAGCATATTAAAGTAGAATTTATTGTGCAGTTATATTTAATATATCCCTAACATAGAACCCGAAACAGTGCGGCTTTCATGACAAAATAATTGAATTTAGCTGCACATCCAACCAGTGACTATTTACGGATGCTTTAGAATAACATAGTGACAGCTCGCCAGGCTTTAATTATTAACACGTTCGGTTAGTATTAATTCTATCAATTCTGTCCGAATCAAAATATATCTGTGAACTGAACCACTATATTTTGTGATGATTTAATTTAAATGCTGATATATTTGTTCTGTGTTGCTTGTATTTATAACTTAGTAAAATTATTAGGATTTACGCAATAAATTTAACAGTGGTAGAGCCCGCTTTAACATCTTCGCACGAATTGGCCCGGCTCGCCCGGTGAAATACCACGACCACACAGAAGACAGGCGGCAAGTGGAAGCAATTCCGCGTTTCGTCTGATGAGTGTGCGTCCCGGGGGCCTAATTTAATCCTCTTTCACTTTCCACTCTTTTTCTTATATGGAAAGGATGGGAAGTGGAAGTGGACTTTCCGGATAAGAGGATGCATAGGAAGGGAAAATATTTTCTTTCTGTTCATCCTCGCCTCCGTCGATTAAAGGTAGGCAACGCATATGCAATTGCGTATGTCTATGGGCAGCGGTCGCTTCGCTATTTCAGCGATTTCAGGTGGCCGTTCGCTCGTTTGCCATCTTATAATATAAAAAAAATCGGGAGTGCACTGCATGCGGGCGGCACAAGACTGGGCAATGTGACAATCGGTGGGGGAGACCTAAGCTCATCAGTGGACGTAACAGAATGATTATGATAATTAAATTACAATTTACAATAACCTCTAACTCTTGTTTGTTATGTGACAATACTTACTATTTAACTCAAAGAAATGTAATTTTGATATCTTTTCGCAATTTACTTAGTATGTAGTGTTTGGAAATACATCAAATGTGAGATGTAATTCGTCGATTCGATTTCCCTAGAAAGTACCTCGTTGAACTAAATTCGTGTTGAACAAATGTAACCATTTGGTACGTGGATAATATATTATACCAGCTGTCACTCGCGACTTAGTCTGTACGTAATTTAAAAAAAAAACTTAATAAGTAGCCTATGTATTCTGTGCCAAATTTCATTAAGAATCAAGAGAAACACTCCATACAACTATATATATCATATTAGTAAGATGGTGGATATTACTTAGTTAAGAAAAAAATATTCTAAACGCTCTAAATGAGGAAATTGAGCTAAGCGTATTACTTTATTACATATTTTTCGAATATCTGATTAGTATTTGATACTTATCATTCAGTATTGGAGGAAATAACTTCGAAAATGTAATCGTCACTTCCATTCCACTTCCCGATCATTCGAGGTCACGCAAACCGAACGTTAATGCGGTTTTAGATGACAAGCGTTCAAATGACTTGCCAATATCTCAAGATTGCTGAGTAGTCTGAATTGATACAAGCAAGGAACTTGTTTACGCAACCATTATTTACAAATTTACACTAAAAGTACAGGACTCAATACAGCGTAGTGTTAAAAAATTAGTACACCACATTCATTGCTTAGCAAGCAAGTATTTGGAAGTTATGTGTCAAATAAGGTTAGCTTTTCATAATCTAAAAATAAGCTATGAAACGCGAAATATTTAAGAAGAAAATATTATGTACCTGTTAATTCATTTGCTACGACCAGCCCTTGGACATTGCGAAACAAGTCCTTAGTCATTTATTCTATTTTATCTTGGAAGCACTTTTATAAAGTATAATGTCATCTCTTTCATTCACTTTGAAAAAAACAGAGACTACAACAGTGTCTAAATACAAGTATTACGACATTGAATTTTCACGATATAACATACTTGTACGAATAAGGAAAAACATACAAAGTATCATATAATTGCCAATTAATATGAAGTGGAGAAAATACGTTGAGTGATCAAATAGGATCCTACGGAAAGTCAGATAGCAACTTCTCTCATTTACATGGAAATTAGATGATATTTGTTTGTCAGGAAATTATAATAATTTATGTTATTTCTATGACCATAAATAAGTTTTTTTTATATAATATATATTAACCTGGTGTATGTCAATTAATCCAAACTAAGAACCGAACACTCTTCTATTTTTGAACATAAATCGCGCAAAGAATCATCCTGATTATTTTTAATTTAATAACATTATTGTATTAGAGCGTCGGTGGCTCAGGGGTTTCAACACTTGACTTGTAATCTGCAGGTCATGGGTTCGAATCCCGCCATGTACGAATATGTCCGATTAACATATGTACATTTATCCGACGTTCTTACGGTGAAGGAAAACATGGTGATGCAACCTGAACATATCTGCGAAGAAATTTAAAGATATGTATGAAATCAACCAACCCACACTTGGCAAGCGTGGTTGACTATGGCTTAGTCACTCCTAACATAGGTTAGGCTCCGAACCCCTCAGTGGGGACGTATAGTGAGCTGATGATGATGATTGTATTTACTGCATTTATTAATATTTCCTTCTTAGGACTTATACCGTCTAGATTAATGAAATGCTCAAGAAGGGCTGTATTAAGAGTCCCGAAACTGACGTCCATGTATGTGTAGATGTATGAATGAAGAAGAAGCGAGACAGGTATGTCATGATTGCACCAAATGGTCCTTAGCCTCTGCCTATCCCTCTGGGTTATGGGCGGGATTTATTTTGTAATACCATCATCTTACTAATGTTATAAATGCGAATGTTTAGATGGTAGTTTTAGATGGTGGTTAGTTTCTATCTCCGGAACGGCTGAACGGATCTAGCTGAAATTTGGCAGAAATGTAGAACACAGTCAGGAAGAAGACGTAGTTGGTTTTATTTGTTTGTGTTTAATTCCGCGTAGACGGAGTCGCAGGCGACAAATAGTTATTTCAAATAAAGAAAAAAGCAAAATAGACGAACTAATAAATATTTATAAAGAACATATCAATTACTCACAAACTATCACGCATAGAAGGTTTTAAAAATAGATGCCTCATTGCCTTATGTAAGAGGACAACGAACGGCCTTTAATTAGGGGTAGTCAACACGATCGATACTACAATAGTGGCACATGGTCATCGATTAGCTCGTACGCGACGAATATGGTAATATATTTTTTAATGACAATGAATTTTGACAACCCTATAAAATCATATAATACTTATCATAAATAATATATAACACTTATCGTAAAACTGAATTTTCATTGAACAAAGACCAAAGACATTCAAATGTAATATATAGGGTTTAAGGCCTTAATACCCTCAGATAATATACAGTAGCACTACCAGTAAATGAACAGGCATAAGCACATGTCTATATAATTAGTTACAACTAAATTAATTAACAAATTTTGCTATAATATTGTAAGATAACATAAATGGTAACTTTAAAATATTTTGGGTTTGGAAATACATTATTTGGAAAGACTTAACATCATACAAACAACATCTTATAAAGACGTCGATAATCATTACTAAATGAGTCTTGCATACGTATAATACAATATTAACAACAAAGGGAACTTATTACAATTTTTTGAAATGTTTTATAAGATGTAGTTGTGTTAAACTATGTTACAAGTTTAGCAATAACTTACTTCCAGTTTAATCCAATTTTGAACTTTAAAACTTTAATTACAACTTGGACTTAAGACATACATAAATACATATAAACTTCAAAGTTTTATACAAGTGCACAGTCACATCTGGTCTTGTAAACATAAATATCAATGTCGGTTGCAAAACTTGTTACATATTCTTCCAGAATCATGTACCCGTATAAAATTTATTTGTCGTAGCGTTCTCTATGTGTGCATTGCTCTGTGCTCGCAAGTGATCCACATTGTAAGCATTAGCCGCTGCCACCGGAGCAAATCGTTCGATTTGAATGCAATTCTTCGCAATGAAGTATGCAACATCAACTCTATTTGCTGGTGAACTACGTTCAAAATAGAATGGTATTATGAAACCCAGATTCCAATTGGATTTGTAAACGTGAACTGATATTTTTGCCTCCGATTTTTCCTCTTTAAATGTACTTATATTTCAGTTCAGACAACATTTCAGTACTCATATTCGCTACTAAGACTAACATTATAATGAATAATTAATACTTTAAATAAAGATTTAACAAAAATGTAGTCCCGGTGTGTTTTGCCATTTGACTTTGAGTTAAAATCGCTACGGATTAAAACTAACGATAAAAACATCGATAAGCAATACGCACATATATCCGCGTTGCTACCGACGGCTTCATTATTTACCACTTTACAATTTATCGGAAATTGAAGGTATGCATTATGCATACAATAGTAGTAACAAATATACGTGAGTATTAGTAGTAGTTATGAAGCCCGTCACGGTACAGAGAACGTGTCTCGTAGCGCCCTAGGGGACTGCCGATAGCGACCGCCGCTCCGACCGAGTTAACGCCCGGGGACAAACATTGTTACCATGCACTATCATATTAAAAGTAATAGGTAAATTCAATGAACATTTACTGCATTTTAAGAATATTTACGTAGTGATAAACTTATGTGGCTTGATGAATAAAAGTGTAGTCAACTAGCTGTCCTTGTTTTGAATATAAATTTCTACGCCTTAAGCGCTTAATGTCAGTGATAATTACTATTTTTCGATGCACGAATAGGTCGCATGGATGGTGAAATACCAAAACCACACAACTGCGATAAAAGCGAGTCATCGCTCGGACTCAAACAAAAGAATATTACTACTGTGAATCCCCATTTTGTAAATCATTTCATTAGTTCAATCTAAAAACCAAATCTCTCTTAAATTACAAAAAAAGTTTTCGTTGAGTTTTTTTTTTATAAGAGAAGGGGGCAAACGAGCGGCGGGAACACCGAGGTGATCATCGACACCCAGGGAAATCTGCAACACCAGAGGAACTGTAGATGCGTTGCCGGCCTTTAAAGAAATGGTATGCTCGCTTCTAGAAGGTCCCTAAGTCGTATTTGTTTGGAAATACCGCCGAGGACAGACCGTTCCACAACGCGACTGTGCGAGGCAAGAAATTGCGCGAGAATCGCACCGCAAGTTTATCAGAAAAATGTTTTTTTCAGATATCCATTCGAACCTGTATAACTAAGAAACCTCTATAAACAAGGGTCATTGTCCGGTCCCGACGGACAAACTCCGCGGGAAAAATATCGCGGCTCCTTAGGGTCCTGCTTATCGAAATTCAACTGAATTTGAGTGCAGATCAAAAACTTCAATCACTAACACAGTTACAAGGATAAAAATGTTTACATAAGTATACTAGTACATTTCTTTGTGATGTGCTTTGAAAATTTCGATGAAACATTTAATTTCTCATCATCAGCTCGGAGCTTACCCTAAGTTAAGGGTGATTAGGCCATAGTCAACCACGCTGGCCCAGTGCGGGTTGGTTGACTTCACACATTTCTTTGAATTTCTTCTCAGATATGTGCAGGTTGCATCACGATGTTTTCCTTCGCCGTAAGAACGTCGGATAAATGTATATATGTAAATCGGAAATCGAAAAACACATTGGTACATAGCGGGATTCGAACCCAGCACCTGCAGATTGCAAGTCAAGTGCTTGAGCCCTGAGCCACCGACGCTCTTTAATTTCTCGGCTGCATTTAATTACTTAATAACTGGAGCACCAGCGTTACGAAAAGCTTTAATAATTCCAGATTCCTATCAAATAATACGCTTCTCTGGACAAACATAAATGTTCAAAACATATCATGTGTTCATATATATTATAAGGTTTTAATAACTAGCTAGCAGTCAATCCTGCTACCTCGTACGCATGAAGTTTGAAAACTTCTTACAAACATAAACCAACATTACTTTTTTTTAATATCGAAATGGTAATTCAGCTGAATTTGAATTTTATTTTTAACTAGCTATCGCCAGCAACTCCATCCATGTAATCTTCCAGGATATATCTTAAATTATAATATCCATGCAGTCATTCTGGAGAAACCTATTAACATCCAATCCATAAAAACATTCGCATTTCTAACATTAGTAAGAAGTAAGATATGAAATTATAGAAATTTGGTCTATATGAAATATGTTACATTACTTCGGGAGTTGTAAACCGCACGTCGGAGATCTACGTCTATCACTTTGACCTTTCACATCATCTGAGGCACGCTGCCAAACATGTCGAGAATATCATCAAGATGATAACATTGTATAATATAAATTCCCTAAGTTTAAATAATATTCATCCTTAAATTATTAATTAACAGACTAACAAAATATATTTTTTTAACAAAGTAATGTTAATTTACATACAAAATCTATAACAAATTATTCATAATTATTCCACTGTATGTACGTCATAGTGGAAAATATAACTCGTCTGTGTAATTATTTTAATTGAAGGTTGATATAAAATCTTTTTTAAAATCGACATAAAATAAAGGGAATAATTAAAAAAAAATAATAATTCACCTCTTTGCTGGCCAGCGGATGATATTCCCATAATAAGTGTATCATTAGATGAATTTTTAAATATAAAAAAACAGTTTTTAATTTTCATTTTCTCTTTCTATTAAATATTACAATGACCGTATAATTACACTCTTATATACAATATCGAAGAAATGACCCTGAAATAAAAATCATTGGGTATCATTGTTGTCACAAATTGTATACCTACAATATTATTTTATTCTTAATAATTTAAAATGTTTGGTTTTGCTTTCCTTTATTTAATATTAAATAGAATGTATGACGAAGGTCGACAGAAGTAAAAATAATTAATATCATGATTGGATACTTCATTTGACTTTTTTATTTTACAAATTTTATGTAATTATTTATAATAACTATGAAGGTACTTAGAATTTTTGATTATAGAAATATTTACGGATAGCGTTTATGAATAGTATATGAGCCATTATTTTGTACTAAATTACATCTACCATGTTAAAAGTCAAGTTAGACTAAGAGTTAAATTGAATGCAATGTCGCATATGTAAAACTGATACCGTCCGACGATGCGGCAAGCGAGCCCGCCTCGGAAGCTGCTTCCGGAGTGAACCTTTTATCAACGCTGTTGAAAAAAAATCGACCTTCAAACCTAAAGAAAGTTGACCCATTTTAAACTTGTAATATTTTGTTTGCTGATTTCTAATTTGTTTAACATTTAAATTTAATAATTTTTATATAATATATAAATTTTAGCGGAATAAGCAATTAGTTTAGATTAACCTCTCAAAAATTATTGCTTCTTTATATGTAATAAAATACAACAATTTAAAAATCATATTTTATTGTAATAATATTATAAATACGAATTGGACGGAAACTAATCGAATCTGGATGAAATTTGGAACAGAGATTACAGTCTAGTATATCGCATAGGCTTACTCGGTTCTCTCTAATCCCACGAGCATAAAGTTGCAGGCTAGAGGTAGCTCTAGTTTAGTTATAAAATAATCAGCACGGTTTTCATTGTTAATCATGAATTAAAAGATGTTGATTCAGGTAGTACTTCTTAAATATCATAAATTAGTCGGCATCTAACCTCGACGTGAGTATAGCCAGTTTCGTTAACTTAGTAAATATATAAAGTAAGGGAAATATGAAATGATTATAATATTTCGTTATACTCTCGTTAATGAAAATGACACTCGAGCGCGTACCGCGAGAATATCTGCAGTGAACCTCATTGCAAAATGAAAAATTTAGTCGAAGAGATTTTAACCTCATTACGTTTCTGCTCTAGCAAGCATTCAGCCGCAGGCCATGAATAGACACTTTCCCTTTTTCCTATTTAATTTTTATTAGAGCAGCGCTTCACTTATGTTAAGCAAAATATTTATATTAAATGTAAGAAATTTACTTGAAAATTTGTATACTTCATGTTTTATTCGACGATCTAATTACGTAGAAATTTAAATATAATAATAATTTATGAATCGCCATGAAACATTTGAAACGCAAACGTAAAAAATAGATTTACAGAATTCAGTCACCTGAAATCTCGAGGGCGAAGTAAGCAACGACAAAAATGGCATCAAAAGATTCAGTATGCCATTCATTATCTTACCAATATCATAAATGCCAATGTTTAGATGGATGGTTGGATGTTTGTTTGAAGGTATCTCTGAATGGATCTCGATGTAATTTGCATAAAACATAGTCTGGAAGTACACTTAGGTAGGGTGTTGCGGGCAACAGCTTATATTTAAATAAATCAAGTTAAATAATTCATTTATTTATTCTTATGCTTTGTCACATTCAGAATATCCCTGGTTGGTAATATCAAATGCATTTTTAATCATAGTTTTTCTGTAAACAAAAGTTGCGCAGAGTGTACGCGTTTCAGTTTTCCCAAACTAGTTAATACGTGTGTGCTGCGAGTAATAGCGGTAGCCAGTTTAATTCCGGCTTTGTTTGCGAAGGGGGCGGGTGCGCGGGGGTGCGGGGTAGCGTACCGCGGGGAACTGAGCCAACGTATTCAATTTACAACATGTGCCGGAGAGCCACAGAGCATGCGACCGAGCGGAGGTAGCTTAAAGCATATGATACGGGTGATTACGCCGGGCGGTTTTGCGGAACGCCGCGCCCCCTACAGCAACATTGTTGAAACGTAGACGTATGCGGCTTTGCAATTAAACGAACAAGCTGAGTTTCAGGGATTCAGCGGACAAATATTGGATAGGATGCTTCGATTCTAGGCTATAAATTAACATAAAATAATTTATGAAAATAATGACGTCTTTCTAATTTACACAAAAATAAAATGTGACAAAAAGTTTATTTGATATTTAATAAGCGAGTTTTTTTTAAATTAGTTTTATAAAATAAAATGTAGTCCACTTTTCACTGAGATTGGGAAAGTGGCTAGTTGTGTTGCAAAATTGAATTATATTGCGAGCCTTCGAAAATTAGAGCCACTCAATACATAAGCCTCACGAAACAAACAATTATATGCAGGTAAAATCTTAAAAGAAAATATTTTTTCATGCAATATACAGAAGACAGAAACATTATTTTTGGAACAGAAGTTTTAGCGACATTTAATAATGCGCGCTTTATTCGTAATGAATAGGAAGGGTCTTTGAACAAAGTTAACAAACTCCAGAGGCTATTTTCTGCAGTAACGCTGATGAAATGTTACAAAATGTTTAATTAAAACAAAGAACTTCAAAACTTTCTATAATATTCTCGAAGACGTTTTGTTTACGTCAATACTTCATTATTAAAGCAATTCACGTAATTTGAATTTATTTTTGTACCCATTAATTAAAAACGAGTTTTCCAACTTCGTATCTGTATATCTATATATACCTATTAATTAAATTACAGTGTCTATTTAATATCGAAAACAATCATATTTCGTACACATAAAGTATTTGCGTAGTTGATAAAGAAAACATAATTGTTAAAATTTTTGCCTGCCGAGTTCTTTTTTACAGGAGAAGTGCGCAAACGAGTGGCGGGAACACATAGGTGATGAACGATGCCCATGAACATCCGCAACACCAGAGGAACTGCAGATGCGTTTCCGGCCAATCCAATTTAAAGAGTTCCAGACATTTCGGAGATTGCCCGGGACGGCAGGACTGACGGGACTTTGTCGGGAAGGTAGCTGAGGTACACGGGCAGATTATAGATTATTCTTTTTTATTCTGAGCGGACCAAATCGCGGGCGACTACTAGTTAAGAATGACCTTACTACATTAAAATTTTAAATATAATTATTCATCATTCACATCAAACTAATAATTACAGTTTATTTAGAGGCCATATCTAATTTTCTCATAAAGTAATTTTTGTCACACTTTTTCCTGCAAAGATTTACAAAGGCTCAAACGGCTAAAGCGTATCTTTACCAAATCTGGTTACAGCAACCTTCTCTCATGAATATTTAAATGCAAGGGGCCACACTTGACAGAAGAGGTCGTTTTACAAATCTTTGCCGCTATATGCGCTATCATATTCTTCGTATTTTATTTACGTGTTAAGTGAATGACAACCAAATTGAATAATTTCATAAAAACATAATACTTTGGTATCCAAATAAATCACGGAATTATAAATACTTTGACTACAGCAGATTATCTTGTTACCATTTGTTAATTCCATGTCTTGTTCAATGCAGGGAAAGCTTTACCACAGATTTTTCAATGTATGAGGGATGACATGTTTTTGTGCGTGGGGCAGTGATAACCAATGATTAGAACAAGGTTAAAAGGGTTTCCAAATATAAATAGGTAAACTATGATTGTAACTAAGATTCAGTTTAATATTCCGCATTAATAAAATGTTGAGTTCAAGTCGAACAGGAGGCTGTTAGAGAATTTTGAAACTACGAAGTTAATTCATATAGCGGAGCAACTCGCTGATTGCAGCCGTGCCGGAGCTGTGATTATGAACTTTAATTTAATATGCTAAATACCAAATGAGCATAACACGACGTATGTTAAGAGTAGGGAATTAGCTTTACTGGATTAAATGACATCATAAATTTAACTTTGCACACTCTCATAGCCTAGTTTCAATGAAAATCAAACGCTTACTAACGCTAAACCTAATATGTATACTCGCATTTAGTACATGATCACATTGATCCAGTGAAAAGATAATTGTTTACTTCAGTAATAACGACGAGTAAGAGTTTATTATTTATTTTAAACAGTTATTTTTATTTATGTATTTTTTGATGTCGATTCGATGAGAGCGTCGGTGGCTGAGGGGTCAAGCACTTGAATTGCAATCTGTAGGTCCTGGGTTCGAATCCCGCCATGTACCAATATGTTTTTCGGTTTCCGAATTACATATGTACATTTATCCGACGTTCTTACGGTGAAGGAAAACATCGTGATGTAACCTGCATATATCTGAGAAGAAATTCAAAGATATGTGTGAAGTCAACCAACCCTGGGCCAGAGTGGTTGACTATGGCCTAATCACCCTTAACTTAGGGTAGGCTCCGAGCCCCTCGGTTGGGACTTATAGTGAGCTGATGATGATGATTTCTATTTCATTTTCATATTCTAATGTTGTACTTTTATTTTGGATTGAAAAAAATAGGTTTGAAAATCAGGCACCCCTTGTATAGTTCACTTACTCTTTTTGCAAGAACGGAAAAGGTATAGTGCAAATTCTTGTATCGAATAACTTGGGTAATGTATGCTTTAAAGCATCCGTAGGTGAGAAACTTTTCATGTGTTTTTAAGAACTAAATTCTGCATCAATCTTAAAGCTCACGTCATGTGTTTTGTGTATTTTTTTCTATTGAAGATTTTTATAATATGAATTTTACAGATTGTTTTAATTATGTATACGCATTTTAATAGCTATAAAAAAATTAAAAATTAAGGATAAAAACTTATATATAAAAGTTCCAACCGGGTTGCTAAGCATTTAGATTTTAGCTGGTGTTATAGAAATAAGATCTTGGTACAACGTCAAAACACAAATGGTCAAATATAATCTATGCAATTAATATTGAATTATTGAAGAATTTATTCAGTACCGGATAAATTCATTGTTAAAATTACTAATAACGAGCTGGCAACGTCACCTAAGTCCCGCCCCCAAGATAGTTCCGGACAGACGTCAAAGGAACGTCCCTGACTTATTTACGTTATTCGTATGTGTCACAGTATATGAAACGGGCTTATTAATAGTCAGGCCACTCACACCCATCATGAGGAAATAAAACGCGGCCCGTAGCTGTTCCGCTATAAATTTCCCATAACGTCCCATTCATAACTTCTATCATAAAATGTTAAATCAATTGTAACATTTTATTTTACAACATGCCCTTCGAATAACAATAGTAAACTTTTAAACAATGGAACGGCTGAATCTATTTTGACGGGTCTTTGAAGGGAAGGTGGCTGATGCACGTGGACGTATTATGGGCTACTTTTTTTTGTTGTGTCGACGAAGTCGCAGGCGACTGCTAGCCTATAGTAAAGCGTTTGTTATTTTCAGAGAAATAGCGATTCATTTAAAAATATAATCTGGTTTCGTAACGCAGCAATGCTCACGTCGCATCGGTTGAGAGTAAATCATAGCATGTGACGTAAAGCCGCCAGAGAATTGACGGTTGCAATTAAAATTAATAACGGAAGCTAAAATAACAAACATTTCATATTTGGCTATAAACAAATCATCATATTCTTGTCTCAGATTTAAATGGAGTTGGCACAGGGTGTTCTTTTAATTTGTTTTAAACTAACTTACTACTAGAGAACAGATTCTTTTTTTTTCTCTTAGGCAACAAATAATAAAAAGAGATTCGCTTAGATAACTATTATCTGAACAAGTAATGTTTAATCCTATTAATATAACTAGCGATCTTAGTACGCTACGTCGCTATTATATTGCTTCTACAATTGATATACGTCAATTACAGTACGAACCGTTAATTACTAATAATATATCGACTAAGCAATACCGGTTGCAAACGTGTAATCAATCTGCACGGCTTGTAACAATTGTTACCCATTAATTGAACACGACAGCGGTTGCATCCGTTTAATTGGAAATTGCGGGAGACCGGAGCGATCGGCTTTCTAAGTGTCAACTGATGAAGTTATTCTCCACTGATTTAGCAATTTTAGTTGGAAAATCTGTTTCATTTAAATATTCATATTTACTAAGAGTCTCCACAGACCTAACACCTGCTTGTAAAACAATATTGTAATCACCAAAACATTTTCTCGGGAACAAATTTATAATAAAAGTATTTATAAACATTAATTTATATTAACTTTAATATTGAAAATTTTGAACAAGTATCAGTCAAGTATTTTCCAATTTCGTACGAGTTAGTTGCAATCTGCTTTCTAGTTATTTTAATAGATTTCTCTGAATGGTAACACGTTCAAAGCTGTCTGATAGAATGTCCAACATGCTGAAATAAGCTTCCTGAGCAACGAATTTCACGTACCTCAATTTCTTAAATCCGCATTAACAGGGTTTAAAACGATATAACTTAATATATCGTCAGAATCCTCTGTGAAAACATTGCGATGTAAAAACAAGATTCTAAACTTTAATAGTTACTTAACAAAGCTAATAAGGATGTGACTTGAATTAAATGATGAAAAAACATAAGTTACATAAGTAACTTTTGTTGCTTTAAGTTGTCAATGATGAACAACTTATTTTTTTATAAGAGAAGGTGGCAAACAAACTGCGGAAACACCAAGGTGATCAATGATATGGACATCTGAAGCCTTACCTCAGTATTATTTATGTTAAGATTCATCCTTAGTTATAAGTTGTCGAGTCTTAGTGTGGCTTAGTTTAGTTGTACCAGCGTAAATAAGTACCGATTAATTTAGGCATAAAAAGATATCTATATTGACTATTATGACAGTGCAGCAGGGACATACCTTCAGTCTAAGCTAATTTTAGTTTATTATACCTAAGTCATGAAAAGGTTCAAAACAATTTGTCAAGTGATTAGCCGGAATAAACGACCTAGAACGAAGGTCGACTTTTGACCCGGTTAATGTGTGTGCCAAAAATGATTTTTGTTTGAAGACACATTTGACTTCACTTCACAAAACAGGACAACTGTGGTTGTGCGGCAAAAAGTCAACGAGTTTCTACTGCACCAACTCTTGTAAAAAAAACATTTTTTTTTCATCAATTATATGTCAATTATTTGGTTTGTTTAAGTTCAATATGTTTTGGTTAAGATGTTTCTGCAGTGGAAATTCACTGTAAAAATTGTCTTTGGGCGTCGGGTAAATAGAATTAAATTTTACCAGATTCTCAGTTGTACCTCTGCCTTCTGAACAAACTCCTTCAGACGAAATACGTGGGAATTTATTTCTATTTTTAGTCGTTGAACGTCTCGTACTTATCATTATTAAAACGAGTACAACAAATTACTAAACTTCATAAGCTGTTTTTAATGATACTTGAGGAAAATATTTATTTATTTAATAAAAAAAATACCAGTCTAGACGAGTATTTAGCTCCTTTCTCGCTACTTAGAAGTCTGCTCTTTATGAATCATGTTGTTGAATTTTTATATTTAAATAGTGAAGAAAAAAAATTTTCATTTCATTCGACGACTAATATTTACAAAATACTTTATCAACGTTCAAGTTCACATTCATCAACGTCCTAGAAAGCAAATTAAATTAAATATTCTTTGTGTGATCGATGCACTATAAAATATTCGCAGGGTCACCTACTTCTAATTACCTTCTACCCTTCTATATTTTTTTATGGAACATAATTTGAAACGACAGATACAAAACATTTTATCTTGTCATAATGTAGTACTGATGATATACTTAGTTAATAACAGTTAGCAAATTATATAATATGTTTAATAATTAATAAATGGTAACTTAACTTGTTAGCTAATTTCCTAGCTTGATATGTAGTCAGGTCATGAATTTATTATTGCACGTAACTTTCATAAGCGCTACATTGCCCTTTCATTTCTCGTCATTGTAAATTTAAAATGATATTGGTTGGAAAATTTCAAAACAAAGTAAAATGGACGTAAATATCAAATTTGAAGTTGTAACAGACACTAATAGTCGGTGATTGTGTTAACATATGGGAAAATTTCCAGCAAGACCGTCATGAAAGCCATTTCCACCTAGCCTCATTACGAATTGACGTCTCTTCCGTCGATAGACGTCGGACAGGCGACTGTTAATGCTTGTAGCACACCTAAATCAAAATGGACTTGACTTGATGAACTTTGAAATAAATATTGACTTTCATTCGTTACAAAGAACCGTTAAACAGAGAGACATTTTTTTTCTTTTTTTATATCATATGGTAGCAAACGAGCGAGCGGCCACCTGAAATCACTGATATTGCGTTGTAACCGTTGCCCATAGACATACGCAATTGCATATGCGTTGCCTACCTTTAATCGACGGATGAGAGGATGCACAGAAAGAAAATATATTCCCTTTCCATGCATCCTCTCATCCGGAAAGACTACTTCCACTTCCCATCCTTTCCTTAAAAGAAAAAAGGTGGGAAGGGAAAGAGGATTAAATGAGGCCTCCGGGACGCACACCCATCAGACGAAACGCGGAATTGCTTCCACTTCGCGCCTGTCTTCTGTGTGGTCGTGGTATTTAACTGGGCGAGCCAGGCCAATTCGTGCGAAGATGTTAAAGCGGGCTCTACCACTGTTAAAAGAAGATAATACCAACATAACAATAAATACAACATATAAGATAAAACCAACAAACTTAAAGTATAACTCCGACATATTCTCATGTCTATGTGTGCTTCAAGTGTAACGCATCGCTTCTGTATTGTTTCGCATTCGGAGCTGTGTGTTACAGGCGTTATGGCCTATTGTAACTCAAGAGAAGCGCAAAATTATAACTGACGTGGACGTACTAATTTCGAATGCAATTTCGATTGGTCGTTTTCCCGATACTCGAAACAACTTTACAAAGGTAGACTATAATTGTCATAACATATGTATAAGATACCCACGTCATCGCCACTATCCTTCAGAATAGAGTATAAAGGTAAAGGTGAGTCCCCACTTTCGTAGCATATTACACGCGTCGTAAACATATTCTAATTCTAATTCTAATACCACGTGTATTAGTGGAAATGCATGGTATATACAGAAGGTTTAAGATAAGTAGTTTTATCTAGAGTTATAATTTTCTGATGTATGATGATATATGAGAAATTGAATATTAATATGGCATTTATCTGATAGAGATGAGAAGTCAAAATAATGGGAAGTACTTGTTTGTTTGCCTTTTTTAAAACCTCTAGAAGTAAATACCTATAGTATAGTATATACATAGATTTAAAAAAGGCCACATATTTACTCTTAGTAGTAATTAAAAACATATACAAGTATAAACTATTTTTTATTTTTATGAAACACAAAGCATTGTGCCGTTGCCTGTCAACAGGCGTCGCATCGGCTCGTTGGAAAACATTAAACTTGAGTGGTATCTCGCCATTTCACAATGGCCTTGTGAGAACATTTCCGCTGTTATTTGGCAACGAATTACAAGGATCTGCGTCTTATCGATTTCAATTCATTGGCAAGCACCAAAATTACAAGCCTCAGGGCATTGTTTTGTAAGTATTTTATTATTCATGAAGTAAAAACACTGATGTTCATTTAAAGTTTTAAGTGGAAGCCGGAACACATTTAATGTTTTACATTCTGCCTTCACAACAACTGAATCTTAGCTGCACATGGTATTTTAATATGATTTTATGGATGGAGAAAGATAGCAAGAAAGCAATATCAATCAAATTACATGCATAATAGACACAACTTCACATACTTAGATAATAAAAGGACACAGGCTATAGATACAGGTAAGTGAAGTATTAGGACTTTGGCACTGTATTCATTGCGTGAACGCAGAATAAAGATAATTTAAAATGACATGGTATTTCGTTGCAGAGAAGTTGTACCTAAGATTTTTTACCTTACCACTTGTAACTTAGTAACTAACTAATCCAATTTAGTTACGTAATATTTAAATGGGTCGAAAGGAGCTTAATGGTGGCGTTGTTGTGGTAATCCTTTAAGCATTCCTCGCTATAATTACTAATATTAATGTTTATTTATACGCAATGTCCTTTATAATTTATCTATTTAATGTGCTTTTTATTGTACTGTGGTAATATTGAACTTATTTAAAAATAAATTAGGTGTTCAAATTGGAAGAAATAATGAAAACGGTACGTTTCAAATTATCGGAACAAAGTCACTTAAATCGACTAGTCGTAACAAGAGCATCTAAGTACCTAAGAAACAATTGAATTATTGTTAAGGGTGAAACTTGGAATTTTATTATCTCTTGGAGTTTACTTTGAACTGTTGTTTTTTTTTATAAAAGTGAATATGAAATGGTTAGTCAAACATTACTTCAGTGTTGATGCTTAATCGAAGTTAGGAATAATAAAATTTGCATTTAAATTGTAGGATGGTGAAATAATATTAACTAGCAGAAAACGAATGTTAGGCAGATGTCAAATTTTCGGACTGATTCTTATGACCATACAACCTTCTAGAACAATTATTTTGGTAATGTCCATCGCTATTATTATTATTTTATATTAAAAATCCACAACCAAAATACCTATCCAAGAACATATCGCTATCCCTCTCATTTTCATTGAAAACCCAGAGATAAAAATAAGGCAATGAAAACCCACGGATTCATTAAAATAGTTATCTGTTGTAACGACTTATAAACTGCATTTACTGATAGGTATGTTGCGTGACTTCGGTATAAAAGTCTGAACGAATAAGAAATCAATGGGTATGATTATTTGGTGTCAAACTTTTAAAAAGCATTTTAATTAAAAAAAAAGTGAAGTCAAAACAAATAACGTAGTATCCAATTAATTCATTGAATCATTCATTGATTTATAATTGGAGTTGAATCGATACATGTGGAATATAGAGGCGTGGAATACATTTTTGACGAAGCAAACGCTGCGGTTGGCTTTACTCTGTGCAGTCGACGTTACGGATGGCTTAATATTCAGCGTGTAGTGAAAAATATGCTTTTGCCAGCAACAACAGTTTTGTTTTCAGTTCAACTAAAAGCTTTGTTTTGCTATTTGCCACATTTTTTGATTGTCTTCGGATCGTATTGATGACAAACACAATAAATATTTGTAAAATCTGGCCACCTATTTCTGTTCGAAATGAATCTATTGTTCTTTGTGATATGTTGTTATTCGACTGTCAATTTACAATAGACTGCAAATAACAAACTTTCTTACATAAAATAATTAAGAATTTATTTTTATTTATTAAAATTTTAACACATTTAAGACTGGGGTATCTGAAACTGTGTAAATTTATCTTATTTATGAGTAATGAATGCTAAATAGTTTTAGTGCCAGTAATTTGGTAAGTATCTTAGAAAATTGACTCTACTTACTGGGTTTCGGCAATGAATTGTAAAAACTAATAGCTAACATTCATTTTAGTCAATATCGAAAACAATAAAAGTTATTAAAAACATACCAAACAAAACATCTTGTTTGTTCCGAATAAATTCTTTGCGAATTCCGAAAGGGCGCAATTGTCCCTCCGGGTTCAAAACGTGACCTCTTAACGGTTAATATTCACGGCCACTATTATTTCAAGGTAATCAATTCTTACTGTCAAACTAAGCCGTAGTAGAGTGCTGAGCTTTCCGGTCCTTATAAAACTTGGACAATCGACCCTAAAATAAATGTAATTATTTATGGGTTTGAATTAAGAAAAGTGAAGAATATTTAATGACATGTTTAAACCATGTCCGACATTGTTTTTACTGCTACACTCTGCGTCGTTAATTAGTTACTAAGGGTAGCCCTTAATACACATTATTCATTTACTAAATAATTACCAAGTTACAAACTGCTACGTCAAAGTGTTATTACTAAAAATGTGCTATTGAAAAATACCGCTCGTCTGTTCTTTGAAAGTAATTGCAAGATGAATTGCTTTAGGGATAGTATTGCGACCGTTAATGCTCCTGATTTCGATCAATGGTTAGGTTTCTAACAAATGTTTGTACTGCCACTTAATGCCTGCCAGTGTACTGTGTGGACAATCAACACAGCGTTAAGCGCCCTGTGTAAACTGGGCGTGTTTACACAACACGTACTAAACGCCATCTAGCGACGTTGGAGAATGAACTGCACCCCTTTAATTATGTAACTGGAGTTAATGAGCGTGAGAGCAGGGGACCGACGTGCAAATGTACGTTGAATTTCATACGTCCAATAAAACTATTCTCTTGTGTGTTTTTATGCACTTAATTACATATTTTTCTCGTCATTTTTAATATTTAACTGAAATTGTTCTTACTTTTAGATATTGCACTGTTAATAATAAAGATGATTATGACAAAATTTTAACTATCATAATATTATAGCTATTAAGGAGGGAATCATTGACTATCTGACGTCTTCCCTTTATCGTAATCACTGGTCTTCAGAAATCAGCAGAGAAGATAAGAAGAAAAAAACGCACACGACTACTCATTATAACTTATCGTGAAAAAAACTAAAACAATCATAACATCCAAATATACCTTTGGATCTGTCTATAAATTAACCACTTGCTTCTTCGGCTATTAGAGCTGGTGCATGGCCATGGAGCTTTATTTATAATATATCGTCTAGACTGCGTAGGATGTCAAAATGATACGTGCACACTGACCCACAGAAATATTTTTATTAAAATTAATATTAGAAAGTAAAGAAGTCATCATAAACCTTATCTATCAACTTAGGAAACTACAAAGATGCTTTAGTGAAGATTCTTTAATAGTGGTAATTTGGCCCTGTTAGAATTCTTTATATTTTCTTAAGTACTTGATAAGTGGATATCGTAAGCTATCCGCTTACCGCTCAATGTATCGTCACCTTTACATGAGCGTATAAAAAAACTCTTTTATTATACGCAAACGTATTACGTTGTGGTTTTTATTAATATATTACTTACGTACCCGACCTACTATCCCAATCGTCTATTTTAGTTTTTAAGATTATTTTTATTCTTTTTTCTTTAGATTATTTTTGTTTCCAATGTCAATTTGTATACACGTGGGTAATTTTTTTTACTACTATAATACAAATAGTGCTATAAATATAATTTAAAAATATCTTTGCTTTTTGATGGTTTTTGGGAAAATGCAAAAAAACAAGAATAAAAAAAAGATACTTATATTCATATTATAACTAACGTATTAAATATATAATATATTCTAATCAAAGTGTAGAATATAATGTTAAACACGTGTACATTAGAAATATACTACATAGAGGTCAAATTAATATAAGCGTGTTAATGATGTTAATTTACGTATTGGTTTTGTTAAATATGACCGCAGTTCATGTTAATATGCGCTGTCAGAACGTTGTGAAATCAATCACGGTTATTGTTTAAACTTGACGGTACTTGAATGTGGTTAGAAACCGCGATAGATTATAAGGGTCGACGCACAATGGTGTGATTTTCGTAGATATTAGTAAAAAATATTCTATGATTTCGTGGACATTCCATTAACAATATAAAATTGTAAAGTTCACTTTATCTTCGATATACATAGAAGAGAGTTTAGCTGTGATTGTTTTTCCGCATACGCCAATGAAATCTCAAAAATGGTAAGTACCTGATATGTTTTGTTTTCAAATTATTAATATAATATCGTAAAACATAACTAGTTAAAACTTGATCTTGATTTAAATTAAAAAATATTTTTGTTGACCTAATTCACACCACACAGTTAGGAACAAAACGAATAAATCGTTAAAAACATTGCTCGGTAATTACATTTAAAAACCAACCTTTTGCTTAATTATTTTTGCTATCTTTTATAAATTTAAATTTAATCTAAGAGATTTATTTGTAACATTTAGTATGATTTTGCTATTGCCTTATTTTTTACTCATTTATGATGCCGGTTTAATCACCCAAGACTTAAATAGGAGTAGCACCACAACTAGTGCTAAAGTCTATTTTTATGTCAACAAGAATGTGAATGAAATTTTATCGCAAAGTGTTTCGTATCGCTTTTAAGGTTTCACTGACAAAAACTTAATGTTTCCAATACATATAGAACCCAGGGGTCTTCGACTTCTGTCCATGAAGTAATATATCTTTTAAAGATTTTTCCCTTTTCGACCCTGACTAAAAATTAAGGGACCGCTTCTTGAATTTTTAATAAAATAACACTGCATCGTGTTGGGTTACGCAGGTGGTGAAAGGAATAAAGTTACGTGATCATTGAAATAAATACCAAATTTTATCGAGATCCGTTAAACTGTTCTGTAGATACCTTCTAACAAACGTCTATCCATCCATTCATCCATCCAAAAATTCGTCTTTATAATATTAAAAAAAGATACACTTAAATGACATAGTGTAACTTTTGTCACCTTTAATGCTCGAGCTATAAAAATTATTCACCCGCAATATGTTGTACTAATATATCTTTCGTATCAGCTTTGACTCGAAGCGTTTTAAGTAGCAAAGTTTTAAAAGTTTACAAGTTAACGAAAGCTTCTGATGGCATTAAATTAAGAACATGCGGGCGCAAATTTACTTTAACTCGCTACCTAAAACTTGAAAACGTATTTTCATGTTTAATTTAACGAATAGTGTCTTAACTTTGTTAAACATTTTTGTGGTAATTCTTTGAGGAGTACTTGTCACTTGATAGTGTCTTGATATTATATTCAGTGTCATTGTAAATCCACGATTGCCACTGCCAATAAATGTCGGGTGACTTATTTTTGCACAACCCCCCAGCATGGGCATCAAATGAAATGACTTGACCAGCAAAGTACAATGCACTATATAAAATGCAAAATGGCCGTAGTCACAAATTTTATCGTCGTTAAAAATTAATTGGTAAAGTAGGAAATTGTTCTTGAAATTAACAAGTTAATCTAAATATTTTAGTTAAGATAGTCAAATAGCCTTATATACAAGATTCAATAAGTCGTCGATGGGCAAAGACTCTGTTAAGAGCCGTGGAAAATGCGTGGTAGCAGCAACATGTGGCGTGCGGGATCGCCGCGAGAGCCCTAAGAAGCTCTTTGCTCGGATTGTTTCCGCGCTTGAGGGCAGACGGAACGAAAGAATGCGGTGTGCGTGCGGTGGTAGCGCGGCAAGCAGCAGGCGTTAGGGCGACAGGCCGGTAGAGCGGCGGGGCGGTGGGGCGGCGCACGGGTGTGTTGGGGGATGCGTCGCGGCGCGGGGCGGCGGGGCAGCGGGCCGGGCGCGTGCCGCAGTAGCGTGGAGGCGCCGCCGCGGCCGCTCGCCGACGCCAAAGCCGAGCCGGCTGATCCGTTGCTGCTCGACACCGCGCTCCCGCCGACGCTCGCTGCCGCGAAGGCAAGTGCCAGCCCCACGGTGGTTCCCGACCTCGAGGAATCGATTGCCGGTGGTGCCACTCATGGCGACCAAGTTTTTCCCAGGTTTACAAGTTTAGTGCAACTTTTCGCGTTCGAGTTTCACGGACAAAGCGGACTCCTAGGCAGCCGGCAATCATTGTTGCGCCTCCCGCCTTCCGCTCATTGTTACGAAACTCTCTCTTATATTGTATTCCTCACTTGTCTTTAGGCAATAGCTTCTTCATTGCTTAGGACATTACCGAATTCGAAAACCACAGCGTTAATTATCCTTCAAAGCACCAACTAACTATGTTTTACAGGACACAACTGAATTTTTTGAAAAATGAAAATCGCTATTAATTGAAGTTATCAGTCTTTAAAATTATGTCACACGTATTATATTATCAACGATACATATATTCAATTTGTTTTATCAAATTTAGTTTGCAGTAGTAGTTGAATTGCCGCCAAGATATCAGTAAGGAGTACGATCTACCCACCCATTAATGTCACTAAAAGCGCTATTAAACAAAGATAGTACCCACGTCATTACACACAAAAATTTAAACATAACGTTCTTCTTAATATGTCTTCCTTAATTCATCCGATAATAATATGAAAAGTTACTTTAATAAATGTTGAAATACAAAGACAATGGATAATTGAAATAAATTTGTTGAGTCTTAAGCATAAAAAGAAATATGGAACAAATGCAAAAAATCAACTTATTTTGGTTTAAACCAAACGATTGATAGAAAGCATAGTAAACCTAAAAATATAAAAAAATAAATTAAAATTATTCATTTAAATATTGCTAATCGTAATAAAAAATATAAGAATATACTAAATTATCTAAAACATATAAAATTGCAAAAATTATTTTAGAGATTAAGAAAATATTTAATTAAATTATCTTGGATACCAGCTTTTACTCGCGCCTCCAAACATGGAATCTCAAAAAACTTAACGCTTGTAAGCATATGAGGTCTAGCTTATGATCTACATTTATGTCAAACACCGAGATCCGTTACGCCATTCTGGAGATACGTAGTTACAAATATTCATTCATCTAATCTTTCGTATTTATAATATTAGTAAGATTTTAGACTTTTGACGTTAACGTTACAGTGGATGCAATTATTCTAACTCTCAAGGTCAAATTTTCACTAAAACTTTCCATTTTATGTCAAAATTTAAACTCTGCTATACTTGAGATATTTTCTTAAAATATATCTGTTGTTACATATAAAGTACGTGTGTCAATAGGTAAATAGGCTTAATGCAGTAAGGGATAAAAAATCATATAGTCAGTTCGAAACAAAATATTTCACTCTACCTATATAAGATAGTAATACATACGATACGACTCACGTTAAATCAGCAAGATCGTTGACATAATTGTATGAACATTTAAAATAATTATTTTCTACCTGCATTTTTGTTACTAAATTAAAATGATCGATTTAAAAATAACCAAAGTCGTTGAGAGTCAACCGACTTATAAAAACCATTTAGAGAAAAGTAAGTTTGAATAAACAGCGGCTGCATTTCGGCTCGATCTTCCTCCTTCTTTGCATAATAATAATCTTGCTGCGATATTGAATTTCAATGGACGTTTAACATCACTATGGAAGTCGGTGCTAAAATAAAAAAATATCTTCGCATTTAAATTGTTGAAATTCATTTTATAAAACGAAAAGTTATTATGTCATTTTGAATAAAACGTATGCTAAGATTATCGGTAAAATAAACATGTTTTGTTCAATTAAAAACCTTAGTAAAAATGCTCTATAAATTCATTATCAACTCTCATCCTAACAATTGTTTAGAAATGCACTGATAAAAAATTTACATTAATATAAAGAAATTAAATAACCAAAACTAAAACTAACGAAACATAGACTATAGATAAAAAAAATATCGTGTATGATTTTATTCTTTGCAATGATTGAAGCTGTATTAATAATTTCTTTGTTTTATCATAACGTGCAAAATCATCTTAAAAAGTCTGTAATAGGCGGTTAGCATCGACGGAAAATAAACTCGATTCAAAGTTAAATTAGTTCCGCGTCCGTTAAAATTTATGTCATCGGAAGGAGTGTGAAACGAAGTCAATAATTAAATGTCATTTAAATATTACACAAATCTTAGCTTTACTCCTTTTATAGAAGATAGCTGTCACCAGCTACTCCGTTCGCGCGGGATAAAAAAAAACTTAATTTATAACTTCCAGACTATGCTCTACATATGCCAAATTTCACCGAGATCTGTGAAGCTTTTCTAAAGAAACCTTCTAACAAAGATTCATCCATACAAATGTTCGCGTTTATAATTTTATTAAGATTCGAAAAATTCGTGGCTGTTATTTTTGTGGTTTAAAATTTTATTGATTAACGTATTCTATGTTGTTCTATTTTAATGTTTCTATTGAATGGTAAAACGAGTTAGTATATTGCGTTAGAAACGCGCATCCCATAAATCAATTTCTCACGTAGTCAACAACACGTTGAAAACATGCGCCTTGTTAAAGTGTAAATTGTCTGTCTATTCTAAACGAAATTATCTCGCGCAAGTGCTATCAACTCATTAACTAGACAAAAGCACGAACAATGAATTGTATCTGAAGCGTGTTTAAAATTAAATCGCTTTTCGAAACTGCCACAGTACGTGATTACGTTTCTGAAATAACCAATGGACATTTAGTTATTAATGCAAGACCATGCTCTACGAATGTCAATAAATCGTCCTTAAATTATTGACAATTGTCTGCATAATCGATTTTAAATTCAAACAGATAATTTAGTAAATCATCATATCGATTGATTATCTGTAACTTTTTCAGTTGTTATACAAAATAAAGTTAATTTGTATCATCTTTTTTGCGCTATCCCGCTCACGTAGGTTCGGTGTACTAGTTTGTAAAACCATAACGTTTTGACTTAATTTTTACGACCGGCCCTGCCTGTCCCCAACCACAATTGTGAGAGAAATTAAAATTAAATATTTTTATTATAAATTAATAAAAAAAACTAAATACTCTTAATTTTAGCTAATACAAATATATTAACAATAAATGAGAATAAAAAAATTATAAACATAATAAGTAGAACAGAGGGCAGAAGTAATATTGTTTTATCATAAAATAATACTTCTAAGGTAAACTCCACGTTGACTAAATCATATTACTAACATATGTAATTTTGCAAATATTATAATATGATTCAATAAATATAAACAATGATATTAAATCTCCATATTGCCTTAGAAATATCGGCAAAGATTTCGCTTTCTGATTAACTTTTCCATTCGTACTATTTGATTTGAGATGTTGTTACTACGAAACGAATTCTACGTCTCTTTCTTTGATACATATTAAATATATCTTATATATAAAAATCTCGTGTCACAATTTTCGTTCCCATACTCCTCCGAAACGGCTTGACCGATTCTCGTGAAATTTTGTGAGCATATTGAGTAGGTCTGAGAATCGGCCAACATCTATTCTAAATCCCGCGAGGACGGAGTCGCAGGCGACAGCTAGTATTTTATAAGAACATCAATTTTATAAAAGAAGCTCTTAATTTCCGTTCATAATATAATTTTGATACAAGATTTTTCATTAAAAATTGTATCAAAAGTTATAATTGCAATAATATTGCAAAACTATATTCATATAAACAGATGCATTTGTGAAATGTTTCCAACTTCTCAGTATGGCTTCTCGGTATTGATGAATAAAATCTATTCCACACCTGCGCTTCATTTTAATCCTCTTACCTCGACGTCAGTTTACGAGTCGAGCGTAGACTTCTGAGAGCGGCTCCTCTGCCCCGAGAAAGTCATAAACCGCTTCAATGCAATTAATAGGATTAACTTCATCAAAGGCCTCTTCAATTTATAAACATTAGGGGATTACCACAAAAAATTTAGTGTTTCAAATATATTTTATCTTAACCATACGTTAACACTTTTGTACCCTGACTGCCGGAGCTGAATTTTGACAAATCATGGATACTGGAACATTGTTATTCGAAGTCGAAATATGATCTTGACCAATAAATTATGAAGTACTTATACTGAAAGCAGTGTCGTGATAATCACCTTAATGTCTGAAATATCAATAAAATGCAATCAAAGAGTTAAAATACATCTTTAACTATACAGTTTGTATTATTATTGGGATACTACATAAAGTCTGGGAGAAGTAAGGAGTTTAAAGAAAACTATTTTATGCCGATGGTCGTGTTTAAATGGATTGATATTTTATAACATAGATTTTATATTAAATATTAATTATCATATCAAAAGGAAACAATAAGCAAATCAAAAGCATAGCAAAAGTTACGAACGTTGCAATACTCACAAATTGAAAGGAGTCTGTCTTTATTTAAAGTTCACAACTCTCCGGATAAAAGTTGGGGAACTTTTTACTTTATAACACTTGAACATCGGCACTTAATATAGAGTTGCGGGTATTCCTACACTATTCTTGAAGTAGCTTACGATATAAATTGTGACAACTGGGACCAAAGTTAACATTGGAGAAATGCACTCCGTTAAATATAAACCACCACAAATGTTACCCGAGATAATAATCCAAAACGGTACACGTACGGAAACTTTGTCTATTCAAAATTAACCGAGATTTTCAGTTCAGAAATTCAATAGTAGCCGAGTGCAGGTGGATTGCATCGTAAATTCAAATTCGCTTAAATCGCCCTATTCATTTAGTGGCGATACCTGTTTTACACCGCCACCTCACATTATTTAACTACGCATACTGCAAGTAAATAATTTATATTCATAGTCACAATATATATTTACATATCCAAAAATAATAGGTATATATGACTTATGAGAGCAATGATGTTCTCTATACAGCTTATTTGATCTCAGTTACATACCATAAGAAAGTCTAACTTTGTGACTCATCGTTAATTAGCAACTAAACGAGCCCCTAAGCGAAGATTTATCAAGATAAATCTACTATAAGGGACTGATTAAGTTACCGTTAAAGGACTGGCATTTTTTATACGTCCCAAGTCGGCAACAAACTTTGAATCAGTCAACAGATCGTGCGATAATATACGGGGTGTTAAACATTTCACGGCCTCTAAAACACGTTTCAATAATAAATTTCTATCTATTTGTAATTGATTTAATTTTTTTTATGTGGATTGAGTTGCGGCTAACTACCTAGAGATAATACTAAAGTTATTGCGGCTAGTAGGACGCAAGCTAAGTTTAAGATTTTATCTCTCATCTTACTTAAGTGACAACGTCGCCGCCGCCGATACGCTGTCGTCTCTCGAATCGGACTATCACGCGACATCATAAAGTTGAGCGGTGCGGAAGTAAAGACGCGTTTCATCTGTTGAAGATGCCTCAGATGCTCTTTCAATACAATAACCCGCTCCTTTTTACCAAACATTACCTAACAAATTAGCTCTATTTCTTATGTTTTAAAATGTTCGATGGATCTAATTACCGCTATTACATACTCTAACATTCTCTAATTAAACATTGACGGTGAATTTTGCTAAGAGCAAATTCTCGCAAGAACTTTTTATATTAAATAAAAACAGCAGATGTGTAACATTGGTATCTTGGTGATGAAGTAATTCTCTAACGTCTAATATTTGATCATTTATCTTCAAATTTGGAAGCGTGCCACCCAACTCTGCTGCTATTCTACAAGTAGTTGCAAACTTAAAAGTACTAGATCAAAACGTTTTATTAGAGGTTCACGAGAAAATCAAAATTAGGGTATATTATTTTTTAACTTTTTCAATAGATCCTAATTCTAAAAACATGTACGCGCAATATAGGAAGAGATAAGAGCCGTCCAAAATAGGAATCTGTAATCTCTGCTTAATTTATTAAATAGCTATTCTATGCAGACAGTTAATTCAGATTCTCCTAGAGACTAGAGACTCTTACATTATGTATGTATATTCGTTTATTATACCAAGAACAATTGAGTAGCGCAATGATGTAGAATAATATGACAGAACAGTACTGCTTTAGTTCAGCCTCAGTTTGCTCTAGCGTGAACCTAAGTACAAGAGCTGCAGCAGCAATGGTGCGGGTACTAATCGCCATCGAAGGTGTTGCCCGGCCTTAATTGCTTGCCGTATATCGCGCCATCTGTTCAAATTGTATGCAACATTCACGGACATAAATGTTCGCAATGCTCCGCAACGTTAGTGTACGTTTTATTTATGACTGCAATTTGTCACACCGCCTGGGATACGTTCTCGCAGCCATTTAAACTCTAACCCGATCGGGGTAGACAGTGATGGTGATCGTTATCCATTTTTCAAATTCTCATACTATATTTCATTTACGTCTTTCTCGCTGTGTGCGATACTATTACAATCCTGATAAGCTAACCACTTATATACAAACATATTTCAGAAACCCTTAAATGTTTCTGCTCTAGTGAGTACTTTTAGAAACTTGAAATTACTTGCTGACAGTTAGACAACTTCTAATTGTTACGACACTATAATTACACCACTTGAAATTCTAATAACGTCTTCTCTTAAACCTAACCTACAAACAAATCTTTTATTCAATGCGTGAATCATGTTAACACATGACAGCACGATGATTTTAATTACATTTAGAGAAGACTTCAAGAACCACTCGTAGCTCTTCAGCTATTTCATATATGCTTCAATAAATTAAGGTCGTATTCGTTAGATTGTTCACCTTTTTGTTAACTGGGCTTATTCATGTTGCTCTAATTAATGTTTTTAGCCAATTAATACAAGATCACCCTTACCTTAGGGTAGGCTCCGAGCCCATCGGTGGGGATGTATAGTGAGCTGATGATGATGATTACAATATTGAATGCTGCTTTTCATTTTTTTAAATAGTATATTTAAAAAAGGAAAAACCTGGTGTATATTATATCGGTAAAATATCATTTTGATGAAATGTTAATTTCATTTAAATCTTATGCAAATAGGTAGAAAAATTGTCACAGCAACTTCTAAATTATAACTCTTATGGTTTTTCAGTTTCTTGTACGATATTTTATCCTAATTGGGAGGTGAATTTAATTCTTTCACTATTCAAGCCGTAAAAACATATGACAATAAGATTAAGCCTTCTTGAAAACTAATTAATTAAAACGACTTGAACCATTCGACTTTCCTAAACTTTAAGACAAGAATCGATTTCGTATTCAGCGTTTCTGTTTCAAAATGAATTTGCGCTCCTAGTTTTTATTTCATCGTTTCGTTTAAGTTAATTAAAATTATCTTTAGACGGTTGAAGTTTAAAGGAATCTTAGAAAAAAATAATCATTGAGGGTTCATCTAATCCTTTTGGATAATGTGAGCAGTTTATCGATGGTATATTTTTTATAATTAGAAGCAGTATACTTAAATAAATTAAATGATTTAGGTGCGAAGGCTTAAGAACGGAGAAGATCATGATTAGTTTGAAAAGATAACTTTAAGCCGCACACTGCAGTCTTGTTGACTGCAAGCGATATCGTAACGACTCGTGGCCAAAGATAGAAAAGAAAGATCACTTAAGTTTAAATAAATCACTACTAAGCGGGGTATAATCTGTAACAAAATTAATTCTTTTTCTTAGCTATTATTATTTAAACGTATAAATCGTACTTCATAATTCATACTAATATTATAAATGCGAATGTTCAGATGGACGGATGGATGTTTGTTTGAAGGTATCTCCAGAACGGCTGAATGGATCTCGATTAAATTCGACATACGTATAGAACATAATCTGGAAGAACACATAGGCTACTAATTATGTTTTTTTTAATACCCCGCGGACGTAGTCGCGGGGTATTAACAACAACATTATAATAAATACCGTAAAGTACTTTTAACAGAACAGAAGCTTTTATACTGGTTACCAAGTGTTTAATACGATCAATAAGGCATTTGTACGATGAATAAAACATATCCACTAAGTAAAATAACAACCGTTTGTTGTCCGATGTCATCATTATTTTATCGGTAGATTATTCAATAGCAAAGAGTTTTCACTGTAAACATTATTTCTAATTTTTAACATAATAATTCTATTGTTTATATTCTTTATACCGTCGACTTCGAGACTCGAATTCCCGTGTGCTTCCAGCTACTTTCCAATCAAAGTTCCGTCAAATAAACGTAAAAACATCACGTGTGAAAAATTAATTTCTTTCGATATAACATTAAGATACTCCAATTTAATTAACATATGTATAGATAAGGAGACATGTGTAAACCTTCACATCTGAAATACGGTAGTATCGAGAATTTCTGCAATCACAATTGATAATGAGGAAAAAACAAAGCAAAAACACTGTTGAAATAGTCCCTGTAATCCCGTTCCGACGACTCCCTCTTTGCTAAATAAATAGGTATTAATGCCAAACGGTCCCCTAATCGGCTCTCTTTCACTTAAAATTAAACGCAATGTAATAAAAGGCTACTTAACTGAGCGCTTACTTAATTGACTTCTTTTGTTTTCTTAATAATATTAATATGTATAAGCAAATATACAACGAGTTTTATTAATACTACATTTAATTTTTTTATAATATATTAATGTTTTAAAGTATGTAAAGGATTTAAAAACATTAGTTTAAATTATTTTTAGGGTTCCGTACTTCATAGGAAAAAACGCAACACTTTGTTGTGCGTCTGTCCATCAGTCAAGACCATTTTTTTAGATTAGAACTAATAATAAAACAGATAGCATGGAGTATATTTTATTTTGGTCTAATTTTTAGGGCGCAAACATTTTTGGCATAGTCAGAATATCCTATCAAAGTTTTATTAATTAGCAAGTAGGCATTTGGAACCTTACCACATCCAAATGCATCGACGCCATTAAATACATTTAATATACTCCTTCTTCAATAGTGCAGTATTTTTCTCTGAGGAACCCGCGACGATATTGGACGGCTGCCAATATCTGCGAGACCGTAGGGCATTCGTCCAGAGCCTTGAGATATGTACGTCTGATATATTGTCACTGAATTTACGTAAGTATTGTTTATAAAAATTGAATTTCAAAAGTGACGCATACTCTTAACGACTTCCTTATTCGATGCTATATTATATTTTATAATTTAATATTCCTTAGACGATGTAAAAATCGATTTGGTGGAACCTATAGATATACACGTTCGAATAGTTCTTATATCGATCCAAAGCCTCAATATTATTATCCAAAAAGATTAGAATTTAACATATTTTAAACCTATTAGGTAGTAAATACCAAATTTATCCCACAGTCTGCCTGCTGTCTACTGTCAACCTCTGGGCACGTAAAGAACCAGGGCCAAGCTTTTTTAAAGGTTGATTGTGTTGTTAAAATTAGGGTAATAGATATATTATGCTGTATAAGTTAGAACGTGAATTCCATATCTAACGTAACCATTCGCTGTAACAACTAATTTATAGTTGTAACACGGCTCGTTCAACATTGATTAATAAAATATGGAACTGCAACATAGCCGATGTCCGCTCGAGCGTTAAGCGCAAAGCTAAAAGCGATGTATATAACTCGGTTAGCTTATAGCAGCTTAGTATTAGCTCTGTATTATTATACTAAATTGATTTTCGTTATTAGTTCCTTTAATCTTTTGTTATTTTTTTTCTTTGTAGGTAACGTATTTTAATGAAAGCATTCGCTCTCTGACTAACTTACAAAAGCGAATACCGATTGACCTAATAACATTTGGCATTCTCCTAGCAGTTCTATGCCCTGAAAGTGAAATATAGTTCAATTTATAACCACGAAAACTATCATAAAACATCTAACTTAAAAAAAATCATCATTTAGTAAGACATTTAGTGTATAGAAGGTTATATGTAAGATATATTATTTGAATTGCCTACTAATGAAAAAGAAATAAAACGATATTGAAAAATTTAAGTTCTATTGATAAATATTCTCCAGAGTGAAATGGAGCATAATGGAAGTTTAAGCTCTAGGTGGAAAGACGCGCTCGCTTCTGCCAAAATCACTCAAATGCGATATACTATTTTATCGAAATACAACAAAACAATTTGAAACACTTTTCACAGATGGATGTGCCTTAAGTGAAATGTCAAGTTTCGACAAGTACCACTTTATATAAAATTTATTGCTATAACAACTTTTACATAATAAAGTGTTTTTTTGGTTAAAATTAAAATTTAAACATGTAATTTGTTCTATATTCTGATGTAGATTTATGTAAGAGCCGTCTTTGATTCTATTTTTTTTTTCTTTTTAAATTTGGTTAAATTAACAACTTAGTAAATGACGATTATTTTATTTATTTTATTTAAAACTACACTTAACTCTAGTCATTAATGTTTATGAGTTAGTATATTTATTACAAACCAAATAGTTATTAAAAATTGTATTAAACTCACATAAATCATTGTGTCTTTAAATATAATTAAAGCAATACAAAAAAACATTAGCCATATTTTTCACACTATTTTCCAAGAAATAAATCTAAGGATACACGGAAAAGATTAAACTACGTAAAGTTAAAAGAAGTTTGTGATGTCAAAGTATTATGATAATAGACATTGCGGGCATGCATAAGATATGATGGGCCAAGCGTTCTCGTAGCGGGAAACAGTCGCGTAGCGCGCGAGCTACGATCAACTTGTCTCTACCGCGTACGCTCCCAAGTGAGTACTAAGTATTAACTTAGTAACAAATATATAGATTATTTGATACTCGTGTGTCCGCGATGTGATTGTGTAATTTCACGGAATATTTTAACAAACGACTAAAATATTTTTAATTAAAACCGAATAAATTGAATTATGAATTCCATATCGATTTATAATTTTTTTTCGTCCGTTATTAATAAAATAAATTCAAAATCTCTCCTCAATATTGAGTAAATTTAACTTCGACTCGGAACAAAAAACTGTTCATACGTTGTCTAACTGGCACATAAAATGAACTTTCTTGTGTGCAATGCAGTGAATGTGGGAAGACCTTGATTTCGTTTTTGTCCTAAAAATATTTATTTTCAATTAAATAAAAAATTGAGATATAAAGTGAAATATAGCGATCAATACCAATATTATAATTTTTCACATTTTCGCGTAAATCTCATATGTTCTTCAGTGTTCTCCTAAAGTTGTCATTAATATAAAAGTTCATTAGTTTAGTAATTATAAGCTTATTTATTTATTACAACCAAATTATAAAATATTTATATTTATTAATTTAATTTAATTTTTAATTTTATATTGGATTTGACTATAAATTCGTAAAATGTCATTCATAAAATAGTCTACTGACCAGCTTGAGCGGATTTCGTTTCGCATTTCAACAAACTCTTTACAAAGTCGCTAACCGTAAGCGACTTTTAAATTTTTAATTCATTTAGATTCGCGTACAACTGTGCTGAAGTTGTGATTTTGTTGCTTCTAAGCTACTAAAAGTTTGATACTTCTCGTGGATATCCTCCACCGTTTATTGCTAACAACTAAAATATTTAATCGAAAAATTAACTAAGTAGTAAAAGTCGTAAAAGATAAATAATTTAACTCATTAATCATAACCAACAAAATTTGGAATAATAAAGTTGTCATGTAAGGAACCGAATTATCTATATTTGAGAGCTCGTATAAAAATGAATCTATTTTCCTAAACAGTTTTCAGATTGTAATTAGGATTCTAGATCTGCTAAATTACATGTAAAAGTATTTAAAATGTTAATTGAAATGTTTTAAATAAGCAAAAATAGTCCAGGACCGATCATTGTATTCCAACCGTAACTTAAACGTTGACTTTGTCCTGTTTTGAAATAAAAAAAAATAATTTACACAAAAAATCCAACAGGCGTAAAGTAATCTCATCATGTCTGCACGCAACGCTCTCACGGTGTCCTCACTTATAACGTTACGGTTACCGTTCGCTTTAGGCATTGAATAATGATCGTACAACCTCGTCACCCTTATAATTTGTACCGCTGAAACTCTTTCTGTGAGTTAATTCAAGCCGGCTTACGATTGGACGTTAACCTGTGTAAGAGCTGCTTAGTAATATTTATTGAGTGTAAGGAATCTACACTAAACATCTGCTTAAGTGTCCGTTAAACAAACTCTGCAAGCCCTAAAACTAAGAAGTTCCTCGGACTGCAGAAATTTACCATTATTTTGGTATGGTTATTACGATCCATCTCTTAATACGTGTCAATAGCATGTTTTTTACATTTTTGTAGAGGACATCATTAAATTGAGTAGCTTTTCACAACATTATTCACAGTCCATAACAATTAATATAAATTATCGGAACGATTTTAAAAGCATGTGCGCGTATAATTAAAGCATTGTACAATATCGCTTGAAATCATTCACCATAACAGCAATTGACTCATATTAATTACCCAAACTTCAATATTGTCAGCTTTTATTTATTCATTTATTAAGTTGCCAACTTGAAACTTGACAGTCGATTCTATAATTTAATGAATGCTCAATTGAATAAAGATTGTCTTGAATATTTTTTTTGTTTCGTAGTTACGATAAAATTTATCTATTCGTAGAAATATCTGCTAATGATAACAATTCAGAAACATTTATTTTGTAATTATCAATGTCATAGTTAAATCAAATATCGCTTGCAGATTTTTAAATAGTTAAGAAAAATAAATCGTTAAAAAAATGTATTCTTATACATATTCGACACGTATACATATTCGAGCTTAGTCGTCTATTGGAGAAAAGCATTAGTGTTAAGATCACTATTTCAGATTTGCGGTGAAATCGGAACCTGTTCCGACCATTTTAATCACTCCTAAATATTCCAATATTAAAGCGGGACTAAATAGAGTTGTATTTCAAAAATAGTTAAATGCCTATCTATGTATATATAAAAGAAAGTCGTGTTAGTTACACTATTTATAACTCAAGAACGGACTTACCGATATGGCTGAAAATTGGTGAGGAGGTAGCTTAAAGCCAGAATACGGACATAGGATACTATTTATTCACTTTTTTTCGAATTTTTTAACGCTTTTTATTTAACTTACTAATATTATAAATGCGAATGTTTAGATGGATGTGAGGTGGATGGATGGATGGGTGTTTGAAGATATCTCTAGAACGGAAATTTGGCATACGTATAGAACATAGTCTGAAAGAACACATAGGCACACACATACACTAATAAAGTTTTTTTTATATATCCAAACGTACGGAGTCGCGGGCGACTGCTAGTTTCTAATAAATAGGCTTTGATGAAAAGGTTAAAGAACGTTTACGACTAAGTCTATTTATTATTAGAGACCTTTGCAATAACTATACCACAATATCTATCAACGCGACTACACAATGTTGAAATACCCTTTATCGCCCTACCATTTCACCGCAAATATTGAAATTATTAATAAATTAGTCTACGTTTAAGTGAAGTATATAAGGTCTAGATGATAATTCATCTATATTTATATACATTTCGAAAGCAGCGATTTAATTTAATACTGAACAATGCTTGTGTAACAGACTTAGTTTAATAATACTTGGACATTTAGACCAAGCGACTTAAGAGCTCGTCCCATTAATTCACAAAATTAATTTTGAAGTTACACTTTAAGATGATTCACTCTCTACAGTTCTAAAACAGTTGAACTGATGAACCGCTTTTCAATTATTTTGGTCAAGAATTCTTAATAACACCGACACTACGGTGTCGAAAAATAACATAATATAAATGCTATTTCGTTAATTCAACTGTCTATACTCGTATTGGAAACTTACAAGACATCAATCTTTAAATACGCATATTCAAATTTATTGCTATCTACTTACTTACCTTTTAAAGGTCTTTACAGTAATAACTTATTAGCTTGACGATAAAATTTCTGTTCTTGTTAGCTTAGCAGGCATTGGATCTGGTAGAAGTAAATTTTTATTATATTTATGGCAATCATGGCGCGGAAAATTTTCATACATACATTTACAGAAATGTGTTCAAAATATTTCATAACCGAGTAAGATTTTGTTGTCGCGAGATAGAATTTCTTTTGAGTGTTCTAAGTAAAGAAACCCACAAAGTAACAGATTAGACAAAGCCTCGGCTTCACAAGTATTAATAAACAAATATTAAGTGTCGTACTTAAAAATACTAGCTGTCGCATTCGACTCTGTGCGCGCGGATTAAAAAAATAAAACTTAGATATGTGAGAGAGTATGAGCTACATCCATGCCAAATTTCATCAAGACCCGTTGAGCCGTTCTGGAGACACCTTCGAATAAACTTTCATCCATCCATCCATCCAAACATTCGCATTTATAATATTACAAAGATAAACACGCATTTTCATTTTGAATACCAAATTGTCTTAGTCAACTGAGGTAGGAATTTAGTCCAAGAGGGCATTGCAATCCGTATTTTAGCATTACGCAGTGAATTCGGACAGTTCAGTAAATTGGAAATGTAACGTAGACCACAAACATCGCTTACACTGAAATCCACATCAGTCAAGATTAATAATATTAACTTGCAAGAATACTTGAATAATTTACGATTAAACACTTCATTTTATGAGACTTCTGTAATAATTTCTAGAAAGCTATCAAACGAAAATTCCGCTTATTGTGAACTCGTTTCGAGTGGGATCGCTAATTTGACAGGACAAATACTTCTGTTTGCGCGGCAAGCAGCTGGAGCTGAACCGAAAGTCTCAAGAAGGGGAAAAATACTTTTGGGTTGAAGTCAGGCATATTTCGATGAATCCTTGTTGACACCAAAGAGCACTTGGATGTTACCCCACTTAGGAACGAACGCAACAAGTTTCGTTCAAAGTGCCAAGATCTTGTTCATTGATTTTCAGCAAATTGATAATTTCATTTTACCGTACAAAATTGTATTTAAGAGGAACTTATATTTTACAATAAATTGTTCTTTATAATCAACACTTAAATGATTAAAACTCAGGTTCAAAATGAAAGCTAGTATTTAATTTTTTTGGATATTGACTCACCACAATTATTCTCTATCTAAACTACATATTTAAACAAGACAAGAATTACTAATTCTACCCACCCTAATAAAGTTATACAATATAAATTTGCATAAATCACGTTAACATTCGTATATGAAAACAATCATATTACTTTTCTTTTTAATTAAATAAAACCTACAGTCACGAGCTGGATGAATATAATACAATTACTAGCTTTTTTTAAATTGGAAAATAATTTATTTCACTAACAAATGGAGTTAAAAGCCGGCACAGCTAATTAGTGGATAGTGCACGAGATGAACCTCACGTGTGTAAATTGAATTAAAGTGGAAACTTGTTCATACAAAACTGGAGAGTTCAGAGAGTTCCTATCTCGTTAATTATGCACGTAACCGTAGGCTTACACTGTTGAAACATTTCTAAAAAAACAAATGGTTTTTTCAGGTTTTTTTAGAGAGACTACAATATATTTTTGACGCTTCGGTAATGGAAACACACTGTAACATTGTCCTATGAATGTTCAGGAGATTTCTCTTCATGCATTTTCTGGTCTCAAGTAATTTTCTGCGGAGCACTTTCGTCTACGAGGCCGTAGCACTTTTTACGATTTAAATGCGCTTTTGCTCTTTAATTACCGCTACTTGTAACGTTTTACGCGACATTTGAAGAATAGTACAGAGTTTTACATTGAAAATGTTAATTTCTGTTTCATATTTTTTCGCTTATTGTTATTTGTCAAAAATATGTTTCTGACTCTATTTACTTTGGAATAACCCAAATAGAATTAGACATTTGTATATCTATAGGTACATATTTGCGTCTTACCCTCTAGAATGATTTTATCAACAAATAATAGTCCGTATTTTCATTAAAATATCTAAAAATACTACTTTAAAAGTATTCTTCAATAGTATTGGATTTCGGTTGAGAAATAACGTAATTTCTATGTAACAACATGTACATACGTCTGACTAAAATGTAAATCGACCACGAGCATATTTGCGTCAAAGCCAACCTCAACTCGAATGTAACAAACTAATCATTTAATCTAACGGAAGTCGGCAATTTGTACTGAATAGATCCGCAAACGCTTTGATTATGCAAAATATAATTCCTCTATACGTTATTTGAATATTTGCCATTCAAATTCAATAGTTACACTACTTTTTGTATAAGAAAGGTTAAATTTTATATATTTTTATAAGATAAGATTATTTATTATTGACTGTTAAAGAAAATTGTATTTAATAAATAAATTACTTTCATTTAAAGTTCAATTTCAATTCAAATTGATCGCAGTGAAAGTGGATAACGATTTCTATTTTAAAACTATTATCTGAGCAAAGGTATTCGAGTGGTTGTTCTTGTCTAGGAGCAGTTTTACTTACCGAGCAATCCCCGTAATGTCGGCCGTCGCACTTCACTCGAGAGCTTGCAGCCTCAGCGCCATTATACTATATTAAAACGAAGTGAAAATCACATGCTATCGTACATTTCTATTATAAAACTAATTTATTGATAGTAATAAAAATTATTATAAACTTAAATTGCGATAACGGCGATCATTCTTCTTGTTTATATTGAAATTGAATTCACCATAAAAAGTCCAAGGCCCAAGTAACAGTAGTTTCGGAGTTTACCCTGTCCGCATAACGACAATTTTATACAAAAAAATCACCATAAAATACAATCGAGACGACAGAATGCAAATTTCCAATGTCGAAAATGTAGCAAGAAATTTTAAATCTCAAAGCTATTTCCACCACTCGAAGCGTCATATCAATAACGGCAAAGGATGCCGCCCTCTCACTCGGTCGGTGCAGCGACACGTGCTTGATTCCTTTTGCAGGGCACCGAAGCCGCACAAGAGCTATCCAACAGTATTCTCAAAGCCATTTGAATTTGAAGACAAAGAATTTAGAATCATTTTATGAAGTCCGAGCTACAATTTTATTCTCAAATGATTTAACTATGAAACAATTGACAATCTATATGATTACAGATTTTTACGAAAGAAAATAAATAATGATGTAAGATTCAGTTTAATCTTCTTTCTTTCTTAAATCACAACATGTGAATAGTGCGGGTAATATTTAAGGAGGTAGGATAAGAATAAACTTCATTAGATGCTTCCAAACTGTTCTAATTATTGTGTAGGAACTTGCACGGGAAAGTAATAACGAATCCCCTAAGATAAAATTGAAATAGTTAATATATAATTACGAGAGGAACAAATAAACAGTCATTACTAACAATTTATTTAAATCAAGAGAATGAGCGTTCTAAAAGAAGATCTCGACTGCCGCCCCTCCGGCTTTGGCTTAAATTGATTGATAGCGGTGTCCCAAAAGGGTATTCAACGAAGTAATACGTCGCTGCAAACGCATTCGTCATTGATTTATAGTCGGTGGAAATGAATTCCTTCTATCCATTTTAAAATACGATCGTGGATTTGAATTTTTAATACCAAAATATAAAGCTATTTGTTTTTTAACAAATAAACCAATTTTGCTAAATATCTGAAATAAATATAATTCCATTTAGATTACATTGCTTAATCACACTTTTTAAAATGTTATTCTCTTATATTTTTAATTTAAAATTAAATGAGATATTCAGATTACATTTGGAGCTTAGCCGAAGTTTTCTTAAAATCACAAACGTTGAGCATTAGTTCGTGTCTGAATGTCAATGAACCGACTGTGTTGTACACATTACGTAGCCGCGTCCAAACAAGCATTACTTACAAATATGTGCTAAGGACCGAAATCTATAATCGATATATAACAAAATTTTTAATCCATTTCGTTTAAAACAATTCGCAACCGAAAATAAAGCCGATGTGTAGGAAATTATCTAATAATATTTCTTCTATTACATATGATTAGAACAATTTTCTGATCGATTCCAAAGCGATAATGGTAAACGAAAAAGAAAAAAAACCTGTTTCGTAATTCCTTTTACTCAAGTTCGTAGAAAGTGAAAGCGTAGTAATGAAAAGACCTATCATTTGATAGTGTTATTACTTAAGGGATAGGGAGGTATTACAAGTTTTATTCCATAAAACTACTTGCTATAATTCAACAACTAGAAAATCATTTCAAAACTTTAGTGTAAATTAGATGTTATTAAGTGTTATTTAGTCGTGAGGTATTCGATTTGAGTTTCTTGGAAACTAAATTCAATTATCGGCGCCGGTATCAATGAAGCTAGTTAGTTATTTAAGTTTTGATTAACCAATTGCTTTCGAAAAGGAAAATTAACTATACAACTTCGTTACAAGAAAGTAGAAATTATCAAAGATAAATATAGATACGAGAATGTTTTTATATATGTTAGAACTGTTTTAAAAAATGCAGGCGAATTTCGAATCTCTTTCATTCGGAAGTCGTAAGAATTACTCGATTTTTTTTAATGTTAAACGATTTAAAGTCACGTTTGTAAAGTAATGATTTGTTATTTAAAGTAAGTTTTCTCTGAATTATCCGTATCAATTCAAGCACGCCTGTTTAATTGCACTTCAACGTGAACCTCGCAAATGAAATAGCGCTGCAGTAATGCTAGTTTCATACGAGGGCAGCACTAAGACGTAGAACAATAAGATAGAACAGTATCACTATTGTTGGAACGCACACGGTGAGTTAGTGTGTTCAAACAGCAGCATATTACCTACTTTTATTTTTGGGTCTCATTGCTTTTCCCTCGTATGAAACTAGCATTATTTCCCCTTGCAACGTGTCGCGTCATATAAAATTAATAATTTCAAATGACTGCAGATTATTACGCCTAATTATTTGTTATTGATTTGGCGAATAACTTTACATATTAGTTTAATTATTAAGCAGTTACTATTAAATCAAATGTAAATATTACAATATTACCATCAACAACATTCGAATGAAATCAAATTTGCAAGGTCTTAAAAACATATTTTGTATAACTTTTATAAGTTAGATTATAATCATATGTTTACTTAAAATAGGATTTTATCTCAAAACAATTACAAGACTCATTATGGATTGCCTAATGGAGGGATTATTTAAAAAATGTAGATACAAATTCTCATAACCCGAACGTGAAAATTAATGGGTATTGCATTGCGCATATGGAAATATACAATCCGTTCGTGCGGTTCGTTTTTTTTTAAATCCTGACGTTGCATTGCGTTGTTGAAACGTATGACTATTTCCCGGGACGGTTCACCGATGTTGGAAATTAACGACGAGCTCACATTCCCTGTTTCCATTAAATAATACTAGATGGCTCTGTTCAAATATTGCATTCTCCAAACTTTGATTAACTGTTACCACTATGACTAGCCCACATTATTGTGTATCTTGTATTTGTAGTATAGAATTGAACAGAATTGAATCAGAGATTTCTAAGTTAACATAAGATATTTATAAAAATGTAGTTTGTTCTACCTAAAGACTATAAAAATATCACTTTGATTCTGAATTGTGAACTACATCTACAAAAATGTTTTTATTCAAGACATTTCTTAAAAGCACTTAAAAACTACTTTACTACATTTCCAAATAATGCTAAATGCACTAAATAAAATATAAAACAGTTGCAGTACAAATTATTTAAATTAAAATCAATCATCCCGCTACAACTATTGAGTAATTAAAATAGAGGTTTCCGACGTTCTGTCGATGTTATCTCGAACTGAATGGGACTTCCTCCTTGCAGTTGTTTATTGTTGTTCTATAAACTGTCACTGAAAATTAACAATTGCTGAAAACGTTCCCTTTATTAGATTTCAAATAAAACTACGAGTACAATGCATTGTTTATCACAATTCTTATATAAATATTGTATTGTAGCGTTAGAAGATAAAGCATTATTATTTAGAAAACTAACTCTGATATTTTCATTACAAATAAATCTTCAATATTCATTAGGTACATTTTTCCGATCCGATTTTCCGATAAATTATCCTATCTCACCTTTTTCACAGATTTTCGTTTTATTTATCGTTTATTTTGTTAATCGTCGCAATTTATAAAACGGAAAATAAATCAAAATAAATCATTTTGTATTGTTATAATCAGTTAGCTGAAATGTACCTTAATGGCAAGTCCTTAATTTCGTGCACTCGGTGTAATTATTTTTTCGACGTGGCGCGTCTCCGCTAACTTTAATTAATATTTGCGCTTTATTCGGATCCTCTTTAACTTCAACGCCACTGCGGCATCCACTCGCAGGGTAACTCTCTTAATTAAAAATATACCTGTCCCAGGAACAAGTTAGAGCGACACCGGCAAACAAGTTATAAGCCTGATTAAACGACGCTTAACTCTTGTTATACTTTGTTCCTAATGTTGTTTAAAAACATTAAATTTTAATTAAATAAACGATTCCTCGAGGTTTTAGATACTTTATAAGCATAATAATTACTGCAGTACAGATTATTTGACGTATACCGGGAACCACCGATTATATTATATATATAAAAATCAATTAGGATAAATATTAATATTTTGTTTTAATAACAGATGCTGTTACGGTATGACAAGCGGAGCGGAAAAGCGGCATACTTGCATCATACACAAATAAAAACGTAACAATACATTAGTTAAGTATAACTTTGACTTATGACGAGAAACAATAATAAAATTGTGATCATTATTAGAACATACCAATGAAGGCGTCCAAATTTTATTGAATTAGATAAAATAAAATAATTAATTAGGTTATATACAATAAGTAATGGGATGTGTTAGCGCGTCCGGCGTTGCTGTCGCGAAGTTGTGGTGAACGCTATGCGAGTGGGTCGGTGTGGGCGCGTGCCGCGGAGTGTGCGCGACGGTATGGTATTGTTGGCGTGAGCGGCGGCGCGCGAAGTCCGACGAAGCATGGCGGCTGTGGCAGGGCTCTACGGGCTCGGCGACGAACAGCGTGCGCGCCACAGACGAGGACAGGCCAACACAGAACGCTCCGAGTCCAGGGATGACAATACCGAAGCGTAAGTCCCACTTCATATTTTATTTTGCAACCTCAAACCGCAATCCGCTCGACGAATATTAACTTCGCCTCGGAAACTTTAACAACGGCCCAGTTATTAGCTTTTCGTCGACGCTTCAAGCAAACTTGCTCTGTAGCGGTCTTTACTTTTTATTGCAGACTTTCCGCTCGGACAATTAAATTCATTCATTATGTTTGAACTATTTTAAGTACTTGGATTGTGAACTGTCGAAAATAATAGCCACTAAGAATAGAAATTTTCGAAAGAATAGAAATTTTTAGAAGCCGATGAAATTAAATCCAATTATCTCAACTAAAAAGACTAAATTAAATCTCCGTCTATTTTTATTCTACAATTTAATCGTCAAGATAAACTTTTCTTTCCAAGCGGTTTTCCTTTCATTGTCATAACAAAGGATTTCAAATAAATAAACTTTAACAACTGTCAGCATTGTCTGGTTTTTTTTATTATAATCCGCTCTTAGTGTTATTTTTAGGCAACATTTTGAAAATCCTTAATTTTAATAAAAAAATTATTCAACCATGCCTATGCAATACATCTTGATCGTTAGTACGTTGTACGAGTGTGTTTTCGCCCTAAAGAACCCTACCTTTTAGTTTTTTATAATGTGCCGTGTTAGTATTTTGTTATTTACATAACAACTTCGAATAAAGAAATTCGAGCTGTAAAAAGTCAAATAAAATAAATTAGTTATTAAGTTTTTACAATTTAAGGTTGTTAAAATTTAGTCCTCTCCATTTCACTTATAGCTATACTATATTAATTGAAGCATTAATATTAATAGTTATTAGTAAACGATTATCAAACATATATTGACACATATATTTTATAAACATAAGTAATTGCATGCGGTATTTTACATGCGAAATATTTCGCGTATAGTTTATTCCATAGTTTTCTGACACACTTCACGCCGACGAGCGCCGGATTTTACAATAAAAATTCATGTAAGCGTCCCGAGCAGATTGTCAGGCGCTGCCACAATTTACATAAATGAGAATAAAAAACACGCGGATATATTAAATATATCATAGCTTTATAAAACGACCAAATAAACTGAAACGTATTTACTTTCAGCGATTGTTCCATAGGTGAATATATAGCACACAAGTTTTCGATTCGAAAAAAAATTCTTGCACTAAGTTTTCTTCGAAACGTTATTTTAATTGGCTTAAATATTGCTCACCTATACAACATAATTTCCAATACATCGGAGCGAGTTTTTAAAGGATCGCTACAAATATTGAATCGTGGCTAGCAACCTTAAACAGACGTTACCAAACTTATCTTTCAAGCCTTTGTCTAAGCTGTTCAATCATCATTATCATCAGCTATACGTCCCCACCGAGGGGCTCGGAGCCTACCCTGAGTTAAGGGTGATTAGGCCATAGTCAACCACGCTGGCCAAGTGCGGGTTGGTTGACTTCACACATATCTTTGAATTACGTCTCAGATATGTGCAGGTTGCATCACGATGTTTTCCTTCACCGTAAGAACGTCGGATAAATGTACATATATAATATCGGAAATCGAAAAACACATTGCAGGACCTGCAGATTGCAAGTCAAGTGCTTGACCACTGAGCCACCGACGCTCTGCTGTTCACTACATAGCATTAATTATAGGATCTTTTGGGTATATTGTAGTCATCAAAAAATATTGTATCATAATATTTTATGCTGATTATATTTATGTTCAAATTCAATACATTCCAAGAGCAATTCCAGTTAAATCCTGTATCAAAAATTACCTGTAGAATCTTCGTATTAGAAACATAAACGCACGCATGTTACCCGTAGCATATCGGTTTACGATGTTAATTTACATACGTTTTTATTATGCGGTTTTGCCCTTACGCAATCCTCTATGTGGTCGCGCAGTCGCAGTCCGGATTCAGACGAAATCTCTGATACACTTATTATCGTTATTTTCATACTTGGCTAATTAGTTCTTAAGGTAACATTTTTTTGCGATATCTTTAGATAACCGCCTGTATCTTTTGAGAATCGTGTAATAAAGTTTGCTTATGGTAAATGAATAATTAAAATATTTTCAATGGGTTAAAATTTTAAATATTTCTTCATATTATATGAATGAATTAAATATGTCAATACCTTTGTATATTACTTGTAGATCCAATAAAGACGAAGAAGCAAAACAAATGCATAAGTAAATTTAACATTCCCATCCGACTGTTCGCTAAACGGATATTAACCGTAGACAAAAACCCAGTTCTGTCTTTTGGATAAATCGCTTTTGGTGCAAGTTGAAACTTTAATCAAATGAGATAGACGTGGTGTAATAGCTTGAGAACCCTAGAGCTTCCGGGTAATGTAATAGCATAGTTTCTGGTGTTACGTAAAGAACGGACCGAATTATTGAGCCAGGGTTATGACTTTCGCCTTGATAACCCTAACAACCGTACTTTAACAATTTAACTATCCAAATGACGATTGATAGAAAGTTGAAAATTAAATGCCGCTTCTACGCAGCGATTTTTAGCGTGTATAGGAATGCCTATATGAATATAACGGACTTAAAATCATCATCAACAATAAAAACTGCTACTTATTTACTATCTTACGCATAAAATTAAATATCGAATTCAAAAAAAATAAGTAAGATACTTAATTTGCACACAATTGTTTGTTAAATCTCAATTACAAAATATCAATGGTTAAATTCTTTTCCACAAACAATAACAAGCTTTTTATACGCCGAAATAGCGAAGCGACGACTGCCCATAGACAACTCCAATTGCAGATGCGTTTCATATACCCTTAATCAACGAACGAGCCGAAACACAGATACTAAACTCTAATTTATATAGTTATCTTTATTTTATCTTTATATCACTTCATCTCACAATTTTAACACAGTAACTAAAAAAAGTCAAATATCAAAATATATAGAATGGAATTTGGCATGCCTTTTGTTTACTTAATTTAGGGTTTCAATCGAACGAACAAAACGTACAAATGTTAAAGATGGCAAACGATATCCGAAGTGAATATTTTAACAGGTACAAGATCAAACATTTCCAACCCTACCTGTAATGAGAATTGTAAACATTGCCGCGGGCAGCCCTGGGGAGGGATAACATCTCGGCCGCGGAGAGCTCGGATTCAAGAACGCTTAGTAGAAATAAATACACTTTCAAGTGTTCTTAAGTTTGTATCGCAACGCTTTCACGGTGCAAGGAAAAGAAATCGAATTTTATTATTTCTTTTAAGAAATATATTTTTAAATTGTTTTACAGATTTATTTTAAATGCAATATTTTTTCATCGATTGGAATATTAATGACTTTAATAACCCATTTTTTATATTTTTCTCAAACTTCTTCTTATCCAAGTTTTTATCTAACAACGAGAATAATTGTTTACTATCTTTATATCTTAATAAAGAACAGTATAATACGTACATATCATTGACTTAATTAAACCATTCTTGACATTTTAAATTTTTTAGTCTGTTATACTTCGCATTAAGTTCTGGTAGAGAATAGCATTCTACAATTTTAAATTTCACGAGCGATTTATCATCTCGACGAAATGAATAAAACAATTTATATAACGTATTTGAGCTGTCTCCGTGCAAATACAATAAGGAACAATTTCATTCTATGTTAACAAAAGTATTCCTTGAAAGAAAATCCTCTCCTTAATATATTTTTCTGCAAATAATTCAACTATCTCGTAGGACAAGATGTTAAAGCAGTTAAACCCATGGAACCACTCTTAATTGTAATAAGATTAACATGATTAACAAAATTTATACGTAACTATCTGTCGTCCGCGACTCCGTCCGCGTGGACATATTAAAAAAACTTAATATATAGATAAGTTAAATAAAAAGCAGCTGTTCAAGGCATATTCGAAAAAAAAATAAACGAATAGCATCCTATGTCTGTCTCCTGGCTCTCAGCTACCACCTCACCAATTTTCAGCCATATCGGTAAAGCCGTTCTTGAGTGATAAATAGTGTAACTATGACGACTTTCTTTTATATATATAAGATTAGTAGAAATCTGTTTCTATATATTATTGCCAAATTGTAATCAACAATTCAATTATTGTAAGCTTGTTCGGGCGAAGTAAAGCCGAGATAATCCTGTATTCGAATCTGGCTGTTTGCAATGTGTGGTGTGTATTAACCGTGAGTTTCCACTGTCAAAACACTTCTATAATAATGTTGTTATCTCTGTCTTTCTCTTGAAAAAAAAGGCAACTATACATATATTTTTATACAAGTTACGTCGAATTTCTCGATAACTAGCACAGTGAGCACACGTCCAAGTTTACCCCTTTAAAGATGTCGCATTTCATGCAGCACATCTGTGCACAGTTGATTAAAACCTAGAGTTTCCCTTTGTAAAACATTCATCGTACTATCTTACTTCTTATTATCCTACTAATATTATAAAGTCGAATGTCCAGACGAATGAATGGATGGATGTTTGTTTGAAGATATCTGCAAAACAGCTAAATGGATCTCGATGAAACTTGGCTTACATCTTGGTCATAGTCTGGTTGAACACATTGGCTACTAATTATGTTTCTTTTTAATTCCATGCGAACGGAGTCGCGGGCGACAGCTAGTTTTATAGTATTTACACAAAAAAAAATTATTTTATTTTATAAAGGTAAGACGTTACCTGCTTTTTGAGTAATTCATACAATTTCTAGTGAGTGTAAATATTTAAATTACGACATGCATTAACAAAATTTATCTTATGTACTGTCACATTCTTTGGGACTATATTGCAGTCTCTGTTTCGTAAAAGAAAATTAAAAGGACAGCAATATGTTTTAATACATGTATCATGGCAGGGGAATTCTACGATTGTTTGTTTATAATGTTAATAAGTATACTGGCACGTTGGATGATAAAGCGCCATCTCGTAGTAAAGGCGGTTCTCTTCGAGAGATAATTGGCAACGGCAGAGGGCGCTGCATGGTGCCAGTTAACTAGCGCTAAAGTTTTCAAACATCCCCCTTCGATGAACTATCACGAAGATGTTCCAAAGTTCATTTATATTTAATATTCAAAATAATAATTAAAAGAACAATTACATTTCTTAATTTTAACTACTGCCCGGTCCTAAGTACATAAATTAGGAACGCATTGGTCAAACATGCAAACAATGATTTCATTTTTTAAATATGGGTACTTCTGTCATTTATGCAAATGCTTTTTTAAGGTACAGACTCAGCCCATTTTAATAGGATGTAGTAATGAGAATTTTATTGAGTGTAACTATTTACACGTGAACCCTAATAATTTTTATATGCTCAACTTTATCACTTGAGCACGGTTGTAAAAGCTTAAAGACTACAAGCCATAAAAAAGCTGTGCTAAAGCTAACTCTGCAATTTAAAACGTAAACGTTATTTAAATGCTAATTTGAAAACAACTCCGTGGAAAGAAATTAGAAAATAGTAAACAACCAAATAAAATTTCGTTTTTAATCTTCTATGCATTCAGTACTAAAAGATTTACATAGGGGAAAATATAATTGCAAATATAAAAAACTTAATTATTGTTTATAGGCTGCATAATTTAACTCTAAATAAATATTAACTTTATAAAGTGCAAAAATTGATATTTGAACATAATTTAACGCGCGCGCCATCTAGCGGCGGACGATGAAACTTCAACGACTGTTTCATTGAAGTTGTCGGAAGGTTTTTAATCATAGATTTAATGTTCATAATGTTCTTTGTAGTAAACCCATCACAAATATTCCCACATTATAAAACGTAAACGATTTTGTAGAACTACGTACAAATCGAATGTGAATACATAAATTAAATTCTAATACTGTCTGTCAAATTATTACATTTGACAAATGTATTATAAAAATAAAAGGTTTAAAATAAGAACTTGATTCCTGAAACTTTCGCTAGATGGTGCTGCCAAATGACAGGTTTGCCAGTTTCTCACATAGAGGGCACTGCTCTAAACATGACGTGTTAAAAACATTTTACAAGCGTAATATTTGTCTTTGTACATAGAATTTTTTATAACACAATAAAAATATTTTTTTTTCAACACTAAAAAAAGTTAAATAAAATGACATACATATATTTGAAAGGAAAGATATAAAATAAATCGATTCAAAGTAACAGAATAGACAGTTTAATTTCATACAGGTATTTAAAATATATAAAATCTAAATTTGTATAAAAATATAAATCTGAAATATATATATATATATATATATAAAGGCATCAACGAAAACTTTTAATACTATTCTATGAAATAATAACCGTTTCGGATTAAAATTAATTAGTCATTATATTCTTTGAACTTAAACATTACTTTAAGTAAAACCTACGAAGCGACAATTTAATTTACTGTCAATTGCTTTTATTGCTCCACTTCTTAGCTAATACCAAGAATTGAAATGCGTGACAATGAGTAACAACGTGTTCAGTGCTACGAGGTAACCAACTACGATGGTTTTACGCCTCCGTAGCAGGTTAATTTGACTCATTTATTTGTAAATTGTTGAATCAACTCTTTCGTAATATATTTGTGTATTATTTTAAGATCGCTGTTACTCACGACTTCAAATTTTTTGGAAATTGTTGTTCCAAGAATATAGGAATATGTCAAAAACGTTTGGACAATATTGTAAATAAAGGTTACATTTTCAATCCCATTAGTAAAGCGAGCCTTGCTAATATTATTATAAAGTTATTTGGACAAGATATAATATTATCATACAACAAAAAGCACTTATGTCTAAAAGGTCGAAAGACAGAAAACTTTGATAACTTATAAAAACGATATTCATAATATATTTAAGTTTTTAAAACAACAAAGTACTTACCGTATCGCACACATGCCACTCCAAAAACGTAAGTACATATTACATTGAAGTTAAGTCTCGACGAAGGTAATAAGCTTGAAAGGCTTTAAATTACGTAACTGTAGCGAATTATGTAACATGAGGAAACGGAAGTCAAAGATGACAATTAACTCAAAATTCTATATAAGAATTTTCTTCTAGACCCAACTTAGAGTCTTATTTATAACTTAGGGAGGCCCTTAGTATGATTAGTATTAAATCAGTCACACAACTCAAACAAAATGCCTTTGAGAGCGTGAGAGATTTTAACATAAATGAAACATTGTGCAACAACGGATGCTAGAAATAAGGAAAGTGATGGCATTATTTTGACCCACAAACCTCATCTCGCCCGGGAATATGTCTCGACCTCAGAGCACCGCCGTCGAATTAATAGAACGACATCATAACCTAGAATGTCTCTGCTGAGTGGTAGCGTCTTAAGTCGGCACATCCCTAAGGCGGCTAGTGTAGCGACACCTTGTTACGCTATATTACACTTTTAAAATATCTTTTTATAGGCGTACGTATCTAACATAAAGGATTTCCGTGAGCAAATGAATTTGCAATTAATGGTCATTAGTTTATGTTTAATGGCACAGTAAATTACAGCAACGTATGCGAATGCTCATTATTTGATGGAACTAGTAGCCTGTAACGAAGACCATGTTGCGTAGACATATAGATTTAGCAGAAGCTAGAAAGAATCAAGCTAAGAGTAAATACATAATCTCTGCCTACTCCTCTGAGTTAAATGCAGGATCCGTACGTAAATATCCATATACTATGCATTATAAAAGACGTGGCAGGAACATTAACGTTTACGAATATAAATTGTGATATTCATAGACTTATGAAGAAAGATATCGTTTACTTTAAGGGGTGACGTTTCACATCCCTAAAGATTAGTTAGGAGTGAGACAGTCTGCCGCCGCTGGAGGGCGGGCTTTGGGCGCCCACCCCTGCCTTCCTGGATACAGCAGTGCGGCCGCGGCTGGCGGAAGGGAGCGACACAGACGCGGCGGCGCCCGGCCCCGGCGACTAGGTCACGGGCCGCTCGCCACTCGCCGCTCGCACCCACAATTAGGTCGCCAGCTGTCCGCTTCTCTGCTTTGCTATTTGCTACATAACCCAACACCGTACCGCTTATACGTTGCGGTTGCAACTTAATCACCTATTGTCTATTTTTATACTGTAATCAAGTCATGACTAATCTAATGACTCGTCAATAGCACAATTTCCATTCGAATTAAAGTCAGAAGTAATACAATGACCATCCGAGATTGCTGGAGCGTATTTCTTGAAGTGGAACAAGCACTACGAAGTTCCTCCGACCGAGCGCTTATAAACGTTTACTCTTGGCGAAATACATGAAGAAAGTTTCCAGTTGAATAGAGTCTACACAAAGAACTCGTCCGGTTACAGAGTCTTTTATTCATTTTTTTCTTTATTTATTAGAAATCTAATTTTCAAACATTCAGTACAGAAAATATAAATAAAAAATGTATCAAAAGACTGTAGTAGCCTATAAAAATGTAGTTAATTTGATACGTATCAAGTCATAGGAAGCGTACGCATATTTTATTATTTATTTCTAAGGTAGTAGTTATCAGACCGCTACAGTTGTTATTTATTCGACTGAATACACTATTACAGAAATTATCATGAAACAAATTATAGTAATTTTAAAGGTAGACGATGTAGCGTAGCCGTATCGGGTTTTATTAAATTAGAAAAGATTATTACATTGAAATAAAAAAACAATCTTAAATTAACACGATATTCTGTTATGATCGATCCAGGTTAATTTTATCCATTGTTTTATACCAATAAATACATTACGCTTAGTATTATCTGTTAGGTAATTTTATGTAGTTAAATATAATATATAAATATTTAATTAATGAATGATTTATTCCACTTTGTATTCGGCCGTGACCTGGAAAGATGTACATATCACTATCGTTCAGAGGTATTGTTTAACAGCACGCGAATATTTAAATGTAAATGAAAAGGGTTTAATGAAATTGTTTTTTCATCAAGTGACGCGTAACAGAAGGACATGTAAACAAATATATGTATCACTATTGCATTTACATTTAACAAGTTTTTAAATGCGGTCAATGGGACAATATACTAGTTGTGATTCGGTATAACAAGATTAGAAAATGCGTTGTGAGCGCAAAAGAGAGCTTCGAAGTACATTATCACAAACAAAATTAATAGATATTTATTTATTTACGACATGGAAAACTTACAGCTATATTCAACTTATTAACAATAGACTAGACAACTGAAAGCCAATGACAAGTCTTCACTTATAACAATATCTTTATATATATAATTCTTCTGTGAGTGTGTGTCACTGAACTTCTCTCAAACGACTGGACCGATTTTGATGAAATTTTTTGTGTGTGTTCAAGGGGATCTGGGAATGGCTTAGATTCACAATTTTCATCAAATATTAACTTCATATTAATTTATTCAAATTAAAGACGTAGACAGGACAACGTCTGTAGGGTCCGCTAGTTATATCTATAATGAGCAAACAAACAAGCATCTCAACCATTAGACTATAGTAATATACATAACAATGTAGTTAAAAACTAAGTTATAGTAGATACCTTAATATTAATAGTAACAGTTCACATATCCATTTTATTTGAAGAAGTCCAGTGCTAGGCACCTTCGTGCCGAGGATACACTAAATATATATAAATATATCTTAATTATAGTGATATAGAGGTTTAAGCAAAACATGATTAAGACAAATGAATGTTCTTAATATCTTTCTACACTTTAAAGAATTTTAAGTATTAAAAGTAACAGAAAATAAAAAAGATAATAAGGTAAAGAGTGTAAGAGGAAGAGATCAAAAGCTTATGAAACAGGTACTTAAAGATAAGGTTGGTCGGTCACAGAGTTAATAAAGAACATAATTGCGATGTTGTTCACTGTAGCGCCATTGTTGCGATCGGGATGGAAATGTATTGATAAAATAGAAAAGTATTTGAATTCCCTCACAAACAAATCACGGTTCATCTGAACGTACTCGTTTTATGCTGTCGCTGTTTGAATAGCGGGGCGCGAGAGGTGATGTGGACGGGGCGGCGGGGGAGGGATGCGGGTAGACTACCACCGCATACAAATGTGCAACGTGTGCATTTTATTTTATATAACCTTAATAACTGAAACATGAGAAATTTCGCATTATCCGTCCAGTGTTACGTAAAGCGGCGAGCCGGCACCGTCTACTGATATAGCGACTGTTTCAATAATGCCGCTCCCTTTTGTCCTCATTGGATACATTTACAGCTTAACGGCCCCGCAATAAGGTTCATTATTGATTTCCAATGCAATTGTACTCTACATTTATTACACTTTACGCTTAGAAAAGATATTGATGATGTCAATTGATAACAATGAAAACTAATACAATTGTAAGCGTTGTAGAAGACATAGATATAGAAGTTCAATGACTGTACTAACGTTATGTATCTGGAATCAAAAAGTTTACATAAAAAAAAATATTAAGTTACTTACTCGACGCGAGCAAAGTCTGGGACAACAGCTTGTACTACAAGTATAAACAGTGTGTTATTAATACAGAAACGGTTCAGTGAAGCCAAGAGACAAAGTTGAGACCCACATTCAGGCCATTGTTGCTACTACCTTTGCGTTTCAAAATAGCCCGCATTATTTTTCTTTCGACGCGTCTTTTATGCCTCCCTTTAGCTAAATGGGCGATACCTCTCTGAAAATGTTTTTACAACGATCAAACGACTGAAGTAATTTTAAAGCACTTTGTTTCTCTTTGTTTTCTTTTCCCAAAAGACATTTTTGATTATTTTTAAGTAAATTTTTATGTAGACCAAAAATGTAGAGTTACATAATAAGTTTTATTTGCTCTCATATTTTTAATTCTTTTCTTTAAGATGGGCAATGTTTTCTTTTCCCGGAGAACATAAAGGCAAACAGTCAGGTGGGCTGATTTTTTATTAATTGATTTTATTGTTACGTATCGACAAGTAAAACTATATCTACGTATCTATTTATGTATTCAAAACTTGCAACTAGGTTAGATGGCAACACATTCTCTATCTAACTACTAAACTAAATAATTATAATAGAATCGATGACACCCGATGTTTATCGAGCGTATGTTATTGCGGCGTTCGAAACGTGCTCGATGCAAACCGCAGCAAATGGATACAAATACTGAAATAATCATAATGAGTTTATCATTGTATATATAACCTTTGTCGACTTTAATGAGCGCGGTATAATGAGTAGGATTTTCCTTGTTAAATTTTAATTGGTACAATATTAAAATAGACAGTTCTCAGTAAACTTAATTGGATATAAAGGGATGATTACATTATTATAACAAACATTAATAAGATATCAAAATGGTTAACATAAAATGTATTTATTATTAATTATATATTTTAAGAAAATTAGAAGTTATTTTTTTTTTGTATAATGTTTTATAAAACGTATTACATCAAAATCATTATAGTTGAATATACATATATAAAGTAGAAGGAAGAATTCCCTTTAAACATAGGATAAAAATATTTCCTGAACAGAGAGCGATGCAGAAATAGCGAAAAGCGCAAGGTTTTAACGTGAGAATTTCTGCGAACTACAAATGGCTAAATTCGTTCGAGCTTAACATGTCAGAGGAAAGAGCATACTCATGTATACTATTCTTATTCAAATACTAGCTGTTCCCGTGACTTCGGCTGCGCGTTTCCATCTAAAAATATATTGTTATTCCCCTAATACTCTTTGGAAAATATCTTTGTATAGTTCCTTTGAAACAGATAATACGTCTATAGAAAATAAAATATGAATGCGATACAACAGTTGAATTGCTACTTTATTGCAGTATTTAATTTTCTGTTCCTAGATTCTTTTAATAATTTCCTCTCTAACCTAGTAAAATGATATAAATAAAAATAACAACCCACTTACACCTTGCTGCCTCTATACCGGGCAATTTAATTTTATTATTTTATTTAATACCGCTATAAATAGATAAATAAGTAAGATGAACTTATAAAACACATCTGTTTAGTAGCACATTGGATAGTAATATGTATTATATGTTTCCATATCTTAATTTTTTCTTTTCTTAAAAAGTTTAATTGTTATTTTGATTCAGTTGAGCCTTGTTACTCCCAAACCTTACGAGTTATAAATTATGTTGCAACAAATAAAGCTTTAAACCATTAAAAATTCGTAAACAGAACAACGTCCATTCTGACATCCAGAATGAACATTTCTGCGGAGTTCGAATATTTCTCTAATACTGTGGGTCGTCAATCAGACTAGCTTCAGGAAATTGTTGTGTCGGGAATGCATTTCAAATGTCGCTTAACCGGTATTTATGAACACGTCCGAAAATCCGCACGAGCCCCACTTTTTATACGCTTCCCCGGGATAAATAGGCCACGCTCCCCTCTCCTCTCCCCCGTCTGTTCCCCGGAGGGGCTCAGTGACGTCACGCCGCAGCACGCCCGCAATGCAATATAGCGCAACTTCCCTATGATGCGGTAACATCCACCAAAGGTGCCTCTAACCCGGTAATTAGCTGATAATGACGCCCGTTGGCAGCCTATCAACACTTTCTCGACCGTCATGAAACTTTTTCCATTTAAAATGCACGCGGCGGCGCTGTCGGCGGTCGGCGGGTGAAATGCCGGCTGCAATGTATCGCGCGATAATTCTTTTGTGACCTTACCTGTTCATTTTCGTGCAGCTTTTCCGCTTGCTATAAATTAATCACCGACCTATCTTAACTTAAATAAAACTGACTTAATTTTATTTTGAACTATTTTATTTTAATAATCCACAAAAAGTTTAACTATCTATATTATTATTATTATTATATGTATTTAAATAACTTAATACTAGGTGTAAATTGATCAAATAATGATTAATATTCAAATTTTAGCACGAAATATAAATTAAACAATAGGTTTGATAGTCTATGTGATGAAAACGAACAATATCCTCTAACCACGAGAACGTTAAAGGTAATTGTCCCACAAAGTGGCCACATTGTCCTATATATATGCGATGCGGTGGCAATTTGCATCCTTTGATTAACGTACGCGCTTGCCTTCCATCACGCCCAACGAGCATTGTTCACACACAACAGTACTCCAATCGGAAACGAGCCTTTAATCGAGAATCGATTTATGCAATATATCCATGTTTTATATACACGACGTAATATGTATACGTATTATTATTTTTGTCAAATCTTTATGACCTAATCCAAATAAATGCAGATCGGTAAACTAAAGTTAGAGATTATCATTTGACATTCTTTTGATAATGACTCTTGTAATTGACCTTTGTACCGCAACGCGTTCTTGGTTCACATTTTGTTTCAATAAATTTGGTAAATATTTTCTTTCATTCATTTAATAAACAATTCCTAAAATGTTGCATTATTGGAATGTGATTAGATTTCAAAAGCAATTATTTCAATAACAAAATAAAATGTAAATCAATGTTTTAAAATCCTTGGATACTTCCTTCTATAAACTAAACGGTAATACGATACTGGAAATCGCAAAATTACATTGAATGATGTTGAACACATGTATACGCATGCGCAGATAGCGAGGACTACATGCGGTTACAATTACATTACGTAAAATTGCTATTAGATCACATAATGCGCTACGCTAAAATAATATATTCCCTTTATTGCCGAAAGAAATGTTTGCATTCAGATTTTTTATTTTGTAAAAATCATTAATCAAATAAAATTTATGATTTGGTGTTGAACTTCATATTTATTGATATATATTTATTTAAGACTTTATTGGGTAACAAACTAAAAATCCATGCGCAAAAAGAAAGCGATCGTTTGCTTGTTACTGTGCAATTGAAGAGCGTCATCAGTGTCATTAATTGGATGAGCATTTAATGGTTGAAACGTGACGTTGAGCGCAGATGTGGAGAGAACAAGGCACCACGCTGTCTGCAGAGACACTTCCCGCCCGCCCCTACCGCATCCCGCGCGCACCCCCGCTCACCCCCTGCCCGCCTTCTCTCAGGGCGGCGATCGTACACATTATAACCACAAGTGCAAACCACAGAAATCGTTCACTCGCCTCCGAACAATTGTTATAACTACCCATTCGGGATCAAATGTTTGCTTAAGGATTTCTACAAGACTTTTATAAGAGAGTTTTTCCTGACTTAGAAAGGAAAGAAACGGTATTCGATTGTTAAGTTATATAACATTATTTTGTTATATAAACGGTTGCATAATAGAAGTCATTATTTTTATTTTTAAGTAATCTCATCAAAGTAAGACACCTTTAATTCTTAAAATGCATTACCTATTCGGGCAAAAGGATATCTTAGATTTCATACAAGTCAAAAACAGTACAACGCCTTAATTTTTTTTTTAATAGTCTGCTGTTAATATCTATAAACCAAATGTATTAGAACTTAGGAAAAAATACAATTTCGTTTAGGCCTAAGTTTAATAATTTAACGTATGAAAAGATAGTGCAAGGTTAGTTATACATTTAAAATAAGCCAATAACTACATACATTTAGGTACAGTCTCATGCTAATATATCGTCTCTATCTAAATCATTAGTTTCATACATTTGATTACAAGTTACAATTACAAAGGACTAAGACGAAATTTGGTAACATCCACCTCAGCTAGCCACCACCAGAACGATCGATACCCTCGAAAATTGTCTTTCTCTTTCACACCCGCAGCTTTATTTCCTGCTCAGCCTGTCAAGTGTCTACATACAGGTTTAGCTCTTGAGACAAAGAGCATTTGGTAGGTTATCGCTTGACACACATTTTGCAGATCTTGTAACAAGCGGCACGCTTTGTTGTGTAAAGTTGAATGTACACGGGTGTGAGAGTTAAGCCAAAAGGGAAGCGAACGACAATTCGGAAACGAAGCGACCCGGTTTAAGCAGGCTCCATTAATTGCGCAACGCTTATTCACGTGTAGAACCTATGCCCACGATCACTGGTTGCTGCCGCCAAATAGGAAACCCCAAAGTAGACCAGGCAAAATTATGTATTATTTCTTGTTATTACCATGGACTCCTACTATGCAAACAACTGGACAAAAATGAAATGTCATCATCCAGTTCTCAAAAATCAGAGGCGACAACGACTTGTTTTTGTACAAGTTTTGCAGTGGAAACCCCGCTTGCCTTCAGCAAGACAGCGCGAATTTTCTATTAATCCCGAGCTTTGTAGTTCTACTCGGTAACTAAATATACGGCCTTTGATAAACTCACCTTTGACATCCGATGAGGGTGTTGCCTTTCGTTATCACAGCCTTTAAAATCAAAGACTAACGACCAGACTACAGACTGGACTGTAATTTAACAACTGGTTTAAACTTTCATTATAAGTCTATAAATATATACATATAAAAATAATTGAGTGTCTATATAACCTCAAAAAAAATCATATTTTATACACATTCTGTATTAGAGTTGTTTGTAACGAAGTCATTTTTTAAATTTCTCTCGATTTTTCAATCTGTCTGTGATGTATCCGCAAGTTCGTTCCAGGAAATCTCTGAAACGTCTGATCCGATTTTGACGGAAATGTTATTGGCAGTCAGTTGATGTATGCGGAAATAACATAGGCTATTTTTTTAATTCCATGCTGACAGTCGTGGGCTAGTTATGTTATATAATAAGTTGACTAAGTATGTAGTGCAGCATTGTGTTCGGCTTATGATTTGTGGTAAGAAAATAAACAACATAACTTAAGCAAGCAAAGATGACTGCCTTTCATTTGGCGCGTACCTGATACACCTCTCAGTACCGTTACTTCAGTTATATGTACCTTATATGGCGATGGAATCGTCACTATAAGCAAGATGAGTTACATCTGTTTGTTAGAGGGGTTGATATCTGCGCACGAGTTTCCATCCACAAAAACTTATTTCCATCTTTTAAGAGAGTTTGAGGTATAAAAATATGTTTTTATATGAATGATTCGGTAGTTCAAACTCATTTTAAGAACAATATTACGTAATATTGTAATACGAATTTCTTTATTTAATTTTGTTTAGTTTTATTGCTCATGTCGTAAATTCAAACTACAGAGAGATCGTAATGAAACTCTAAATTCTATATTAAACTTGACGACTGTACGTTTGTTTACAATATGAATTACTAACGTGGCGTTATTCACTAGATGTTACCAAATCAATTGTATACAACTGTATATCGGCTGGCATTTAATTTGGTACGTGATCACCAAGAGTACTCTTATAACTAACGTGCAAACTGACATTGCAAAATATTTTTTGTACTAGTGTTTCGGAAGAAGAAACAAAATGATGTTATATCGTTTAGATTAACAGAATTATAAAATGCTAATAGCTTTAAATTTATGGAACGAAAGAGAACTCGTTAGTAATTTTATTCTAGAATAAAGCTCGAGTTTCAGGTATTTTAACACGAATATAACATAAAGTAAAATAAGAGTTATAAAAATATCATTCAGTACATAAAAGACAATGCCGCCATCGTTGAAAGGGGATCGTTACGGCCTCGCGTGCATAACAAATCTTATTATGCGTTTATGAATGGTTTTCTCCTTCGTAAGCTTAGCCACAGTAAGGCCGAGCATTGAGTGACCGTCCACAGGTGCTTCAGGGTTTTATTACGCAACTATTCAAGTGCAAGGATAAATTAAATCTTAATACTTTCTGCAATATTACTAAGCCTCTTAAGATACTTTTAGCCTTGGTGACGGTCAACTATTTAAGTAAGTACTTGTCAAATCTAATCAGTTACAGACATGTCACTTCTTGGTATTTAATTACTCGTGGTTACCTCATCATCAGCTCACTATAAGTCCCCACCAAGGGGCTCGGAGTCTACCTTAAGTTAAGGGTGATAAGGCCATAGTCAACCACGCTGGCCAAGTGCGGGTTGGTTTACTTCACACATATCTTTGAATTTCTTCTCAGATATGTGCAGGTTGCATCACGATGTTTTTTTTCACCGTAAGAACGTCGGATAAATGTACATATGTAAATCGGATATCTTGGTAACGTAATTTTGTGTATTAGTCGTAGAATAGTAGTAGTAGACTGTCGCTTTAAAAGCGACATGACATGACCATATTATTATATGTTTATTACTACGACAATGTTTAAACCAATTTTCGTGTGAGCGCCTAACGACACCTCATCGAAATTCTTAGGAATAAAGACTTCCATGACATTGTAACGATTTTAAACCTATACGTATAATACAGGTATTATCAGCTACCATTCAAAAACCAGAATTCGAAGTTGAATCAAGAATGTTTTTACACAAACGTTTGACGAAATCTACGCGATAGTCACTACCTACACTCTAGTAGTCACTACTACTCTTAATTTTATAGAAAATTTTCGTTAAAACAATAATTCAATAACCATTTTAACAAAAATCACTTCGTTAAAATAAATTGTCGCCGTAGGTACATTTCTAATTATTATTTTACTTCGGAAATTTAATTTTAAGAGTAAACAAAGCAAGCATTAAGGCGTGTTAATACCAGAAAGTGGTCGGTCACAATTGACCATTGTTTCCTGCTAACTTCAATAAAATCGCCACATTTACCGACAGGTCGCCAAACAATGAACTGAAACACACCAAACTTAACTCATTCTTATTCACTGAGAGCATGAAAATATAATTGTATTTCATATTATTACATGTTAGCTATCACCCGCGATTCTGTCCGCGTGGAATTAAAAATAAATTCCAGCTTGATACCCTCACGCGTTTTTTAAGAAAAAGGGTCTTGACAGACGGACGGACGGACAACAAAGTGATCCTATAAGGGTTCCGTTTTTTTTCCTATTAGGTACGGAACCCTAAAAATATAATTAGTAGCCTATGTATTCTTTTAAACTATATTCTATGCATTTGCCAATTTTATCCTTCAAACATCCATCTATCTATCCAAACATTCGTGCATTCGTTAGAAAGATTTTGTTTTTGTTTTTTTTTAATATGTACAGAAGTTTAATGATTGTAACAAGTATTAAAGTTTTTATAGGTATTTAAGTGACGATGATCTTTTAATTAATCTCTTCATGTTGCCAGATTCATAAATAATCAGTGTTTAACTATATTAGAAGCTAAGTAATAAATTAAACTGTTATGTGTTTATTTATATTTTCTCATCTTTTTATGGTCTTAAACAAAGTTTGTCACAAAGAAAGGCATTCACACATTCGGATATTTATATAAAAGTGACCAGTTCCGGTAAGTCGACAACATTATGTTCAAGTTATTGAAATGCCTTCAATAACTCTTTCATAACTTCACCATTCCGTATGAAAAGTATACATGAATATTATAAACTAGATAAGTACATTCTTTGTGATTTTCAAGTGCGGACGTTTGCTCGCTTACTTCAATATTTGCTAGTTTGCTACGAATAAGTACTAGAATATTGAGAAATGATAAACGTAGCAATATCTGTTTTCAAACTTGTAAATAAAGATTAAGTGTAAGTGATAACAATATGTATACTTAATTATTCTTGACTAACTGTAGCTCGTGACTCCGTCCGCGCGGATTAAAAAAAAGTTAAATAGTTGTCTATATGTTTCCAGACTATGTTCTATGTGTACCTTCAAACAAACATCCATCCATCCATCTAAACATTCGCATTTATAATATTAATAAGATTAAAAACTTGTCTCTTAGCATATACCTCCGGCTTTCATTGCGAAAAACTCATACAACAATATTATTCCATGTGAACCTAATTTTTTTGTTAAAATAAATATTAAATTTTGTGATTGGCAAACGCATGATGCGCCATTTTCGATCGTGTTACCTTGACACTGGCACGTTAGTTGATGCCGCAGCAGACTATCAAAATTATCTAACCTATCAAGAAAACTGCAGAGCTTCTAGGCTATGTATGATGTAGCACAGGGTTGCGCCATTTGTAAGGTCGCCAGCCAACTTCATACACCAAATGTGATCGAAGTTCATTTTCGATATGACTGTTAATTTTATTGCGAATACTTATTACTTTGATCTCAAGCTGTGATGTACAAGTTATGTGTTGTAATATTATTTAAATAAAAAGAGGCATTTAATTCGATAATGTTTGTAAGATTCGTTTACGCTAATGCCGTGTCGTAGCAGTAGCCGTAGCTGTAGCCGTATCCGTAGAGCGTGGAGCGTCAGAATTGATCCGCGGCGCAGGCCGTCAGTGGAAGCGTCCGCGCGATCCTACAACTTGTACATCGACATCGCAGCTTATTTAGCTGTCAGGGAAATAGTACGTGTTTCCCGGATGTGTTCCAAAGCTCCGAACTAGATAGAGGTCGATAACTTTTTATCAGTTGGCACTATTTGGCACATACGTTGAATTTACAAGCGGCAGTTCTTTCTGTGAGATCAGTACGAGTTCAGGCCAGAGTGCATCGGGCCCGCGGTGTGTTGCAGTTCGCGAGCCGCCTCCATGCTGGTTGCCACCACCGTTCGACTCTGACACATCCCGTCACGTGACGACAATATGTGACCAGTGCTTGAATAGCGCGCCTCTCGGGGGACACACGCTGTCGGAGAGTCATGTTAAGTATTGCGGCGGTTTTAACTATTGTTGTTTCAGTGGCTGGTGGTTCTTTTACATATCACCAATAAGTTATTGTAATAGCATTGCCTTAAAATTATGACTATCGTATTTTATTTAAGCAATCTTTTAACCCAAAGAGACAGACATTGTCGGACTTTTATTTTTCTTTCATTATATTTCATTCTGCTTGAACTGGCGATAACCATGTGAAAAATAAATTTCAACACTCGGAAGTACAAATAAGGGCAAGGAAAACAAATGTTTTGGCGAGTCTCACACCGGTCCCGTAAGGTGTGCGTGCGGCGTGCAGCAGCGTGGCGTGCGCGTGTCGGGCTGGGCGAGTTTAGGGAGGCGCGAGGGGGACACGCGGGGAACGTGCGGGGACCGTGCGGGCGCGTGGAGTGGTGGCGCGCGGGCCGCGGGCGGGCCGGGCCGGTGCAGTGGTTGGCGCGCGGTGTCGATACGTGTGCGGCGTTCGGGCGGGCGGGGGACTGCGGGGACGTGAAAGAGGCGAGGGCGGGCGGGCGGACGCACGCGCCAGTCCACTGCCGGCGCGCACAGACGACATACGCTCTTGATCGAGGAGTGCGATCACCACGCGGCCCTCGTAGAGAACATGAGTTGTCGCAACCGATGAGGTGCTATAGCAAGCGCGCCCAACGCATTACGTAAAGATTCCGCCCGGCAGCCGGTTACCGTACATATCAAATATTTTATCTCTTTTCATAATTAGTACATTAGTAGAAGATTCGCGATCGTGCCGGTTTGAGATCAGTTAGAGCGCGGAAGACAACGTAAACATTCGCGTGTTGTCTGTCGGGCGTGACGCAGTATCCGCGATGCGACCGCCGCGCCTCTCGCTCTGAGCGCAGCATGAGCGAAGGCGCGGGCGCGCGCACGGTGAGCGGCGCGGTCAGCGGGCCCCGGTGCGCGCGCGGGCGCGGCGTGGCGCACGAGTAAGGTGGCGGGCGCGCGCCGGCTGGGGGGCGCCGCGGGCCAGCCGGCCTTGCCGCCGCGTCCCCGCTGCAGCGCTCCGACCCGATGACACATTGACGTTGAACAGCCACCATTGCTCGTATAGAGTTGGTCGAGAAATGGGGGCTGACGCCTGTCCTCAGGCCGAGGCAGGAATGCCCCCGGGCCCAAGAAGAAGGAGAAGAGCAAAGGTACGTATGATAGACCAGCGCTCCCGTCCCGTCCCACGGGGCTACGTTCAGGATGTCTCGCTTGCGTCACAGGAGATGGTTTGCGCTGCGGGAGACGGCCGCCAGCCGGCACACGCCGGTCGCTCTGTGAGCGCTGCACGCGCGCCGCTCATTCCCTCTGCCTACACATGCAACTCAAACACATTATTATGGAATATTTCGACATGTGTTGGTGAGTGCCGTCGGTGGCCTTCACTAATGTTCACTAACTGCACGACAAAATCCTACTGACCAAAATTTATGTTCTGATTTTCTAAACTCAAAAACTTCAATATACTATCTATGCGTACATTTCTACAAAGGCACTTTTACCGTAAGGGACTGATAAAATTTAGCGCTTGCCTTGCTCTTCCTCTATATAATTTGAAAGCTAAATCGCTAAATTCTTATTAATGAGACGCAGAGGCTGGTGTAGCGAAGTTCGGCAGTCTGTAGGAAGCTGTAAAAATATCGATGATTACCCTAGGTACTGTAGCGTTGGTTACACTACGACACTGCGACCGGAATATAGCTCTCATCCGGACCAACAAATATTATTCCAAGCGAAATAACTCATAGCATGCTTATAATTTAAGACTCCATTAAAAAATACATTTTCAAATTTTACGCGTGTACTAAAACCGCAATTACAATACTATTTTTAATTACATTAATAAAATGTAGCATTGAGCTCAATAATCATTCCAGATGAAGATGTAAACAAAATGATGTTTCAACTATAAATATAAAATTGTTAAATATGTCAGCGTCCAACGAATAATTGCTAAAAACGAATTGGCAAAGATCAGCTATTGAAATCGAAATAACGATTACCAGAATTTTCAAATGTAAATTGATACAGCAGAATGATAATTATGTACAAAAATTAGCAGCTTGTTCTGTAAGCGCTGTATTTTTACTGTAGTCTTTTCCAAGATGTCACAATACCAGTAACCTACGTTTTGCTTCAAACACTGACAAGGATACCCGTGATAAAACAGAAAATACATATCCATTAGCATATCCTTATGTATCCAAGTCGATGTAGTATAGGCACGTTTCCATTGTCTTTTATTGTCGACAATGGAGATAAATATCGTACAGCTTATTGTACAGATAGGTTAAAGCGACGACTGCGCAATTACATTCACAAGTTACGCAACCATCTGGCCACTTACATATCATTTTAATGCATTACCAGGTTACGGCCGTCAAAGCCGAGCGGCTATCGAGAGATTTACTTTGATCCTTTGTTTCTCCCTCAACTGCTGTGCGATAGTCACTTATAATAGACTGCAGAGCTGCGAAAGGTGGTCGCATTTACATGATTACGTCACTTGTAGGCTTTTTAATTTTAATTTGGAATTCACCAAATAAATTTTATCAATTTAATAGCGTGAACATCGAATTCCGTTTTTAAGAATCGAATTGGGTCGTTTACAAATCAATTTTTCGTTATCAATTTGGTATGAAGCTCGTTGGTGTTTAAATTGGATCAAATCAAGGGATTCGATGTGTACAATTACGATTTATTTTGAAAACTTTGTAATATTACTTATCTGTTCTTGATTTTCTACTCTAAGGATAATATAGAAAACATTATGTAGGTATTTGTACATGTGTTTCGGTAGGGACTACAAACGGTAATTTCAAAAGACTGTTTCAATACAAGTAGGTATGATGGCCGTGCTAAATCCACAACGTTTGTAATTACCGACAATATTTTGACACGTTACTGCGGAAAAATAACGGAACGTATGTTCCACTAAAATGTTTACAAGTTATCCCCCAACTAGAGCGTACGTCATTCAATGAATACAGAAACTGTAAATTTAAACACAACAAAGCCAAGGCAACTTAAAGACAAAGATTGTTTAATTTTCATACACGGTTAATTAACCGCTGTAATAAATATGAAATCCTCCCTTAGAAATGTCTGGAAATATTTTTTATTATAAAAGATGCCCTCAACAAATGACAGACGGATCAAGTTTGTCGATCGCTTTTGCGATCTTTACATCAGTATCTGTAAAGATAGGTTCAAGATCTCTTGAGTTCGGTCTTAGATTCCAAGATCATTCTTCACTGGACTGGACTATCAACGTATACATCAAATCATTATTCTATTAGGCCTTTTGAGATTTAGATACTTGGTTGTTAGGTGTAAAAACGTTGCGCGTTGCTGAGCCAAAACAGATACCTGTCCGCAAATCATATCCGCAGTGCGGATAGAGCGGTACACAGCGCAGCAGCTTTTAGCTACCAACGTAACCTCACGTTTTGTTAATTATATGCCAGTTTTAAATTATATTTATCACATTTAAATACAAAGGTTTTACCTTTATTCCACCTTTTTTTAAATCAATTGTACTTTTTTTCAGCATAAGCGTAAAATACACATATAAAGCTCTATTCGCTAATTTCAATGTTAATTTCAAATTTCCTTGAACCATAATACTGTTGCGTTCTGTTATTTTATTTATTTATAATTAGCTTTTCAGTGCCGATGGTTTTTAAACAATTATTAATTAATGCGATTGAAGATTATCGGCTCATCGTTATAATTTTTTAACAAAGCAACATAATATAATATATTTCGTAAAATAAAATAACAGATTAGAAGCTCAGTCTTTGAATAATGCTCAAACGCTCCATGAGTTTCTATTTTAAAGTTCAAACAAACCTTTGAGAGCTCAGTCTTTGATATAAAATGTCACTTTGAGTTTGGTATACACGGTAAGTGCCGGCAGCTAAGCTGTACACAAGACAAACACATGTACGAACAAAGGCAATATTAACATCGAAGCGAAGTAACGTGATAAAATAACATACCCTTTGTAAACGTCGAATTATGATTTAGCTTTTCCATTGAAAAATAGTTTCCAATATACCAGATTCAAAATTCTGCTACTTCATAATGTTACCAGCACAAAATCATATTATCTCGTTTTTTCTTTTTTTTTTAATAAGATATATGAAACTACATTTTGCTTTCCGAAGTGTTCTGCAGATACCAACAATGAAAGTGGTTACCGCTGCCAAATCATTATAGCACAATTGATCGAATAATTAAAAAATCGTTCATTTCATGGAAAGATCATGAGTATAGTTTCTTAGCAAAATAAAAATTTAATTTATGATGATACGAAAGTATTATTTTATATATTGAGCTTTTCTTTAGACATTTTTGGAAGGCAAATAAATGCTTGTTTACAGCTTACAATTTATCTAGAGTAATCAGATGAACACTTTTCAACCCCTGAGCTTACAAGACCGCAATCAAAATATGAAACTATGGGTGTTATTGGTAATGGACCTGAAATTAAAAGTGAATTACATTAAAAAAATACATTTTTGTTTCGTCTGGAAATAAAGTACGCTTATATTGACATTTTATTTTTTATTTAAAACAATCACACATTATATTATTGTTTAGACACAAAATCGTATAATCGTTGAATTATATTTATTAAAATAAACTATAACATTCAACGTATTTGCGACAGACTTACAGCATTCTGGACTTTATCCAGATAAAGATATTAACCGGTTCCAGCTTCAAGTAAAATCCAGTACATTAGTGCTTTGGTTGTTGATTTAAAAATATCGCCAACACACCGAAGGAAACACATTAAAATTGTTGCGTTAGGTAACCTTCGTCTGGGTTATTCTATTTTAGATAATACAAGAGAGTGTCGCCTCGAGCACTATTGACACGTGACTGGTGACTGGTGCGGCACAAAATAAAATGAATGCTAATTTTAAATTTTGTTTTATAATAATAAAAATAACAAAATATCATTCGCTTTTTTTGATAAGGGGACGTTGATCTCAACAAGCTATAGAAATACCTTGAAGGAGATAATTTTTTGTATAGTTTTTGGACCTACAGTTATCAATAGTAAAAAAAACATATACAAATGTGTTTCTTTTAATCTTTATATTACAGGAAGTAGCATTTTCATTACAAAAATATGAAAGGAGGTTAACCTAGACTTCAGGCAATTTCTACTATCGAAAACCTAATGAAAGAAAAACTAAGATAACATGTTTCGGTACCTATCTATTGACTATCGAAACTCGAGTTCATTTTTGTTATAAACACCTACATGGTACATCTCCTACGCCAATTTTAAGATAAGGCGATTTTAGATACAATTGGTAGATAACAATACTTTTTTCTACCATCACATATCTCTTACAAAAAAGCTTATGAAATTTCTTCTTACATTTTTATCCCAATATAAAGATCATTTACTTGTTAAAATCTGAACAAATAAAAAAGCAATCTGAAAGCAATTGAAAGAAAACAGAGATAAAAAAATATCATTTAAAAAGTATCAAGGGACAATTCATCGGATCAACATTTCAACGGAACTTTTCCGTAGGAAATTATTTATAAGGACCCTTAAAGCTCGCAATATTAAATGTTTGTAAATAGCTTTCCTCAGGTTTATTTATTTATTTTATTCCTATTTATTTGTGATTCCGATAACGAGTACAGACTTACGCATTTCTTATATTTTAATATCTTCTTCGTTAAATCTTTATAATTTGAATAAAATGTTATATTATTTGAGACAATTTTACAATATGACTAAGTTAATGGTTTAAAAGCGTCAATAGCCTAATAGTCAAGGGTAGGATTTCCGATCACGAGGTCGGGGGTTCGAATCCCGCCATTCGATTATCGTCGTAATCCATATCCTAGCACAGGCCTAGAGCTTAGTTGGAATGGTAAAAGAAATATTAGTAAATTTACAAAAAATAAATCTGCTAATATAATATTTTATAGAAAAAAAATTGGTTATTAGGCAGGCTCTTAGAGTTAATTTGTCTCATTAAGTCTACATTATAGAACATTAAGTTCTTTCTTTGGTAATCAATAGGTGAGTATGAATTTTCAAAAAACCCATAATAGGTACTAAATATGCGACAGGATAAACCGTCGGCAATACTAATCCCGTCAATATCTCAATTGTTTATAATAATAACTACACAAGTACCATTCCACTATAATCTTTTAAGACTGCATCAAACACAATCAAGCTTCCAAGTTTCTACTAAGTTTTGATTAACACGACAAAGCCCGTGGATTCTATTGTTCGTTCGTTTAACAATGGCAAACTTTCATTTAAAACTTTCTTCCAACAGGCGAACTTTTAACAGCTTCGTTCCATTAAAAAAAGTTTCTTCGTTACGTGAACACTATGAGTTTATATCTTCTCAAGAAGGACCAATATTTCAAGCCTAAGGATGTCTAAAGGTCAGGCTTATAAATGGCGTTGCCGGTTCTTAGAATTATATGAAATGCTTATATTCCATAAAATGGACAGCCTGATTATTAAATATTCAGCACTTAAAAGTCATGGTTAATTCGTAATGAAGAAATATGAGCGATAATATCAATAAATAAATACATTTTCTATCTTAAGAGGCTACGGTCATTCAGTATTCATAACAGTGGTAGAGCCCGCTTTAACATCTTCGCACGAAATGGCCAGGCTCGCCCGGTGAAATACCACGACCACACAGAGGAGAGGCGTGAAGTGGAAGCGGTTTCGCGTTTCGTCTGATGAGTGTGCGTCCCGGAGGCCTAATTTAGTCCTCTTTCCCTTCCCATCCTTTTTCTTATAAGGAAAGGATGGGAAGTGGAAGTGGACTTTCCGGACGTGAGGATGCATGGGAAGGGAAAATATTTTATTTCTGTGCATCCTCTCCTCCGTCGATTAAAGGTAGGCAATGCATATGCAATTGCGTATGTATATGGGCATCGGTCATTTCGCTATTTCAGCGATTTCACGTGGCCGCTCGCTCGTTTGCCACCTTATGATAAAAAAAAATCATTTCTGGCCATTTCGATAGCCGTGCGTTCATCTTTTTGCATTATAAAAGTGAATTGATTTGGCTAATTCTGTAATGTGGATGTGACGTGTAGATTAAAACAATAGCTGACGTCTTCCAAAACGTCACTCGCCCCCGCTATGCTGAAGACTGATCTTGGATCATTGACCATCTAATTGAACGGGAATGCCAGTGGACATAGTCATTCATTTGTTCTACTGAGTATTAATTACATCACTTATTATAAATAAAGTTCAATGTGAGCTCATTTATTCATTTGTTGACAACGTAACAAGATTATAATTGTGTTTTATTCGTCGTTCATTTATTAGGGTTTTGTATTTGATGTCCCATGTTGTCTTTTTATCACAGTTATTTAAAAAATATGTTTTAACATAGTATCACCTCGCACTATTTAAGGCCTCGTATATTAAAAATCTGTGCAAAATTGGTCTATTTGACTATTCCGATTCCTTTACATGAAATGTTTTCGAAGGGCTTTATATGGAATGTATTTATTTTACTTTGATCGTAACCGAACGGCGTTAATACAAGTTGGAAGTTGGTATTGGTTTTACACTCGATTGGTTCTGTACGATTCAATAGCTTTTGAAAAAAAAATGTAAATGTAGTTTTATAGGTCGTTGCGTGGCGGCGCAGCGTGACTGCTGTGCTGGTGGCCAATTCCCCTCTTGTCACTCCGTGTCACAATCTGTGGAGCGCTCCCACGGTCGTCGTTTGCGCGCACGTGTGTGTGCCTGTGTGCGTATGTGTTTATTGTGATTCTCCAAATCCGCATTACGTACAGCGCACTCGGTTATTATTAGAATAACCTTATTTTAGAGGCTGGATGAAAACGGCTTTACGTATCACAAGCGTAAAATACTCGTATTTACGAAACCGCAAGTTGTTTACCTATAGCCTCTTAGGCATTATTTTCGCATGTTCCGCGCACCGTTCTGCATAATCGTACAGATCGCTAAAACATAACATGCGCTTTGTTTTCATTGGTATATTTATAACAATCATTACAATTGTTTATTGCGTATAAGTCTATTAACAATCAATGTTGATTTTAAAACATTTTCTCATAATTAACAATACTCTAGTCACGTCATTTTACGAATTTGGTGTTTGTTTAGCAATCACCAACTATTTTGAAAATGTCCCATATTAAATACTTTCTTCCCACTAGTTTCAACACCGTACAGTAATATTAAATGTTTTACTAGATCTGTGGGTTTCTCACTTACTTTGATAATGCAACATGCAAGAAAATGCGCAATCTCGTCTTGTCATCGGTTGTTTAAAACCGCTACCAATCGATACGCTTCCGTATTATTGCCTGCAATAAATCAAAGTATCGCAAAAGATTTTACTACGGCACGCGCGAATTTATATTTAGATGAATAATTTGATCGGGCGTTTGAGATACGCGCGGTTTAAGATTCTGGAACAGTGAATTGATTTACATCAAAGTAACAATTTGATTTTCGTAAGACACGCTTCTTAATTTCGCTAGCTCATTTTCTAATATTTCCTTTACACTCTTCCTTAAGTCATGATATCCACAGGCTTTTTTTTCGTCATCCGTACAGTCTAACTTCTTCTTCTTAATATTTACGTCATCTCTGACTACCACACCACCACTCTAAGTTAACTTTTCTGGCGTGTTTCCTCTTCCTCAAACTGCATACTTCAGTGGCACTTTCTACTATTCCTTTCTTTGTAGTATGGCAAAAAATAAATTAAAATACATTTATTTCTATTTACTTTCGTTGATTTTACAATTTTTTTTTAAATAAGTATATGTTTCCTTCATACCTTTCTTTTGCAAACGTTATTTTCGTTCTACCAGAGTATAAGTTGTATTGTAGTTATAAATCTGATGGTAATTAATAGTATCGTTTCATCGAACATATGGTGAAGGCGAACTTTGTGACGTTCTTTCAGCAATCATTTATCTATTTTAGCCGATACATTTAGCTCGCAATTCTAAATAACGAATATTTTTCAATAACAAATTGAATTATCATCAACCAAAGACGATTTAAATATTATGTAGAGTTGAAAAAAATATAAAGAATTTACGCAATTCCTTTGAGAATTTCTTCACACAAGCGCAATTTTCCTTTATGTCTGTTAACTGGCAAACTAACAAAGAGATAGAAAGTAAGCTATTTTGAATTACATATTTTTAAATTTATTCGCATAAATCTTTGCAAGGAGATTTAAAAGGCGATTCATATTTTCCGTCGGCGTTAAAAATAAATAATAAATCTTTGAGAGAAGAACTAGTTTTAACAAAGTTTTATAAAAGGCTGCATTCAAAAATATGAAAGCGGATTGTTTCTTTTATTTTGCAATATTCCTTTGCGGCCGCGGGCGGCGCTATCGCCGGCATCTTGCAGACATTTTCCCCTTTTATATTCTGAGATAAAAAGAGGCTTAAATGAGGCAATTTAGTGAAAACTACAATACTTGAGCTTCTTTTCAACTCACCCTTTTTAAACTTACGACATTGTCGAATTATACTGGAGTTAACATTTCATGAAAATATTATAAAACTATGAATAAAGCTTGAATTGATACTCGGTTTGAAATTACTTAGCATTTATGATCTACCTATTTAGTTAAATATTTGCTGACTGTTGGTGTGCACTGTATCATGCAACACCTGCGATAAGGTCTAGGTCAGTGTAGATTTCGGACAGTTCATAATTCGTTAACACGTCATCATTTACTCAGAGTATTATAAAACATGTTCAACGAAGATTTTATTTATTTTTGAAAAAGCAAGTCTAATGTTATGTAATGAAGTTACTTACCTTTCTTTTACTAAAAAAATAATAAAAGCTTAATGCTTAAACTCATCATTGTTTTTGATTTGATAAGTTAAAGTGCTTTAAAAAAAAACATCCATTAGTAAGAAATTGAATCAGAAAGTCGCTTTGACTGGCATCACTTAGGAATTCTCCTTTGCTAACGCGCTCAGAATTATAATGTTACTTTAAAAAGAAGAAAGTTAATGGAAATCATAAAATCATAAAGTAACAAGTTATTCAGTCGTCCTTTCAGCTACATTACTTATTTTGCGCAAAATTAATGTGGACATGGCAAATCACTTAGCGCTAATCGTTGAAGCGTCAGCGCTTTGAAAAGGTTAATGGATTTAGAGTAATCGCGACAACGAAAACTCGTTACCGGAGAGAAATTTTGGAGAGTCCTCGAGCAGCGAGCGTTGAGCACGTTCAGGTCCTCACCGCTGCCGGGCCGAGAGCGCACCCGCCGACCACCGACCGCCGCCCGCCACCCGCTACACGCCTACCCTGCTATACCCAAAGTGAAACTTATCTACAAGAATCGATTTTTAAAGTCTGACACTTGTCGCTGCGTCTTATCATATTGCAAACAAAAATACTTTCAAGTATGCATCGACCGACTACCTTGTCTCCTATTCTTTCATACTTCATAAAATATGTATAGATCGTTATAAGTAACTTTATTTTAAGTAACTTAACTATCTCAATATATAAAGTAACGTATAATAAGATAATGATATGTTATTACATTAAGAAAATTGATTCCTCTAGGAATTACGAAATTACTTTCAATTACTATCAAACTTTTAACTCGGGTGGTTATTTCAGTTAAAGTTCATATGGCTGGTCAATATCAATCCAAATTTGCGTGAAACAAAGGGTCGTCTTTTTGCGCATCATTATTCTTTCTGATGGAATGTATGATACTAAAGTTTTGTTTATTTGTTTCAGGTCATTACCGAAATTGTACAACCCAGAGGAGGAACAGAATCGACCACCGCAGGGGGGAGTGGTGACGTTCGAGCCGATTCAACACGATCACGACTTTTGCGAGAGAGTCGTTATCAACGTAAGTTCTAAGTATTTTACTAATACAAACGAGTATTTTGTACGATATAGTTTCTTATAAGCGATTACGTTATCTCCGATTTCAAAATTCGCGGGTACGAAAATTGTGAAAATTTTCCACATTCGCTGCAAAATATTTGACTATTCACGGTTCTTGACAATATCATCATCATCAGCTCACTATACGTCTCCACCGAGGGGCTCGGAGCCTACCCTAAGTTAAGGGTGATTAGGCCATAGTCAACAACGCTGGCCAAGTGCGGGTTGGTTGACTTCACACATATCTTTGAATTTCTTCTCAGTTATGTGCAGGTTGCATCACGATGTTTTCCTTCACCGTAAGAATATTGACTTGACAATATATTTTGTCTAAATTATTATATCTATCGCTTCGGTATTCTTTTAAGATTTTTTTTAATCATTATTTTTAAATTTGAGATATAATGCCATAACTTCAAATGAAGTCTAGTTATAACTTTCAGAATATGAACGGAAAAAAATTAAAAGAGTTGTTATCAGCCATAATTGATGACAAAATCCTAGCGCAGTAAAGATGTCGGACAAGTTTGACTTTTGAGTCTAGAAATGACAATTTAATGATACTCCGTGACTGTGCTCCGTGACTTGATCGATTAATATGCCATGGCTAAGGCGATTAGGAATATTTTTTCTTTGTTATTTTAATACTCACAACTTAAGTTAGTCTTGTAGATAACACTAGTGAATCACTAGATAATGAAAAAATAAATGGAAACTTCAGAAACCGTGCATAAGTCATATTAAATAATTCACGGACGACTATCGAATAAATTTCATTTTTCCGAATCCGTTTCTAGCTTTCTTTGCGTGTGAAAAGCGTATAATTGATCGACGTGTAATCTGTATGACACAATCGAAATAGCTCGCGTCGCTACAGCAGCGCATAAATAGCACCAATTAAGTTTGTCAGTTCGTGTACGAAGTATTTAAAGCGCTTCGGGCGGAGGTGTTTACTAGCTGCTATCGCTAACTGTTTAAAGTATCTCAGAGTTACTATCCATGGTTTGGATAAGGTACTTTCAAAATTTAATACTTAGTACATTGTTTTATGGAAGCTGTCGAAACAATTTCATATCAAGTTATGGTATATTTTGCAGCATTGTTAAATGTTTGGTGGTCTTTGTTCCACAAATTCTGATTTGCTGATGACTAGTTGTGCAAACGAATAAACATAAAGTAAAACATGCAATATTAGTTAAGGTGGCGTGGCTGGGCCAGTAAATAGCATAACACGTTTATTAGCAGTTTAACTCATAGTATAGAGGCATGTAGCGCGTCCAAGCTTTACAAAATCCGTTGTAAAGCCATAACCATAAATCCGAAGCGGTTTCATTTCACGCGCCTTGCAAATTGCATTGACCTGGTGATGGGACGCATGCACGACGTTATGCAGACCACACACGTTAGGGCTTCCATTACGGTTTTAACCTTGTGAATATACGAGTTTCATTAATATATATAAATGAACAGATTTGTCACACATATCATAGAGTAGGGATGATGAACTAATAGCACGCGACACAATATTTTGTGCTTGAATGATCACAAAATTTATTACTATAAGGTGACGAGACATATATGAGGAGAAAACGAGGGCATTCATACAGTTCGAAAGATTCCCAATAATAACTTTATGTTTCAATATCTATGACCTCTTTATACATTGCTGTAGAATAATAGTAATTTGGTATGATAGGCACAGATGCTAATTAAAATTTTTATGCCAAACAACAAACGTGGCGCCCTCTCTACATGATATCGCTCGGTAACACGAGTGAAGAGGTAGGACTCACAACGTTTTGTGATACGTAAAGTCAACAGTCACCACTTTGCTGTTGTAGCAAAGAATTAAACAGTCACGACACAATCAAGTACCAATTTCAATTTAAAAACCTTTCTATCAAGATTTGTTCATGATGATGGTGCATGATTACGGTGATACACTTTTAATAAGGTTATCTTTTAAAGGTAAAATATTGACATAAGAGAAACTTATTAGAATATATGTAAAGTTTAACAAATGCACTATTATATTTGAGTTATTGAAAAATAATTCAAATGACTTCAAACGATACACATCTACATGTTTTTAAATCGAAGAATTTTATTTTAAAAACATCATACTCGTAAATGAATAAGTGTAAACAAATTTTGAATTTAATGTTTATAACATACATCCGTTACTGTCGAATTAATGTTTTATTAATAAAGAAAAGATTTCATTTGTGCAATTAAATAAAATAATTGCATGATTTAAAGTTATCTGCAATTTTATTGACAGGCTCGAGCATAGCCGTGAATACAATTTATGTGACAGCAGCAATTATCATCTAATTTACACGATTGTAGAGGTCGTGCCACGAGGGGCTTGTGCGAGGTTGAGGGCAAGGCCAGAGTGAGGACTAAGATGAAGTTATAGTTTCAATAGCAGAGGTGGAAACAGGCGCGAAAGCGAGAACGGGCAGAATGTGTGCGCAATCGCGTGCGATCCACGTTACGACGTGTCGGCATGCGTACACGTCTTTCCACGGAGAGTAATAAAACTTTAAAGGCAGGAACCATTCGCGGTCGGATTTACGGTGTCATGCTCCTGCTTTAGCTATATTAATAAAAATCAAAGCTTGTATGTTTGTCCCCTGTGTGTTCATGGAAAGATATATGTTATGATATGATACTTTGGTACAATGTTGTGCCGACGACCGAGGTTTTTGCCATGAAAAAATTTAAAATAAAAAATATTTTATGTTTGTGCAACGGTTTGGCTGCACTTAGGGGATTATTATTATTTTGATATAGATTTTTGAATTTTTCCTTAAATCTTCAATTCTATGTTCTACGTTCGGCGTTCGATGGTCGGGTGCACCACACACCTCGGCCGTCCTTGGTGAACGCACAATAAAATGTATTTTTGGAGCGATCCATTGCCAACCGCAGAGCAACATCCGCGCCGAAAGAGATTCGGTGCGCACCACCACTGCGGGTCCTAAATTAAATTTATGCCTCGGCCTACCGCACATGCTTCATAGCTCTCAAACAATTGCGATAAGAAAGCTTAGTCAAAGTGCGGATTCATATAGAGCTTTCATTCGCTACATAGATATATCAATATACAATGAATTAGTCATAATAATAAAATTTAGTTCAGTCGACGAAGTTATCTATATAAACTAAAGGAAATAGATAATTCATTGATTACTGCGTTCGATATAACGTATTACGTAAAATTACCAAAATCCGCACTGACGCAATGGTGGAAAATGAACCCGCAGTTCAACACTATTTTTCGACGTCATCTAACTAGGTCAGGTATCGCAGATGTTTTGTACGCGGTCGTTGTTATCTCGCTTTCGCTACTTCTATCGTCTAAAATAATACTTTCTAGAAATTCTAATTAAACTTTAAATAACAATTATAATTTTTATAATGGCTAATATCGTTTCAGTTAATGAAATAAACGCTTTTCCAAGTTCACGCGTTAGATGAAAAGATGTTTTCACGGCAAGAGTTAATACACTTTAGCCCAGAAAAAGTTTTCCAGCACTTGATGTGATTGCTTCGTTCGGTCCACTAGTTAAATACACGCTCCTTGGAAACACTATTATTGGTCAATCAATAAATGGGAACCTTCGCGTGTAAGCGTCATACCAGCTATTTCTAGTGCAACAAACTTTAACGTAACATACTATTTACCAACACCTTGAACTTCAATTCGAAAGCTTGAAAGATAGGTGTTAATAAATTGTGCACCAATTTTTGACGTCAATGACCTTTGTAGTTAATAGCTGCAGCTCATAACGATGTGAGCTGACAGTACACTTCGAAAAGATTACGATACGGAGCATTTATTACTTGAACTTCAGTTTGAAAAGGTAAGACGTTTCAAGGTTATTACTTTGCGATTAATGATTTAAAATTTAATGAACTTGAAACTATAATTATTTAGCAATCTTATTGATTCGTAAATGTTTAATATCAATTAAAAACTTTCTGAACAGACGCTGAATTACAATAACAAACCCAACTCTTAACATTATTAGTGAAACTGAATTAGAAGCGGCTTGATTAGAATAAAGTTTTTAATTGTGGTGTTGACATAAATAATCAGTTTTGAGACGATATTATTGATGAAAGACGAACTAGCTTGCTATCTGATTCCCAGCCAACAAATACCGACGAGTTTCCGTATTTACATTCTTCCGCATAAAAAGGAATAGCTAAAATTAGTATGTAGCCTTATGCTTTGTTCGTTACATCACAAAAAATAATATAGCAAATTGATTTACGTCCACGTCACCGATCTTCATCTTTTGCCGCTATCTCCTAACTAATGTTGACGATCATCACAACAACCTGAATCCTGGACACATCAGTTCGAAACGTGTAACTTATACTTCTGTTGTGCCATTGGCGAAGATTTTTCAGCCAAGAAGTTCTACACTGCAATGAACTTCTTTTCCCATGTATCTTTCCACGAATATGTAATAATTTGTACTTCGGTCCAAGCAATAGATACTCTAAATTTCACTTTTTTTACTATTAACATAACTTTCACATCTTTCCCCATTCGTTGCAACAAAAATAAGTCTGCCGTAAAAATTTAAATTTTTTAAATCTATTTTAATTAAATAAGGCCACCTTCTAAATACTATAATATATTAAAGGTGAATTTAATTGTATGATATCGAGAGGAGTTTGAATTAAAACACGCATAGAACAATTATGTTTTTTATGTGACGGTGACGTATATGTATTTGCCATTAGTGAATGAGTGTTCCACCGCCCTCGGCGCCACCTGTTGCCGCTCGGCCCTGACTCGAAGTCATGAAGAATTTATTGTCGGCCGGTGGCCGTTGCATGTGGCTCCTCGTATTTCTCCGCGCCGCCTCTATAAATCGTGTTAAAAAGCAATAGCTTTGTTATACATAACCGTACTTTTCCTTGTTTACTTTTCATCGCTAGTATTTTCTAAAGGTCGTTAGCATAATATGTGAAATCCATTTCCTATGCCTTTTTTTTTCTTTCTCATCTTTCGCGGGCAACTATTTTTGTAATTTGACGAGTGCCTCACCGACGCTCGCCAGTCGGCGTTTTAGATCGCGGTTGAACTTTTGCCAATCATTTAGATCACAAAACATGAGTACAAAAATGCTTGTTTTGTTTCTTTCCAATGAAAATTAAGACAATAGCTGCAATATGAAATATTAAATTTTGTTTATCTATACAATTTATAAAATTAGTTCAATTAGTTACCAGATACAGAAAAAAAAACATATTTTGCGAAGATGATGTATTTATGTTAGTTTTGAAAGAAAATCCGTTTGTCTTTTTATGATGGGAACAAGGCTTTAGGACACCTTCAGATATGGAAAATATATGTCGGGCTCTAGTTTCTTAGTGTTCCAACAAGAGTCACAATACCGACTTAAACAAAACTTTTGTACCGTCAAATGTGGCTATGGTCTAAGCAATCATACTTTTCCTTCTTGCTGTCAGTGTTATAGCTCTTTGAGTCTATAATCTACTTTGGCTCTTTTTCGTTTATTAAGTACAAAGACGGCGTATTGACTTACTATATTCATGAAGTACAATGAAATGCTGTAGGTCTCCCAGCACCCTTTGAAGCGAAGAACTCATGTTCTGCGTCCTCTGGTACTCGGCACCTGTCTATCAGTGTATGTGTGTGTCTTTCTGTCTGTCTGCAAATCTGTGTTTTTTCGGGGTAATCTCCGAAATGTCTGGACCGATTTTGACATGACTTTTATTGGAAAATAGCTTATGTGCGCGGGAGTAACGTAGTTTATTTTATTTTACTATTATAGGCAATTTTTTTATTCTTCGCTAACGAAGTCGCGGTCCTAGTTCTATTTTTCAAATTCATTAGCTATACAGACTCTGAACTTCTTTAGTAAGGTGCTCGTAAAACTCATCATTCTAAAATTACCCTATAAATTTTGCTAAGTAATTTTTCTCTATAAAATAATTTATCGGTTTTTTTTCATGACACTGGCAGAAAGAGAAAGTGGGCTTATGTAGGCACTCTAACAAATTTCACTCTTGAAATACTGTAAAGCCTTCTAAGAGACTTGAGACGAGTACACCACTTTTGCCAAGCAGCCGCTTAAAGTTGACATTACGGTCGCTTAACTTGAATAGGCATGGACTTCGGTAGTATGTTAGCGTAGCACTGCGTGCAGTCTCGGCCTCCTAAATATCTTAATGTGCCGATGAATGGCCGTAGATTTGCGTAGTAAAACTCTACCACGATCAAACAAAATAAACATAAACAAATTAGATATTATTATTATTATTATGCGCTCTCGTTTGTGTTTAATAGACGTTCAGCAATAGAATTACCATACGTTTTCTTTTTCATTAATGATGACGCACAAGATCAAATTATCAATGCCTATTTCTACGGTTCATTCGTATTGAAACGTCAATCAAAATGTTTGAAAGAAGATTAAAAAGATATGGACATCTAGTGCCATGGATTTTTAATCAAACGTTTGCTTATTCAGCCGCGGCTGGCAAGAGAAACGGCGCAAAATAATGTTAATGCGCTATGCTGACAGGTGACAAGTCACATCGCACAGGCGCGCCGACGTGAACGTTTCTATCATAGTCGTAAAAAACATCTCCAAGGCCGGCCACTGCGCCGCTTAACGTATTACATTGACGTGCCGTATTGACTCCTGAAATTCGATTTTCACATAGAAACTGTTTGATTGTCATATCTTCAACCAACCAGTACGAGTCTTTGAGGAATTAGCTTTGGATACCGCAGGTATTGTACGCGTTTTTTGTTCGCAGGTGAGCGGCCTTAAGTTCGAAACCCAACTACGTACCCTCAACCAATTCCCCGAGACTCTTCTCGGGGATCCGACTCGGCGAATACGATACTTTGACCCATTAAGGTAGGTCGCAAGACACGCTAATAATGCATTATATATATATAGAGAGAGAGTGAACAATATTTTATATACTTAGCATTAGTAACAAACAAAATTGCATTTTTTTAGGAACGAATACTTCTTCGACAGAAACAGGCCATCTTTCGACGCCATCCTGTATTACTATCAAAGTGGAGGGCGTTTGCGACGCCCCGTAAACGTACCTCTGGACGTGTTCTCTGAAGAAATTAAATTCTACGAACTTGGCGAACAAGCCACCAACAAATTCCGGTAAAATTCTTTAACACCAAACTCTGATAAACGGAAATAGTGAAAAGTTCTAAAACTTTTCAATATAAAATGCCTGGATGGATGATTTAATTTAGTTTATGTATTTTAGGGAGGACGAAGGATTCATCAAGGAGGAGGAGAAGCCCCTGCCCGCCAATGAGCGTCAGCGCAAAATCTGGCTGCTGTTCGAGTACCCTGAGAGCTCCCAGGCGGCGCGAGTTGTGGCAATCATCTCCGTTTTCGTGATCCTTCTTTCCATTGTCATCTTCTGCCTGGAGACCCTGCCGGAGTTCAAGCACTATAAAGTCTTCAACACGACAACCAACGGCACCAAGATCGAAGAGGACGAAGTGCCCGATATCACCGATCCCTTCTTCCTCATCGAGACTTTGTGTATCATTTGGTTCACGTTCGAATTGATAGTGCGGTTCTTGGCTTGTCCGAACAAGTTTAATTTCTTCAGAGACGTCATGAATATAATAGATATCATCGCTATTATCCCTTACTTCATCACCCTTGCTACTGTTGTTGCCGAAGAAGAGGACACCTTAAATCTGCCACGAGCCCCCGTCTCACCACAAGACAAGTCCACCAACCAAGCGATGAGTCTCGCAATACTCCGTGTGATTCGCCTGGTGCGAGTCTTCAGGATCTTCAAACTATCTCGCCACTCCAAGGGTCTTCAGATCCTTGGACGAACTCTCAAGGCATCAATGCGGGAACTCGGACTACTAATATTCTTCTTGTTCATCGGTAAGTACAGAAATTTATTTCACGCAACACTCCAGTCATCAATATTGAATCTTAAAAAAAAATATTCTTTTCCAACCTAATACAATATTATATAGCTTAATCGAATAAGACAATTCTTATTATTACGATAAACAAACATTACTTTAGTAGTTGTGCGTTAAAAAACTCATGGAACGCTACATGACACGCAACATGTAACTCTAGTAAAAATAGAAATAGGTCCATCATAAAAAATCGTAAAACGTTTGTTCATCAACAGCTATTCAATCACCTTAAGGTACTTCTCGAGATATTTTATTTAAATTTTTCGACCGGCATAAAATAATAATAAGTTACCTTGATAATAAAACTAGAGATTATTATTGCTTACATACTTTGACTAAATCGACAATTACATGGACAAAACTAGTTTCTATAACAAAACATACATACCGCATTAACGGTTTCGGACCGGATCGGATCCGTGCCACCATTAAAACACTACAATTCTTCATTCAGACTAATTATTTCAAAAGAAATAAAACATGAAAACCGTACATCTGCCCCTTTTAAATTTTATTAAAATCTCCTTACTTTGTTGCCATGGTATTTCACGCGTTCTTTGTAAGCCCAACAGATTTCAATTGTGCAACACGTATTTCAATTGAAACATGAGTCAAACTAATGAAGGATCCACAGCGAAGGTAACGGTGCGGGGCGAGACGGCTGACATCCACAGGGCGTCGCGGGTGGTACATTACGCGCAACGTGCTTTATTTTTTCAGGCGTGGTTGTGTTCAGCAGCGCCGTATTTTTCGCGGACAAAGATTGCCCCGATACAAACTTTTCCTCAATCCCCGATGCCTTTTGGTGGGCGGTAATAACGATGACCACTGTCGGCTACGGCGATATGAGGTAACACGCGCGCGACCACCCCGCGCCCGTCGCAATCGCTCCCCTCCATCGTATCTCCCACTGTATTCTCCGTTGATGTGCTTGTTCTTAAAGGTGTGGTGCTGTTTTCCTCCGCGGTGTACTTCGCTGAAGCCGGAAGCGAGAACAGCTTCTTCAAATCCATACCAGATGCGTTTTGGTGGGCGGTGGTGACTATGACGACCGTAGGATACGGAGACATGACGTATGATTCACCGACTTCACCCTTAAATTCATATATGCCTTCTCGTCATTTCATTTTATCCTACAATTTTAAGTCGGTATTTTAACACGGTTCTTATTTTCTTTTCGCCATTTCATACAACTCCATTTGCTTAAATTTAATTTTCTCGTCGGTTCGCTTAGAACTTACTGTTATATCTTATTTACACTCTTTTACGAAATTATTATTGCACGTTTACAAACAATTGTTATTGTCTTGTCCATTGTTTTATTTTGTTTTAAGTATTTATTTTTATATCATCCTTTACAAACCACATACAATTTTACATGGAAGCAATATTGTAAAAGTTTACGGTGATAAGTAGATTTCACTGGTTACCATAAATGTTCACCAGTTGTCGTCGGTGTGATCTTCGCCCTTCCCAAAGCGTATTTGCGCCAATACTAATAGCTTTAAATGTTTCTAACACACTTTAACTGTGATTGTCCTATTTAAAATCAGATCTAAAACTGATGGGAGAATCGAGTTGAGGTGTTCCTGTCGATGTACCTCAAGGGAATGTTCCTTTTGTGTTTGTAATTGTAATCCTCTGTTATGCTTATGCTACAATATATGTACGTGTTATCTATCACCCATGTTATAGTTGTTGTAAATGTTAAACTGGTAGCTTATCGAAAATGGTGACCATAGCGTCAATGTGCTCCAGATAGATTATAATATCAAATGTTAATTCTTGAACTTGTTTTGCTTGCATCAACTATTTGTATTACGTGATCTGTACATTATTCCGACTGTTTGTTTCTGTCTATTTTAATTTGGAATGCCCTATCAGTCCCCCTGCCGACTTATTTATGTGGATCAATGGTAAATTTTACACGATCGTGCTACTATGTAAAATTGATGTTCAATTAAAATCACTGCTTGTTCCTCGTTGCATCTCGATCACTTGCTTACACCATTTTCGATAGAGATTTTATTTTGATTGTATGTTGTTACCATGTTAGTGGTAAAGTGATGCATGATTATGTTTAAAGTTTGGTAGTACGAATCTTTACTTTCTTTAATAAATTTATTCAGTCTTGTCACAAGTTACATGTAAAGTATCAATTAGCTGGTTCCACAATAATATGTTTCGATTCTTGCAGCCATTTTGTACTACTCATGTGTTGTGACAATGACTTTAACTATAGTAACAATAAACTATATACCGTAAGTGCTGGCGATAAATTCAGATGCTGAGCGATAAGGATATAAAGTTACAGATCGCCTGTAACATGCTGGCGAGTATGAAAGAAGATGTATGATATTGTATTGCTTGCGATAATACGCGAATGAGAAATCTTATCCTTATCATTTTTTTAAAATTTTACATTAACAATTCAATAAATTTATTAAAAATGAAATAGTGTAAAGAAAGGTGGTGGATAAAGGTATGTACGCTCGAAACGCATGTTCATCATCCAGGGATTTAACGCCCATTCGCAATTTCTGTTCAATGAAAGCAGCTTGGAGATAGCACAATACTTTATAAGAAGATAGTGATACATTGCCAATATGTAAATATATTTTTATGCACCAGGCCTGTTGGTGTTTGGGGCAAGATCGTGGGGTCGCTGTGTGCGATCGCCGGCGTACTCACCATTGCCCTACCCGTTCCAGTCATCGTGTCCAACTTCAATTACTTCTATCACCGGGAGACTGATCAGGAGGAAATGCAGTCACAAAACTTCAACCATGTCACCAGCTGCCCCTATCTTCCTGGTACTATGGGGGAGCCTTACCTGAGTATGTATACGTCGACATAAAATGTTTGATGCTGAATTTCTTTGAATCAATAAAAGAATCTTTTGTTCCCTAATCGTGTATCTACATTCAGTTTGCATATATTGTAATAAATGTGCTTCTTTATTAGTATTATTTGATTTAATTATTTTATTTTAGAATTAGATTATTTTAAAGTTTGGTAGAAGCGATTTTGATTTCAAAGTTCACATTTTATTTAGTACTAATTTAATATTTCTCAAAATAGTGTTACGTTTTATTTAAGAATTCATGTGTAATGCTTATTTCAGTTTGCATGATTAGTTTTTTCTTTTACGTTTTTTTTCTTTGGGTAATTTCAGGTGGGAAGGATGAAGACCAAGATGAAGTGTGCTGTGATCATTGACTGTACGACAGTGTCGTTCTGTTACTTAGTAATGCGGACTTAAACTAATCGACAGAGACGATCATTGTGATATTATGGTTTAAGAAGCGAAATAGTGCAGTTTTGGTGTAAATAGTAGTTTAAGTAATGTAAAAATGAGTTAATACTGTTAACTAATTGCTGTCTTGTTATATTTGAAAAACTGTAGTAGCGTTTACGTTATCGGGTAATGCTTAATATTTGCTCTATGATTGACCAGTGATATTATACTTGACGTCAAGTGTATGCATAAGTTTAGTTCGAGTGTCGCTTTACCTGACAATTTCCAAGTGTGTTCCGTTCGGTTTTTATTCTGTAAATATTATGTATATCTCTACTCGAACCCCATATTTGCTTCTGGTTTGACTTTTATTTTCTTCGATAAAATAAAAGATGCAACTTAAAGCAGCATTCCTAAAAGAATGTTTTTTGTTTTAATTTTAAACATATTACCAAAACATTAAATTACGAACACGTTAAAAATCGTGCTTCTATTTTTACTAAAGGCAATCGCTTACTGGAACAATATTTGAGATAGTTTTGAGACTTACAGTATTAAAATATGACAAAATGTAAAACTGGATTTGTCATTGTTCCACTTTTGTGTAGCAATTGAAAAGGAAAATGCGGATAAAATCTTATGAGATGAAACCTAACAAGTAGTATTTAACGCCTTGCGACACGGTCGCTCGTGTAAAGTGAAACCTTTAAAACGTTCCAAAGGCTTTATTTAAATCTAGGAACCTCTGCATAGTTACGTAATAGGGGATGGAACACTTTCTTAGATCGGGGCCGGTATTACGTGTCACGGACGTACCTACTAGGATTTACTTCCGGTTGCAAATGTTTAACGGAGGAATCTACTGCAACTTTTTGTCAGAATAAGAAGTTCTTTTGATTTGTCAGATTATTCCCATAATGCAAAATGATTATACGCTTTTTTATAATTTTATTTCTTTTAGCATTTTTATATCATCTTTGCACATGGATTTTTGTAAGTAAATCACAATATTTGTTTATTTTGATATAATTTGTTGTATATTTTTTAATGTTCATTGTAGATATTTTCTCTAATAGCTTCCAATTAAAATCACCTTTAGTACAATAATTTGATTGAAAAACAGATTGAAGCGATGCGATAGCGAATGTTATAGCTTAAAATTAACAATATAATATAATAATTAACGATATGGCGATATGGCTATGAATGACTTTTCAATACTTGCATTTATTATACGCCTTTTTTATCACTACTTCGTGTGTAAGTTCGCTGTCACATCGTTGTTGGCTCTTTGTAGCGCCGTTGTGAGGCCTACATGTTTGTGGGGCATGTAGTTTCAGGGCCGATCAAAAAGAAGTCTTCGGTGAGTGAAGAGTCATCTTCGGACATGATGGAACTGGACGAGAGTGCAATGGTGGCGGACTCGCAGCTCGAGGAGAACCTGACGCGCCTTCGCGAGGAGGAACGCCTGCTGCTCGAGCAGCAAGCCGCCATGGAGGCCGGCAACACCGACGACATCGCTGCCCTCGAAAACCAAGACGCCATTCGCTACAACCAGGTATTACTATACTGTGCACACATCTTAACACCAACCAACACAACAACGTTACAACTTACTATACTAATTATTATATTCAACATAGTTTAATTGAACATATGTAAAGTCATTTAGTACAAATATATAATACCTTTTATAGCTGCAGCAGAAGCAAGTGCTGAAACAGCAGAAGGCGCAGGCGCAGTGGCTGTCGCGGCAGCAGTCGCAGGCTCAAGGCCAGGCCCAGGGTCAGGCTCAAGGTCAAGCTCAGGGCCAGGGCCAATGTCAGGCTGCGGGTCAGTGCCCTAAACCAGCCTTGTGCCCTGCGCCTGGTCCTGTGCAGACGCAGGCACCTGAGCGTTCATTGGGCGCTCGGCCCCGCGACACGCGCGACAACCGCGATACTCGCGACATTTGCGAGTACCGCGAGTGCCGCGAGATGCGTGAGGGCCCACGCCGCCGCGCCTCCTGCACCGTGCGCGTCAACAACCTGCATGCTGCCACCACCGCCTCCGCCGCTGCCGCTGCAGATGCCATCGAAACAGATGTCTGACCATTAGGTGAGCCCACCCAACACACTTCTAACCCTACAACGCGAACTTAATAACATCAAATCTTTAGAAAATATACTGTGTTTACTGAGTACGTTTGCATTTCAATTAATGCAACTACTACACATTACCTATATAAAAACCTATTTCAAGGAATCAGCCAAAGAATATTTGTGTTAAATAACATAAAATTATTTGAATCTTTTAATTAAAAAAATGTCGTCTGAGTAACAAATGTAAAATGTTGTGAATTAAATTTTACATAGTGCCAATATTTTATCAAAATAAAACAGATTGTAGTGACCGAACCTCGATGTTAATACTTTTTTTTATTTTCTCTAAAAAAATTGAAATTAAAAATGCAGTGAAATATGATATTTCTAAGAGCTGCCAGTGCCATCTATCAAAAAGATAGAAAACATCATTTAGGCAATTGCAACACATAATCGTTTTAAACGGAGAAGCTGGATGTATACTTTGAATCGCTATTTAAATTATATTTGATCCAACAATAATGAAAGCTGGACTTAAAAACTCAATCTTTGTGCTGGCTGTTATGAAATATATTTCCAGACATTTATTGTATTATTACTTTTTACCAAGTTGATAACTGAGGTAATTACCCACAGGCATTTCATATTTCTGTAAAAAGACTATGGAACGTAGTACCATGAACATTCACTTGTTTTCATGATGCACAAAAGCATCTTACAACATGTTCATTTAGTTATTCAACTTGTTTTACAAAAGACTCGCTTTGAAGTATTGGAATCATTTAAACATGTTGCTATATTGTAATTAAACTCATGACAATGTAATTAACGTCTATCCTAATAATAACATAAACGAATAATTGAAACTTTCATGAGAATCATTAAAAATATAATGAGGATTCACTAGATTTTTCTAATAATAATCATCGAACTATTTATTACATAATCCAAATATTAATGCATATTTATTTGTTTGTTAGTTTCTGTTCAAATCCATCATTACTCGGGACATTAGAGGAGTAAGTCAAAAAGATTATTAAGAATGCATGTCCCCTCATGCTGTCGTTTCACACAGATCTATAATAGAACACGACTGCTATGATTTATGTGAAACGTCAGGCGCGAGAGCCGCCCGCCTCGCTGACAAAATTTATATTATCCTAACGATGACTGAATCATTTCGTTAGCACAATCAATTGGCAAACAAAAACGACCGGGCCCGCGGGCTCTCGTACGATCCTGACCTCAGCTCAATGTTGTCCATACAAGTTATGAATTAGTGTGTCCTTCAATAAACTCTTTAAAATATTCCTATCATGAAAACGTCTATTCAAAATATTCATTGATCTTTGGCAACTAGGAAATCTTAGCTGAGAATTTTAAAAATTATTAGTATTAAATTTATAAATTTTTATAATTAAATAGACGTTTTCATAAATACTAATAATTGCAAACCTCCGACGAATAAAGGTTAATATTGCAAATTGTTTGTTTTTATTTGTTAAATTAATCAACGGTTGAACAAATAACTTTTTATTAATTGATTACAATCGTCGGGGGTTGATACTCTACGTATTTTCGATGTGTCTTTCCTTGTTTTGATGTAACCTGGTCGTTGAGCCTTTAGCCATTGTGTGCTCGTCCCGTTCAATAACAATAATTACACAAAATTCACACTTTACCTGAATTGGCAAATGGTTTATTTCTTTAAATTGAATTGGTAAATCTTTCTTTCGAGATTTAAAAATGAATACTGTTCGTACCAAGGCAATCCACGTATTTGAGGGGTAGCCTTTAATGACAACACCGTTTGGCAATTGGTCTCCAACTGAACCACCTTCAGCAGGAACTTTGTGTCTGTCTGATAACAAACGCATGCACCTGGAAACTCGCATGGTTCTACGTCCGTTTATATTTAGTTAATCACAGGCTCTTAGAGATACGTCTATGCTTGCGTGTCCCTCGAGTTCGACAGAATGAAATTACCAGGCAGGATTATACTATAAAGATTATACTTATTGAATATTAATATAACATTAAAGAGCCCTTTACCTTTCATATGGAAAATTATGATGCAAAGCCTGACTTTCTTCTATAAAGTAAAAAGCAAAGTATAAGAGTCACGGTACAAGGACAGCTTCAAGTAGTCCACAGCGGCAGGTTGAAGCAGTCATCGTGTTGCCGGTAACAGTTTTTAGCTGCGACAATGATGCCGCCATCACGCCGACTGTTTGAAGGCGCCACCGTCCACTGCTTGAAGCTATCCGAGTACAGTGGTCGTAAGAGTTCTGTCGTTCTCGAAATAGTATTAAGTAATGTAATGCGTGCCGACTGATGTTATCGTTGTACCGTCCTCTGTCCTACGTCCGCTGTCGCGTGTGGATGTGGCAGGCCGCGCCTGCGCATGGCTTGCGTCCCCGCTGCGTGTCACTCCCACCCCCGTGTAGTCTGTGTATGGTTGTTGTTGATTCATTCGTATTCGTATATATCGTAATTGTTCGCAATGTACTATAACGATATAAGGAAAAAAGTATAGATTTATGTACCTTGTCACACAGTAGACTAAACTAGAATATGATTATCTATTCGTCATAAGTCCCAATAATAACCATCTGTGTTTCTATTGTGGGAAACTGTCAGATAAATTAAATAATATATTCGGGCTCAAATAAATTTGATTCAATTTGATCAAAATCAACAATAGAAAACGGTTTTCAGTTTGTGTACACTGTTTGAGCGCGTGCTACAATAATGTGTGTCGTGTGTTCGCAGAGAAGGCGGGCCGGCGCGAGAGTGCGCACGAGCTCGTTGAGCTGCAGGAGCCAGCGCTGTCGGTGTGGCGCGGCCGGCTGGCGGCGCGCTCACCGCGTTCCCCGCCCGCCTGCCGCGTCTAAACCTTTCACTCTGGTAACCCGTCACGCGCTCGCGAGCAGCACTCGGCTATCCCGTCGGGCGTGTGTAGGCTGCTGTACCCGACTAACCCGTCAGACGTATGTGGGCTACTGAACTCGACCACTTCGTCAGGCTCTAGTGATCCGGTGCATCCGCCAGGCGCGCGTGAGTTGTTGTACTCGGCTAACCCGTCAGGCGTGCGTGAGCCGTATTAGAGCTCGCTGCGAACTCTCATAGCGCCCTACTGGCCGTCAGTGTACCCGTGAACTAATAATATGTATATGTGCTTAATTCCTTCGAACAATTGTCTAACTACGTATTGCAAATAATAACAACTCAATATGATACTAGCGTCAGAGTGTTTACAAATACTAAAGCATTTCTTTAAATAAGCTTCGTGGCAGGTTTAAACAATTGTAAATATATAAATATATGTATAGTGAATGCTTATCTACCGCTTAAACACTTTCCACATTTCATTACAAATGTAAACTTAGAAAAAATACAAATACAAACTTACAAACAATATTAACTGGAAATAGGCCTAGATTAACATGTACTTTAGAATTCAAATATCACGTGCAATAGACTAAAATTTTAATGTAAATGTCGTCGCTATTGGCCGAAGGGCTAGCTGCGCCCCGGCAATCTTTGCAACGACAACATGAACACGGATTAACATCTCTACACGCCGACTCTGGGAAGAATATTGCGGCCTTGCTAGTTATACTACGTCTTTAAGACTTTTATATTTTAGGCTTCCCAAATCTATCATATATGTTTGGGCTTTAAAGCTTAAAGTATATAGTCTTAAAGACAGGTATATACCAAACGGTACACTAGACACCTCTACCTGAAAAGGAAATATGAATAAAGGTTATAGTGTATTTATTGACTCCTGGACCACCCGGCACCACCCCGCCTCGCCGTCAACTCGACCGAGGCGTCTTCTCGCCAACGCCTCGCCGACCGCGCGTCGCCAACTCGTGCAAGCGACAATAATCGTTTTGCTAATATCTTTATTCCGCTCAATGAGCAACGTCTTGTGTACGTCGTCGCGAGGATCGCGAGGCGGGGCGGTGTCGGGTGGGTGAGGAGCTGAAAAGTGCGCGCTAACCTTTACAGATACATTAAAACAACATGACTGAGCGACTACTCGTATACAGCTATCACGCGATGCTTGACTCGCTTATGCGGTTCCAAAATGTCGCCCTGTCGACAGTGACGGTGCCCTACCTGAGCCGCATACAACTTTGTGCGTAGCTTTCTGTTGCTCAGAATGTTCGTTTGTAATGTATCTGCGTTTGAGTTCCGAGCCTGGCGCGACGCTATCGCATTTAAACATTTACAATGTTACACGGGCTCGGATTATAAACTCATAGTTATAAGTTATTTTATGTTGTATGTTGTAAAATATATGTGTATCAATGTATCAATATTCACAAATATGAGTTAAATGCAGCAGCCTCGGATCTAGCGCTCGCGCTAGTACTGTTTATAAGTAGTTCTTATATTATACATCGATGTTGTCCATCTGTTAATAAATGTTTATATGTTAATCATTAAGCAAAGTATGTACGGTTGTGAGTCATCAAGGCCAGCGACAGAATTGAGTAAGAGACGAGATCGCAAACTGAAATTAAAAGACTGAAGTAATACTTATGCACAGAACACAAGTACAATCGTTGTGAGAAGTATGAGCGTATAGGGCGGGCGTAGCGACACTGCGCCCGCCGCCGCCCCCCATGAACACCATCAGTCGAATGCCATGCTGAGCTGTCGCTGAGACAAAGAGCTGTGTTTATTATTAACTTTTAAAATTATCTTAGAGACATATCCAGTAAGACGTGATTTTAATATTATATTTGTTGTTAAACGTTCCGTGGTTTTAGTCTTATATGATTGTGTTGGCGGTCTGGTGCTTTAGCTTTAGCTCGCAACACTGCGGGTCTCGATGTGTGTCAATTCTTTACAATATGAGATTCTTTGTGATCGGCTAAAGTTGCAGTGCACGACCTGGAATGACAAAGTTTGCGACGGTACAATATGACGGGAAATTATGTAGGGCTGTATACACACAACATTGCTCAAAACGGATCTTTTTGATTATTGATTTATATCTTTTATATTCTGTACTGTACCTTAATTGACTTACCTAAACCAAAATACAAACATTAGACCAAACTTTACCTCGCAATTAATTAAATCAGACTAACTCCGATAGGGATTAATTGTTAAATTTGATTCTACCGAGAAAAATTGTTGACGACTGTCCGCATACCCGGCTACGGCCGGCACGCTTTGTAGCTCGAGTTCCAAGCAATTGTCTTTTTCGAAACGTTTTTATAATTTTATCAATTGAATAAAGTTTTATATTTAAGTGGCATTAACGCGTTAAGTTCATATTTTCGTATACATTTTGCAATCATTCGGTTCAAAGGTCCGTCCAACAGCGCACGCATATAGTTTTAAAATCAATCAGAACATTGGAGGTGTAAAGCTTCCGCGCCATTTCACCGCATAGGGTATCTGCCACCCGCAGGAACCACAGCCGACACTCCATTTGCCCTCATAATTGTGACCCGATCTCGTGGAGAGGACTGAATCGTAGATTTATTTCAATTTATCAATCGGTGTTAGTTGTTACAGTACATTTTAATAATTGTCATCATATCATTATTACACATTTCATAGCGATTAAACATTTAGGTAAAAGACATATTTATCCCATATATGTAAATTAGAGTAGGACTGTAGTTACTAATTAATGTAGACTAAATCCTTTGTTAATGTTTATGTTTCATGCAAATTCTATTATAAAATAGAATAGCATGGCAAATTAAATAGATGTGACTACAGTTATAGCACACAACAACAAACAACATATTTTCCATCCTAAGTATGAATAGTTGCATTTGTGTGTTGGAATAAGACATATTATTTGGGCCTTCGTCGGGCCGCTCGGACATATTCTGACACCGGGTTGACGAAGGACAGCGGCATTGGGCAGGGTGTCGTGTAGAGGATGGCAGCGGACGAGCAACAGCCAACGGTGGCATCCTAAGCCCCAGTCAGCAAGAGGGGTTACTGCCTAACAGACTTCAATTGTTTTGTTTGTAGTCCTCTTTATAGATACATCTATTTAAATTGCGCGAATATCTTAAAACATTCCTTATTAATTAATGATGTTCAAATATATGTGTGTATTTACTACGTAGATTAATGTCAATGGTATTTAATGGTTATTATTGTAAGTAATGCACGTTTTACGTGTGCCCGAAGTAGACGCACTCAAACGTTGGCTATCATAATATCTTAAAAAACAATAATTACATAGATTCGTTATTATGATACGGCCAGGTAAAATGAGCATTATTTTTTCAGTTTCCGATGTTATTGTGGGACAAGTAAATATGGCAAAGCCGATGGCAACAATGTCTTGTCTGAATCATCCTGGAATATGATGAACATCAGTGATCCCAAGTGGACTGTGGTACCTCGGAGATTTACTAAAATCCGGCAGGGACTTATCAATGAAACCATAAAATTTAAAAATTGGTCCACGAGAATAAAAATTTATAAACTTTACTAAACATGAAATATAAATCACTTTATTTGTACCACAATAATTGTTCAGAAATTGGATTTAGAAACAGGTATCCGAGGCTGTTGCAGGTAACCGTGAATTAATTTGATGTCAGATTTTAATCGTAGTAAATTCATGTGGTGTTTGTTGTTTTAAATCAAGTGGGTCCCGATGACTTAGCGACAATGCAACAATCAATACCTTCTTTAAACCATTCAAGTAATTGAACATAGTCGGTATGCATTTACATAGTTGATTGTTGTCGACACATTCAATTTTACCTATTAGTTCTGCATTTCCCTAATAAAAGGAATTCAAACATTCAAACGTTTCGCTGTCTAATTTATCTCTAATTAAAAATATCGATAAGAAAAGTCATACTATCCAGTTGTATAACAAGCACTCTAATCAAAAAATAGCAAATGCCACTAAATTGCTGAATAAAATCCATTAAAGAATATGGTTATGCTTCGGCTTTGAAATAGACATGAGATATTTAGAATTAATCGTGAATTACTCATGTTGGCCAAAATTGTAGGTACGCCGTATTCGCATTTAAGGCGTATTATGATTTTCGCTCAGTATTATTAGTTGATATTGCATGATACTTTACGTCTGTCTTAAAAAGGTAAGTCATCAAGGACCCCGTTGTAATGTTTAGCGATCTATAATTATCACTACACTAGACAACATAAAGACACTAGAAAAAACATCGAGATGCAGACATATTCGGTCGTAGATTGCCTAAAAAGATGACGATTGTCCAATGGACATATTTAACAACTTGCTACGATCTATGTTGCCACCTGTACGTAGTCGTTGGGTTTGATGTTAAAAGTGTAGTGGAAATTAGTGGATTTAGGATTTATTAATAACTATATGTGTAACTGTGTACTCATGTAGCCAGCTATCCTTCTATGAAAATCTTGTTTTCAGTTAAAATTATTTATTGTTTATTAATCTTGCCATTACGTAGTTGTTAACCACATAGTTTACGCTGATGGAAACACATACTTCTATTCAAATTTTGTAGTTAGGGTGGAATTGGCAAAAAAATAATTATTATATAAAGTCTGACGATATTATTTTTGACTTATCGGCTGTATATAATATGGTCTTTAGGAATCAGCTGTAACTTTGTAATATTAATTTGTTTCACGGTATATAGTTTAAGTGATGTTTGCAGACGTTTTAAACATGTGCTATGTGACTTACGGTTTTCAAGTACACTTCATTGTTTTGTGTGCGAGTGCACGACTCGGTGACTGCCGGGGGCGCACGATCGCATGAATTCCGAAACGCAAATGGGATCTGCATCTTGTATTTTTTTAAAGTTACTCGATTTAATCATTATACAGCTTTATATCATTACACGATTACTAAAAAATTATGAATTAATCAGTAAATTACAATAATATAAAGCGCGAATCTGTTTTTTTTACAAAAATCAGTAATTTTGGCTAATTTTCCTAATAGATGTAATTTTTCTTTTTCACTTGTCCCCTCTCCGTCCAGATAAAAGCGTGTTCATAATATATTTGAATATAAACACAAAATGAATTCACTTTTTATTCTATTAAGCATCGATTAAGTGTTATCTTCCTATAATAATAATTAAATTTTAACGAATCATAGAAAAGATTTTTGCAGTGACGTCAGACAATTTAATATCCCGTTTGGGTCACTTTATAATCTTATCCAATTTAATTGTGTTGGATACGCTAAAGTTTTGCTAAAACGAGCTTAGGCATTTTCATTCAAATTTACATATTCGAATTTTAAACATTTTACCTATAATTTAGGATAAAGAGCGGAGGTTCAATTGACCTCTACTCTCCGTCGTCGTTATGCCTAACTTTTAAATAAGATTTTTAATGTTAAGAGCTTTTCGAATAGTATACTAAAAAATGAGGTCTTATGAAATAACCTAAATTTTGCAGCCTATTTTATTAAACTAATATCCATCCAATATTGATAGATTTTAAATGTGTTGGACGAAGGCGTATCTAACTCCTATAGTATATTATATCTTATGTACAATATTACACATTTTTTTGTATAATGATGTACTGATCCCATAATTGCGTTAATCTTGCCGATAGACAATAACTGCTAAAATAACTCTATATTACAATAATTTTTTAAAATAAAATACATCGGCAAGTTAAAAGAAAGTAAAATTACTATTAGATTTTAGATAACATTTTGCAAAATTAACAACAAACAGGCAGATCTATAAAAGATAAATTTGTCACAAATCACGAAACTTTCATAAATATAATAGTTTCATAGTTTGAACTATGAAAATGTCTTTTGGTAAATTTCATTGACTTGGATTAGATTGAAACAAAGCAAATCGGAAACTTTACACAGTTTCATGTTAATAATGTCTTTCGAAATTCATCGAATCGTGTATCCCCGATATCGTCATGACATAGCATATGCACATATATATTAATTATCGTTGCTAAAAAAAATAATAAAACACATTATTTTAATATTGATTTGCTTATAGTTACAATTTGTAAAGCAAGGAGTAACAGCCGATGGTTTCCATGGTTTGAAATACATACCCAAAAACATATCATCATCCCTGTCATTCTCTTTGGAGAAACAGAGATAGCAATATGTTTCAGTGAAGTGTCGACAGTGAAACCCACGGCAACAAAGTTAAAATAACATTTGACCGTTCCTTCATTCGTTCACCAAATTAACCACATTAAAACAATCAAAAAGGGGGAACGATTTGTAAGAAGGCCGGTCATATAAAGAAATAATATCTGCTCCTTGCTAATAAATATTTTATTTATTTGAACATGTCACATAATTTCTTTGCACATCCACCTAAGTAACCGTGGTTTGCCTAACGAAACATTCATACAAATAATATAGTGTTGTTCAATTCTCGTAACCAACTGAGATCTTAGTATGAATGGTACAGCAGTAAAAACCCACGGTTAGGAATGTGACGATCAAATAACATTGTAAACAAAATAAGTACTGAAAATATGTGATTATTTTATAAATATAATTTACAGTTTATTTAATTAAAATTGATTGTGTTATATTCGGTGCATTGCAACACTGAATAACCACAGCTACAACACTGGCAACATTTTGATGTGTGATTTTTGAGCGCCGCCATTTTTATTAAAACCTTGTACGCGGGTTCAGGTTGTGATGTACCACTTTAACAAACGCTTTTTCCACTTGTATTTATTTCTACAAATCTCCTTCGCTTTAATTTTATTTACTTTAATCTTCAAATTGTAAATCAATATTGTAAAATATTTCAATAAAGTGACTTCGATGTTTCATTGTGCGTTTTAATTAATATCTTAGATAATATATAACCCTGAGTTTCCACTGTACATATACACATACACAAAAAAATTGTATCCATTTCCCCAAAGAGTATAAGAGAGATAATTTGAGATGGCATTAAGGGTGATAGAAAAAATACAAGGTTTCAATTTCAAATGTATTTATTAAAATTTCAAATGACTAAAGGCTGTTTTTCGATTTATTTATTTGTAAATTTCCATGATAATAAGACAATCAAACATAGCGTGTCTTTTAAAACCAATTTTGAAGAAAATAAAAAATGTAATCAACATATTAAAACTATCAATGACACAAAAATTCGCTTGATTTTTTTTTGGAGTTATTTCACCGTCACAAAATCTTATCTTACTAAGTGAAGTGAATTTGCTTTGTTGCGTCACGTAATTATTAATTAAATCCTAGGTGATCCATTTACAGCGATTTAAAGTTCTTAATATTTCACGTTTCATGAAAATCAATTTTCATATATTAACAGCCATTAAAAAAATGTTTAAAAAAATATTGACACCCATATAAAATCCAATCCAACAAACTAAAACGTAACTCAATATAAAAATATAATTTTCATAATCGTATTTATATTTACAATAATCCTGTTCGATAATCATATTATCCTATTCTTTATTAAAATTTAAATATTATTGAAACCGACCTATAGTGCTACAAACTTTTCTGGCTTTTAAAGTGTCATAGTTATGACGATTCTTCCGGACGTTCCTCATTGGTCCGATAGGCCCATCGATTGATCGGCTTAGTGAAAAATTTTCCGATTAAACCGTTTGATTCTATGAATTTGATCCTAGCAGGAAACACCCGTTATATAATATATAAAAGGTTACATAATAAAGTATATCTAAAAAAATAACTAACGTGACGTCTACTTTAGTTACACTTTACACATCCAGCCGGAGAAATTTGTAGCGAACAATAGGTCAATCAGTTATTCGCGATATTTTTCAATAACTTCTATAGACATGTAAATGGCTCCAGTTTTTATACACCAATATTTTACAATATTCTTATAATATACATTGACAATAAAAAATTCCGCGACCTGTAAAAATACTTTTATTTTATATTCATAGGCAAAATTGCAAGAAAAATATATTTCACGTTTCAACGTCAAAGAGATTAAAATTTTTAGGAAATTAGTTTTCATCTAAAATTAGAAAAGAACTTTTTAGAAGAAAAAAAGTAAGACGGAGAACTACCGAAGCTAATAAAGGATAATCCTAGTATTAAAATATTTTTTGTATAAAGACACTTATATAATACAAATTTTAGTGTCGGTTTCGACTACAGTGAATTTTCATAATCAAATTTGCAGTTTCGCTTTCGTTTCGCTTTCGCGGTTTAGATATCGTGAGTGTTTCGTGTCGTATTATAAATTGGAATTCGGTGGTTTGATTTCGAAGAGAGCTGCGAGCGCTAGATGATCGGAGCCGTACACGTGGTTAGGTAGCGGTCCCATCTTCATACATTCCTCTTCTGTAGGCAAACGGAGACGCTCCAATAGTCTCAGCGTACTGCAGCGACTGTAACCAATTATCAAGCACTTTTCCAAAATATTACGTAAATTTTATAAACAATATCTAATTTTAGAGCTAAAATTCAGAATATTTGTGGATTTCTTCCCTATAGGAAAATCATAATATTTGCGATGAAAATATAAATGGTTGTAGTTTCGTGTTCATTTCTTAACAAAACAAATTCATTTGAAACATTGCACTTTTAATAATAATGGGTCAAATAAACAATTCTATTCTCGTTCACTATTAAAAAATAAAAGAAAAAATAAATCCAATATCAGTTCCATACCTAAAATATATATAGTCGACAGTGAGCCAGCAGTTTTGGAAGGTGGTGGCCTCCGGTGCGCCATCAGGCTTGTGCTGACCGTACACAGAGGCGAAGCGCAGCGAATGCGTCAGCACTCCGCTGTTGAACATCGCGCCGTACTTTTCTGTACCGTCAGCAGACTCGGAAGCGGGCAAGTAGCCCTTATTGTGCTCAGAGTTGAAAATCTGGAACAAAAAGATCCGCGCTGAATAAATATAAACTTAATTATTAGCCTATGTGTTCTTCCAGTCTGTGTTCTAAAACTATGCCAAATTTCAGCTAGATCCATACAACCGTTCTGAAGATACCTCCTAACAAACATCCATCCAAACATTCGCATTTATAATATTAGTAAGATCTAACGAAACTTAACAAATGGAAATCTATAATCTCTGCCTACCCCTCTGAAATTGAAATGATTACCTTTAACATACTGGTGTCAGCAGTGAGGCCTCTCTGTCGACTCAAGTACACGGAAAGATGTTGACAGTTGTCGGTAACACCTATTCTACTCCAATCTGAATCATCTCGGAAAGGAGCGGCGCTGAAACAAAAATCCTATATATTTTATGCGTCTAGTGATAGTTATAAAGGTACGTCATGCGCATCCAGAAGCTTTTTCATAGATGTAAGTTACATTTCTTACTAGCTGTCGCCCGCGACTCCGTCAGCGCGGAATTAAAAAAAAAATCTATTGGTCGCAGCGTAATGTTACATAGCCTAAAGCCTTACTCTATAAATGGTCTATCCAACAAAAAAAAAATTCAAATCGGACCAGTAGTTCTTGAGATTAGCGCGTTTAAACAAACAAACTCTTCCAATTTTTAATATTATTATAGATTTTTGTGTACTAAATTTAAGTAAAACGAGATGAATATTGTGTTATAACCGTATTTTTTTCTTTATACAAATATATAATATAATTATCGTCGTACAATAAATTGTTTTAATAATAATTACCAAACATGTCCCTTTCCTAGTAGCTGTACGATAGCGCTGTTGGGTGGTGAATTCAGGTCTCCCGTCAGGATAATTGGGTAGTATCCAGCTCTGAAAAGTATTACGATTTATCATTTCAACAAGAAATTAAAAAAAGTACACACACATATACGCTTTATACAAGTAAACATTTCGCAAAACATTTATTAGCAGTCGCAATAAATAACTACATACTACACAAAATCAAAGAAAAAAAAGTCGCTATGATCACACATCTCATACATTTGCCTGAGCAATTTTAAAAATTTGTAGCTTAATATGCATACGATTATCTTACTATTACTTAAGATATACGGCAACTCACTGCTTGCCGTCGTTATAGTACGCGAAGCGGTCAATTTCTGCGAGGAACAGCTGTATCTGAGCTAGACGTAAGTCAGTCCTTTTGGGATGGTACTGCAGGTGAGTGGTCGCGATGACGAAGGGCGCGGGGGCAGCGCGGGGATTGCGCGGGGAGAGGCGCAGAGCAATGCCCACGTTGTCACGATTCAACATCGGCAGTTCTGGCTGGTAAAACTCCACCTACACATACTTCTTATGTACAAGGATCATTGGAATTGCAATCTTTATAGGCTTATTAGTAGAAATCATTTTAGAGGATTTAAAAGAATATATACATTTAGTTTGTTACCGATTTGATACTTACATTTCTTTAATAGTATAAACAAACAGATACAAAAGAGGCAAACTAAGAAGTAGGATAGCCAGCAATATCGAATAAATGTACATAATATCAAAAATAAAAAACACATTTGTACATGGTGGGATTCGAATCCAGAATTGCAGATTACAAGTAAAGTGCTTAACCCCTGAGCCACCGACGCTAGTTTTCTTATACCATACAAACATTTGCTAAAGTTCATCACCCTTCAGTCTTTGCAAGTTTTCATCCAGAGTAACCAGAGATATGTTAATATTGTACAAACACATGTACTTAATACTTTAGCCAAAAGGGGAACGTTCTAAATACCTAGATACTAGACAGCCTCGTGCTGTCTGACTAACAACAATAGAAGACCTTCGAAACAGATCGAGACGGTGTACACGTGTAATCATTCGTGTACACGTGTAATCATTCATATACAAATGTATATTCAAAATTCACAGTTTTTTTGGGAGTGGTGATCGAAGATGTCTGTTATAAGCATAGATAGTTGATTCTTCTTGATCGCTTTGAATATTTCAGTGACACGTGGAGTACATAATATTTTCAGGCAGAGTATTGTCCTTGAAACTATTGTGCACAGTTTTTTTTTTGTTCTTTTGAGTTTTTGACAAAAGCGATAACATATCTGCATATCAATAATCTATTGTAGTTAAAAACCTTGAGCATTTAAGGCATATTTGGTGACATCAAAGTTACAACAACCGGGAAATAAACAATGGGTTATTACGATTTAATTGATGGCATTTAGAAGTAAACACTTTTTTATTCATCTAATTTGATTAGGTCAGAGTCCAACAGTACGAGAGAAGTGAAACTTAGAATTAAAAAGTTTTGTCAGTCAGTAAGAAAAATGAGGTATCGTTATTATTAGGGTTCCGTACCTCGTAGGAAAAAATCGGTTTTGTTTGTTGTCCGTCCGTCCGTCTGTCAAGACCCTTTTATTGATAGTATATTGAATGTTTGAAAATTAATTTCGTGAATATGTTGAACAGATTTATTTTTGAGGAAATTCTATTGATGATTTTTGTCAAAAACTAAATCGATTGGATTGAAAATTCTAATTGCGTTAGGAAGGTAGTTAAGGAAAAGTCTCATTTATATTATAATAACATAGTTAATAAACTATGTACAAAACATAAGATTTACTTACATTAAGATGATCTTCAAGATTAAACATGGAGCGTTTAAAATATATAGCACAGCCATCTTTTCGGTGACCAGTTTTTTGTTTAAAAACACCATAGTAGCCCATCTCTTCAAACTTTGAGTAAAAACTGCTTAGGTGTGATGCTTGAACTTCTTGGAGACATAGTATCTATAACAAGGTTTAATTTTACTTTTACTTGCACATTGTGAAGTAGCCTGGGGGCCGTGGAATTTTACGGTATGGATTTTTGACAGTACACTTACATCGGGTTCCAGATGAAGAATTTCAGTGTAAAGGCGAGATGCTCGCACGTGCCACTTGAGGTCGTGCGGATAGCAATTTTTATACAAATGTGGATATGACTCCAATAGACACTGTGCTAAAACATTGTATGATACGACTTTAAACTTAAAACTGTTTCCTGAAAAAAAACTTCATTTAACTGACATATTTTTATAGCATATTTATTAAGATTTCTTAAAAAATAACGGAGTTTAACTCTCCTTTATATGATTACCATTTAAAACTATAATTAAATGTGTCTCTTGATTACAATCGTAATAATTAATAGTTCCTTATAACCACAGCGTCATTTAAATATGCAAAACCTTGAGTACAAACTTTTGATCTTTTGTCAAAATGGGCGTTATAAATACATATGTCAAAATAAAAAAAATCACATAATAATTTAGTATGTACGTCGCATGGTTGGTCCAAATACCACCGCGACCAGAGTTATAGTATTTATTTTGTTTAATTTATGCAGTAAATCATACCGTCATAAGTATTACTCCACTTTCCAACTGGCTCCCATATTCTAAAATTTGGAGGAATTTCCCTTCGTATACTTCGGTTGTCATTGGCTGTGGAGGCCGAGTTATTTAACTGAATCCATGATTGACTTTCATCTTCCGACAATCTAATAACAAAAAGTACATAATAACCTTCATGTTTTTATTGCATTACATAAGGACTATATTAATTGTTGTTGACAATTGTTTTGCTATGTAAATAGTTGCACAGTTGCAGTTGCACTGTATAAAAAATTTATAAAGAAAAAAATATATATAGATTTATCTGTTACCATTATATAGTAAATAATCAATTATAAGATTGTAATAAAAATACAATTTCGATACTTACACATCGAACTGTCCCCCGTAACTGACATGGTTTAATGACGGCTGGAATGAATCACCCATTGACTTGACTGTTATATCCGCATTGGTATTAGCAAATGGCTTCTTGGAGCGAAATCTCTTCCTTTTATTAGCAAGCAGCCGGCACTGTTGGCTGTTGTGAATGAATGGGTTGAATGATGATCTCTGATCGTATACAGAACTGCATATCGCGCTTCTACAACTTAATTGTGAGAAAGCTAGTGAAGGTAATATTTTGTGAGTTAAATTTTCGCATGCGGGCTTCAAGCATCTGTAAAAACTGTTTGTCAAATTCAGCATATCTTTATAAATGTATAAAATTAAGTTAACATGTTCACTAGTATTTATAACTATTTGATAAACGCCCATTCATTAGAACATCAAACTATTGAACATCGAAACATCGACTAGTAACGAAAATCTTCACTTATCATTAATCTTATATAGTTCTTTGGGTCACATAGAATTTGCCCTGTAATTCTCAGTATTGCGAGCTGCAAAGAAAAAAACATTATTGTATTTGTATTATGCGTCTAATTTAAATATAAGTAATATCCAATATAGAGTGAAAAAAAGCAATTTTATAAATAAATAACATTACCAAACATGACACTAACATTTAACACAAGCCATGCTATTAGTGGTCCACTTCAAAACAGACAAGGACAACAGCATTACAAGATTGTGATTGTCGCATTAAAAATTGTGATCAAGGACTGCTTTATTATTCAATAAATAATCTGTATACATAAAAACGTTTAATAATAATAGAGGAAGTGGAAGTTAAAAATTTTAATTCTCTTCCATGTTCCATCAATTTTTTTTTGTAATAAATAATTTAACCATGATATTTAAATATCTTGATAATTTCACATAATATACATACTTAAAAATATATAGATACATACATAAATAAGGCATCAATATGCATTGATCTTATAATTGAGGTATTTTCCAGCTGTTTATATTATGTAATGTTTGAAAGTTGTATAGCTTTACAACACCCAACAAGGAGAATTAAAAAAAAGAAAATAGTTCTTTCGATCTACATATAAAGGAGTGTCGCGCCAAATGAAGGTCTGTGGACTCTGCCTACCCCTAGGTGTTACGAGCGTGGATTATTGTGTTGTGTTGTTATATTTGGATATGTTCAATTATTGAAGATAATTTTTAAATTTGGACAAACTGATTTAAGATTTGCCAAATAGGTGATGTAATTTTTCTTATGGACATTAAAAATTGACTTTTTCTTAATGCTGTACATTCCATGTCATTGTTAGCAATATAAGATAAATCCTGTTGTTGGAAACTTAATACTTATTCATTTATGCTAACTGTTTACAAAAAGACTTAAAATGCTATGTAGCTTTTTGCAAAACATAGTTTTATTGTTATGCAGAAGTAAAAAAACATTTATTTCATTATTCAAGTTACAATAGCGAAATAACACATATGACAATTACTTTTTATTTTATAAAAGAATTATAAATAGGGCTGTAAACATTTTCTACTATTTTTACTATGATAATATAATATACTTACATTATTTTTGCATTTACATAATACATTAAATAGATGTCAATAAATTTAAGCTTTAAACTACATAATTCTTAACATAAACAAACCTAGTCATTAAGTATAAAAAACATATTCATATCTATTATTATAATGTTCAAGCAAAGGTATACGGAGATAAAATCGTTCGTGTTTTGTTAAGAGTCTGTTATCAAAATTCTCTTTCCTTACTTTCTCATTTGTGCTTTTGAAATTCAACTCAAAAGCAAAACTGAAAACTCTTTTTAATTTCACATTTAATTTATATATGTACATAAATATTTATGCATAAACTTAAATACTAAGAGAATAAACACCTCCGCTCGCCTTTACTCTTTGACTAAGTGCATATTGAAACATGAAACTCCACTACAGTGTCACTTGTATTGACACATTTAGGTGTCTCTGCATTTTCAAATAAAATGTGAGAGATAGCAATATATTAGTAAAGAAGATTAGTCAAATTTAATTAACCACATTTTAAGGTAAACAATCAATGTTAAAAATTGTCCTATGAAATTTTTCTACAGTTGTGTTGATCAACTTTTTCTTAAGTTTACCTTTACCACATTTTAAAGGTTTTCTACACTTTGTAATGTATAAAGTTGATAAATATTGTAGCAATATATTTAGCACTATATAAAAGTCAGGATTACAAATCAAGTAACAGTTTTTATTCAATATTAACAATAATAGAACCTTCATTTACTACTAACTGTCACCTCCGACTTCATCTAAGCGGAATAATAAAAAAAACTGCAAATCAAGATCTGTCCAAATTTTATCAAAATCCTTATTGTGGAGAGAACATATTCTAACAAACATCCAACTAAACTTTTACATTTATAAGAAGAAAGATATGCAAGAAAAATGCAGATTTTGTTCACTAATGAAGGCTACCGTATGTTAGCATGGGGTTAGATCTTTTAGTAAGAATAAGTTAACTAGTTAATAAGTTAACTGCAGTGCTAATAGGATATGTAGTAGTGTTATGTGTATATACAAATAAGGAAACAAAATAAGCTAATTTATCCATTAAAAAAGCAAAAAATAATAATAATTCATTAGTTCAAGTATTACCTATAACTAATATTCTGACGCTCATTGATATTATAGACAACTAGGACATTTCATTTTATTTACCTTTGATGGGCCTACAGTCTCAAATCAAACTGATCATAAACAAACATTGTTTTCATTTGATTGTTTTATTATATATATTCTATAGTTAATGAAGCCATGCCAATAATCAAGCCAAACAAAGCAGTATCTAAATAAGGTAAAACGATATAATAGACTATCTATTGAGTATTCTATTACAAGTAAAACATACCTACAAATTAGTAAGATTTTCAGACTGCAACAAATGTTATTAATTTTTTTTTATTGGGAAAATTACAATACTCTTATCCAAAATATTTTATGTTTGAGAATACAAATAAATGATATAGCGAACGATTCATTGTTTAACAAATAATAAAAATAAAAGAGATGTTCATTATGTTAGATATCCATTTATTGCAATACACCATATATCATAGGAATGTTTTTTTTAATTTTTTAATATGTTATATAACAAAATCAACAAGCAGAAACACTAATATGACAAAACAGTTAATGAACAAGAATAGTAAGCGGCCCAGGTTGAATAAAACAACGTAAATTGAGTAAACTCAAACATATTAGTCCACTCTTTCATGAGGAAAACAAAAATACCATGACAACACAATCTACAAATACATTATAAATTACTCACCGACCTCTCCTGTAGTTCGTTTTAACGCCAAACGCCAACACAAATGCTCTGCCAAGCTGCAAACTTTACCACTATACCACATTTACCACATTTACTTATTTAACTATTTGATTATTTGATATCATATCATTTGACATTTTCCTTTTTTACTATTCACCAAAGAATAACAAAGAGTACAGATAAGTGCAATATAGATAACATATTAAAAAATTAATGTAACAAACACATTACATTCACATTTCTCTTGGTTTTTTAAAGTTATAAAAGTAGGTATTGTTTTTAAGTTCAAATGTACAACGTTAAACTAACAAAACAATGTGTTTTCAAAATCACCCTTGATTGATTAATACTTAAATTACAAATAAAGTCTGTGGTAAAAAACCCAGCCATGGTATGTCACTGTCAAAATTTTGGCGTATTCAAAAACACAAACATTATAACCCATGATTAATAATTACTGTAGCTATATATAGTGGTTTTTATTCAATAAATTACTGTAAAATGACGAAGAAACTATTAGCGAACTTCCAGCAAGAAAGATAGAAACTTAATAAACTAAAAGGTAAACAGGAAATTAAAGTAATTGAAGCAAATAGTTTAGTATTGTGTTCGAGTTAAATAAATTTTATTGTGCCTTACATCCTGAAATTTTTATGAATTTCTAAAGTTAAAAAGCCGTCACAGTAAAGTTTTTATTACTTTTCTGCACGGTACAATATCTATGTATTGAATACTGATATTTATTTTATAATTGAAATTTTAATATTTTTCTTTTGTTGCTAATGTAATTACTTATTACGTGTACCATGTTTAGCAATTAATTATAGATTTAAAGAATATCAACATAATAATATTTACTGTTTTACAGGTGTGTGGAGTATGTAGAATTACAGAAATAATTTGACATGATAATTATAATTGTGTTATAATACAACCTACAAAGATGTTTAACATTGAGTCTTATATCACTCCTATATTACTTAGCTATGTTGAGAAATATGTGAAGGACTTCAGGCCAGCAGATGCTCAAGTAAGAAACAAGTTTGTTTTAATATCAAAGAGATAATTTTTTAACAATCCATTTATATCTTTCAATACAGTTAGGATGTTTCACACACTTATAGTGATAAAAGAGACTAATTTTTATGTGAACTTGACTTATATTTTGAACTTTATTAAATAAGCTTCAAATATTTTTAGGTATCACTATGGGGCGGAGGAGTTGCACTTCACAATCTAGTTCTCAAACCAGATGTATTACAGCAAGTGGTAGCTCTGCCATTTACCCTTGTCTCTGGTCGTATACATGAACTACTTATCAGGGTACCATGGACCAAGATCATGTCCGAACCCATAACTATAACTATTGATACTATAGGTAAGTCCCAAAGTTCAGCATAATATTGTTGTTAACTTAAATTTAAAGCTTTTTTAAAGTAAAGAGTAATGATTGTTAGAATTTCTAATAAAATTGATATGTTATTGAACATTATTACTATCAATTTTAATGTTTAAGTTAGAGTGTTTTAAATAAGTTTTGATATTTAATGTTACAGAATGTATCCTTAGTCTTCATTCACCACCAGAAGAAAGTCCTCAGCCTGAATCACCAAGGTAAGATTATTACCTGATAGGTTTTTGACCATTCTTTTCTTATAATAAAAATATGGGATGGGGATGTGGATTTGATGGTTGAGTGGATGTGCATTAGGAAAATTCTCTTTCTGCGAGTTGAGTCCGCTGTCAATTTTCTATTATATATCATTAATCACAAATTGTGTTATATTTATATGTTCTGATCGTTCTCTTACCAATTTTTTTTGTAGGCATAACTTCTATGACAATGTTTAAACAAAATTTGAACCATTCATGGAGGTGCAGGAACAATAGTTGTTACAAACAGTTGGGGATTATTGAATATTATCTTAAAGTGTAATATTTATTTCAGGAATCAAGTAGTGGAAGCTCCACCAGGGTATATGCGAGCATTGGTCCGCCGTGTTGTTAGCAACATCAGTGTGCGGGTACACCATCTTATTGTGAAGTATGTACAGGATGATATAGTACTATCGCTGAACATCAAACATCTAGCAGTCGACAGTGCTGACTCTAATTGGAATCCCGCATTTGCAGGTTAGTAAAATATCGTCTAATAAATGGTTATGAATTATTTAATTGACAATTTGTTAGTAGGCTATTGAAAAATCATGCTTATTACTTTTGGTAAAAGTAGGAACATGAGAAACAACAGTTACAAAATAGGTACAGGTACAGTTATATAAAAGTCATTAAAAAGTAATAATTTCTGTTGAATCGGAATGTTATTACAATACTAATTATTCTGGTATAATAAAATTTTATGGTTTTTTTCTGTAATTTGTATTTTTCATATTAGTAAACAAAGAAAATGAAGAATAAAACTCGTATATAGTTGTCCTATTAGTGTGTATTTGTTGTGTTTGTGTAGACATAGAGGTGGGAGAGCCTGCGCTGCGACGACTGGTCCGCCTGGATGACCTCACATTGTGTCTGGACCGAGCTGATGCTGATGGCAAGATCCGCTTCTACCAAGAACCTCTTCTCTACAGATGTCAGCTAGACTTTAGGTAATATTAATGTGTACTTTACTTAATTTTGTTTTGATATATTTGCGCATACATATTTTACATTATTGTAACATTATTAAAAACCGTTTACAAGCATTATTTGCTAATTGGCTGTTGCAGAAATTATCAATTAAGGTTGCAAGAGCTATTTTATCTATTTTAGGCTGTTCATTGTTATGTTTATTTTTGAGAGCACCTGTATAGTACTAAAATTGTCACATTAATACTGGAGTAATTTATTTGAAGCGAATTTTAATTTTTGTTTTATGAATTGTAACATGCGAAAGTTTACACGTGTGCTAAAATATTTCCTGTACAAATTTTAATAAAAAATCGGAAATAATAAAATTTTAATTTATGCAAGTACATATCAGTAAAATAATTTATCTGTGATTGCTAATTGAAGTAAAAAGAATGTTAGAACTATTTTTTTTTAATATTAACTCAACTTGAAGCGACCTCAACTAATTTTAAAAGGACAAGCGCGGTTTTTAATTCTTTGCGGAGAAGTTACATTGAAATATTTCTTTACATATAAGTTCCATGTAAATTTAATATAAACGCTTGCTAGCGAACGTCAGCGAATTCTATCATATCGCGTTGCTAATGTAAAATAAGAAATTGTTAATTGTAAACCTATAGTATAGGTTTAGTATGAAGCGATATCAATGAAGGTTTTAGGATATCGGTGACAAGTAACCATTCTGTAAATGATATTTCTGTATTTGAAAACTATATGAAACTAGCTGTCGCCCGCGACTCTGTCCGTGTAGAATTAAAAAAATAGCCTATGTGTTCTTCCAGACTAGGTTCTATAAGTATGCCAAATTTCATCAAAATCTGTTCAGCTGTTTTGGAGATACCTTCAATCAAAAAACATCCATCCATCCATCAACTGAATATTTTTAATATTAGTAAGAGTAAGGTATACATTATGTTGATGTTATATAAAAGTTAATGAATATATTTAACAATAAACTAACAAAAAATCTAATGAGTAGTCTTAAATCTATGATATTAATTAAGAGTAATGTAGATATGGTATTTGATTGGGGCGTAATTTCGTTGACTATCTCATGGCTGCTTATGTGTTGCTAAAACATTGTCTTTATGAAAAAAATATTTACCAAAATTGTTTAATATCACTTAAATGCTGCTGGCACATAAATAATTTTGCCCTGCGATGTATTTTTGTGATTGTAATTTGTGATATGTAAATTGTTTATACTATAAATATTTTGTTAATGAATATTATGGGATTGATAATTCTTTATATATAAAACAGAATCTAAGAAGTGTGAATGTTTCTACTTCACTTGTATTTTGTAAGTGTCGTTTGCAAACAGTTGTATTCAATAGCAAACAGCAGTTGTGATAATTTCTCTAATTCCTCGGCTCTATTTTTTCCTCTTCTCATTTCTTCTTGCGTGTTAAAATAATAAATATATGCTATGCTATATGTTATCGTTCACATATTCATTGCAATTTTACTGTGGAGTTGTTTGTTACTGTGTAATTTGTGTAAATTTTACAAGTTAAAGACGATGTTAAACGAAATTAAGTCCCTCGAGGGAATGAAGAAGGAAAACCTTTAAATAATCCAGATATATGTAATTAAATAAATATATGTAATTAAAAATTATGAAAGTAAGTAGTCATAAGAAGAATGAAGATTAAAAATATATCAAATTCTTTCCTCATACTGCTCTTAACACCAAAAGACATAAATTTATAAAAAAATACATTCAAAAATGTATACTTAATACATTCCAGAGTTCTCACTCGGCTGGTATCAGCTAAACGTTTGCGTCCGCTGTCGGTGTGGGTGCGCGCAAAGGCGACGCGGCTGGCAGGCGGCGCCAGCAATGAGCAGTTGGCGCTGCTCGTGCGGCTGCTGCGGGAGCGTCCGCCTCCGCCCACGCCAACCGCTGCAACACCACTCCTCGTACCACCACCACAGGCTGGTCAGTTATCTGTACATATTAAAATTGTTACCAAAAGTTTCGTACGCCTTTTAAAGGTAGACGTTTCAGTGAATTAAAAAACTGCCCGTCATTCTAATGATGATTCCAAGAGCTTTGTACAAAGAACGTTGTAAGTTTGGTTAAATGTACCGATTTAGATTACTAAAATCAGAGCGTTTTATTATTGCAATGTTGGCTTCGTTCAGTTACCCATGCTAAAAATAATGTCTGCTTCATGTCTGTCTGTAGGATCATCAACAACATCCTTGGAGGGAGTGCGTACAGAGAGCTGGACTGAGTGGGCGTGGTCGTGGCTGCCAGCGTCCGACGAGGCCGAGGATGTGGCGCCCTCTGTGCCCGTACCCGTACCGTTGACATTCACCGTTTACTTTGACGATGTTTCCTTTACTTTTAAAGTGAGTTGCTTATATGTCATGAAAAATTTATATTTTAATTATTGCAAACAAAACGGTCCACATGGCTCCAGGATTAGGGTTCATATGCAAAAAATCTTTTTCTTTTTTATAATTAATTAAAACAAGAAAATTATCACAATTTTTTTTTAGTATAGCATAATTTAAAATTAAACAGCTTTAGATGGAAATGTTTGGTATTATAATAATGATTTTCTATTCAGATGATGGAGACAGACATGAACGGTAAGCGACGCGCGCGGCCCGTGCTGCAGCTGGTGGCCACGCACACGGCCGTCAAGTTCTCAAAGTGCGCGCCCACCTCGTTACGTCTGCGCGCCGGTGCACGTCTGCTGGAACTGCGCGCGCACGGCAAGTGCGTCTGCGGTCAACTGCTACCCACACATGTAAGTTAACTTACTAATTTCATAAATACGAAAGTTTAGATGTATCGTTGTATGAACGGATGGATCTTTGTTAGAAGTTCTTTTACTAAACAAGAATCTCCACAACTGATCTTAGAAAAATTTAACATGTATGGAGAACTTGGTTTGGAAGAATACATCGGCTGGTAACAAAGTTTTTTAATTCTGTGCGAACGGAGTTTGCGGGTGACAATACAATGTAAATTTTTTATTAACTATGTATAATAATATTATTTACAGGCTAATTACGAGCCGACAATATATTTGAGCAGCATTGAAAAATCTGAGGAACCATGGATTTGGCCCGAAGAAAACTTTGGCGGCCGTTCCGTGGAGACGGGCTTGGCGGTGGACGAACAGTTTCGAGCTTCGCCCGAACCTAACGTAAGTTATGAAATAATTAAATTTATTTATTAAAAAATAATTTATAATATTTTGAAATGTCGATAGAAATAATTAGCATTAGTTTGAATATAATTAAAAAAAGAAATATTTTGTGACATCAAATGTTTTATAGTTAATTTAATTTTTTCTAAAAATGTATGATTATATTTTTCATCAGGAAGCATCAGAAGGTAATCTAATGGAGACTCAATGGTGGAAAGAGGTGCCCCAGGATGGGGACAATGACGAGCTATGGGAGCAAATGGCACCTGTGGTGTTTATCGAGTACTGCCACGACCGAGCGCCGCCGGATTCACACATCAATCCTTATGACAAACCACCACTGGACTTTGAATACAGGTACAATTGTACACCATCATGCTTAGTATATAAATGTACAAGTTATCGCCATCGTCAGCTCACTACACCTCCCCACTGAGGGTCTCGGAACCTACCCTAAGTTAGGGATAATTAAGCAATAGTCAAGCACGCTGAGCCTGTACGGGTTGACTTCTCACATATCTCACGATGTTTTCCTTCACAGTAAGGATGTTAGATGTACACATTATGTAAATCGAAAAACACGTTGGTACATGGTGAGATTCGAACCCAGGACCTGCAGATTACAAGCAATGATTTCAGCACTAAAAATAGTAACATTTAACATTATTCTGTTATAATTTGTGTAGCGACTGGGCGGAAGAGTGCAGCATATCAATTCGCGTGCAGCCGCTGCAGCTGGAGGTGTGCGGTGGGTTGCTGCACAGGGTGGCGGCAGTCGCGGATCTGGCGCTACACCTGCCTCCGCACCAGGAACCCGGTCAGTTCACAATCACTTGTAACCATCCATCCCCCTCAGGGACCCAGGGGTCATACAGGCCGAATCGAGACAAGGCGTGCGTGACCACCTGACTCGATTTGATTTGAAATTTAGTCTTAGATGATCAGTAATCTCTCAATAACTGTATATAATATTTCATCAGAGCAATCAATACGCACTCTGACTCTGGAGGAATGCGAGGCGTTGTCTAACAACGTTCCGCAGCGGCGATGCGACGTGGAAGTGAGCGGGTTGGTGGTGCGCGTATGGCCCTGGCAGCACCCGCCGCCGTCACACCGCGCCGCGTCCCCTCTGCTTCTGGACTTCGAGCTGCCTTTAGCTGTGGCCACCATCTCGGCACCCTTGTACACATACAGGTACAAAACATATGATGCAACAAACTTATCTGCCCCGAAAAAGTTAAGGCTAATAAAGATTGATGTTTCTTAGAGTATGCTCGGCGGCATGTCAGATGCCCGAGGACGAGGCTTTAGTGTGGAGTTGTGCGCGGGCGCATGTGACGCTCAACGTGAATGGTGCGACTGCGTGCGTGCGCGCCGCCGACACGCCTCCGAAGGCCATCGCCCACGCGGACATCCGCGCCACCTCACACCGCCTCTTGCACGCACATCTCTTCAAACACTACGCCACAGTGCACAACAGCTACACATTCAACATACGTTAGTATAAATTACGATATTAAGTACATAGTCGTCAAATTCAATATTGGCGGCCATTACGATATTTTATTATCAGTATTTTCATTTAAATTGTGAGATACAGTGAATTAAGAAAATAAGGGTTGCATATGTTAATATACAATAGTTTTATAACAAGAGTTGATTTTAATAATTATATTGGTGTTTTCGAATTTCAGCATTTTTAACAGTAAAACTATTATGGATGTTAAAGGTATTAAAGATTTGCTACATTTATTTTACAGGAGAAGCGGGTGTTTGCGGTTCTGTAGCGAGACTTACAGCTGCATATGAGATTCTGACAGCACTGCGCAGAGCTCGCCCCTCCAACTTGTTGAACAACACCACGCTCGTATATGATGCGTTGCACGACGAAGGTACGACACGGTGTAGTACACGCACATATACAACACACCAAGATATTTGAAAAGACTTATACCACTGTTTCTTATAGTCACCGAAGCCGGTGATCTTATTTTAAGTAATTTATTTGTCTCTGAGAGAGCTCCTTAGTGTATTTTTACTCATGGAAATGTACAATAAATGACTGATTAGGTAGCCACTTAACAATTTAGCAGCAGTAAATCTGTTGTGGTTTTAGAAATGGTGTCATTGGACGCGTCACTCGAGCAGTTGACACTCCGTGGATACGCGACGCTCGGCCTCCGCACGAATATAATATCGCTGCACGCCGTAAGAGCCTCCGCTATACACACGCCCAGTAAGTATTTTGAGGATCCTTTTGTATTTAGCCCTATAAATCTGTAAAGAAACAGCTATTTTCATTGGCAACAGTATATAAGAGTTAATAATAAATCATACATTTTTTTTTTAAAGTAGTGCTTACCAAAATGATCACAATCGTGTTACCACGAATTTAAGTTGGACGGTGCTAATGACTCATAAATATAACACAGTTGTGATGAGGAGTCTGTATGTCACTGATGTACTACTAAAGTTCCATTTCATTTCCAGAAGATGGCGAAAACAAACAAGCCTGGCTGTTTTCCGGTCCAGAGGCTCCGACAACTTCGTAAGTTATTTTTTTTTACGCACGTATGCCTCCAGTATATAAACAAGATAATGATTTGTTTGTACCATAATACAAATAATAAAAAAACTTAATAAAGGACATGTCCGCATAACGTCATAATTTTATACACTTCAAATCTTCCACGGTATTTCAGACCGTACTTACGAATGGCGATGCAGTGGGAGACGGATGCGGGGGTCGGGGCGGGGTCTATTGCTCGGAAGGAGGAGTCTGAACAGCTGAGGACAGTGGAGTTCATTGGGGCGTGGCTCGAGCCCACTGCGGTTAGCGCCGACCCGCTACTGCTCGCAGCATTGGCCTATTTGCCCCGTGTCACACTATCAAGCGGTCTGACTTATTCATTGTACTTTAATAGCTTATTATTTTATAGCTATTTAAATTATAACATAAATAAGGCAAAAAATGTTGATAAAAATATATTTTCTCAAAAATCATTACAGTGGATTCACAATCTAATCTAATTACTGGAAAATCCGTGTCATCGTCCCTCCATTCAATGCTGCGTCGCCCCACACCACCAGTGAGTAAATGTTTACTTTTCCTAAAGACCGTTTTTGAGGTAATTTAGAATACTTTAAAAAGTAGTATCAGTAAAAACCTTGGTCAAACAAAAATTTTAAGTCAAATTCTGGTATATCACCACGCGATATAACGTTTCAATATTTGGGTGTGTAGTCTTCGAGCGGTCGAGGCGGCAGTCGTGCGGGCTCGGGGGCGGAGGTGCACGCGCGGCCTCGCAGCACCGCCTCCAGCGCCGAGCGCACCGAACTCATGCAGGCGCCGCCCACACCGCGGCCAAACGACACCCGCTACACGCTCGTACGTATTGTAACAACCGTATTCAATACTACGATACACAAGAAAACTTTTATACTTATTTGAAAGAAATAGACAGCGCATATTGTATGAACCATATCCTCGTTTAGGGCAAGAAAGTAGCGTGGTGGTGGAGCGGAGAGCACGCGGTGCAGATGCACGCTCGTCTGCGGCGCGCGCTGGCGTGCTGCGAGCTTGGCCTCGTGCAAGTGTACGTGCCCGCTCAGAGTGTACCTGCACGCGGTTCTCGCCCCCTACGGGGAATGGGAGGCCTCGCAGGACTCCGCGACGCTATCGAGAGCCACGCGGCGAACAAACCAGTCCTAGTATTCAGGTACTTCAAGATTTACAATTCTTTAAAAAAATTTTTCGACACGTTTTGATCAGTTTTTATCCTATTCGTTACTAAATACCTATATATAAGTTTCTGTACACACAGCATTGTTGACATATATTACTTACGTTATATCAACAACATTCATGTTTTTAAAAATGTTTTTATTATTGCAGTCTGGGACACTTGACAATGCATTCCAACGCAATGGTCAAACACCTCTGGAACGATATCAGACATGACGGCCCCACCTATATTGCAGCAAAGCCAGAGCTTACGCGTAAGTTACCAGTTAGTCTGCGAATAAAGATAAATGCAAATATCATGTTACTAATGAATAAATATTTATTTGATATAGTGGATTCGTTTCCGTGGCGCGTGCGCATTGCTGACGTGTCGTGCTACACGCTGGAGGCGAGGCGGCCGACGGAGGGTGTTCGCGGAGCGCTGAAAGATACGCGTAGCACCGCCCCGCGCGCCCTCCTCGGTCTCCTCACCACCACAGTCACCCTCTCCATAGTCACCAAGTCTCTGTCGGTGCGGCTGCCCACACCAACGCAACGCGCGCCACATGTCGCCCACGACGAGGTAACTCATACGAATCCTCACTAAACTAACTGCCGCATTCAGAGCCGTAACTGCACTTCTATGTACAACAAACAAATGCACAATCATTTACATGTATTGTATACTAAGGGTGTTCCTTAGTGATAACTTAACGGCACCGAGTGCGGCAGTAAAACAAAGCAAACATTTTATACCCAGTCACAAATACATCAGTCATTCAATAATTCACATTTAATTTTCCCCCCACAGAAAGTTAAATATTTCACAAGCGGAGTTGACTTTAAGCCTTCAACATTGAAGGAATTCATCCGAGGTCCTTCTAAGTATGTTCGATTTCTTTTTAATAATGTTAAATCAATTTTATTTTACCGCCCTCGAATTGTTTGCTTTTATTTTGTGTTTTCAGACACAAGCGAACGAATGTGGAGGTGAGCAAAGTATCTAAATCTAAAATCTAAATTTCATTTAGTTAACATTTGTATATACCATTAAGCTGTTTATGTAAGGGGATTTTATACACTATAGAAACACTATAGAGTAGTCAATACGAGTATTCATCATTTTTCATTAAGATTTATTGTGAGTTGTAAGGTTTTTATTTTGTATACAGACCAAAGCGAGCCCGGAGCCGACGGCGGCGCCGGCTGCGGGCGGGCCCGTGGTATCACTGGGCGTGCATGTTCATGCGGACACGCCCCCCATCACGCTACATCTAGACCAAGATCAGGTATTCAAATATTTGTGAATTACATAATCAACATAATTTAAATAAGATTTATCACTTTATCCACGATAGTAATTGCTGCATCTGCACTATTGTTTGTTTATTGTGATAAATACTAGAAAATATATGATTGATATGTAGGTGGGCGTGTTAGCGGACGCATTGCACTGTTTGACGCACTTAGCGCTGTTGTTGCGCCGCTCGTCCGTCCCTACACCCGCTCCCACGTATCCGCCTGTTGTTCCTGCTATCAACAAGTCACTCATAAGGTATATGATAATTAAATATCTGTTGTAAATTGATATTACATATCGGATCCGATATTTGGTATCTCCAGAACGGTTCAACGGATCTCGATGTAATTTGGTCTGTACATGTATAAAATGGTCTGGTAGAACACTTAGGCTGCTAACTAAGTTTTTTTTTTATTAAAACAAGAATTTGTTATAAATGGTTACAAAGTTATTTAACGCAGTTTATTATTACCCAGTGGACGTTGTGGTTCATTAAAAAGTAAGTTAAAATTAACTAATGCAACAATACCGTTATTTCTTTAGATCTGTATCGGAGCAGGAGGAACGAGAAACGCCGTCAGAAAGGACGCCTAGTGACAACAGATCTGACCTTATTCCAATATTTGAAGCGAGCGCTATAAAATGTAAGTTTATGTATAAAATTTACTGAAGACAAATGTGTTTGTTTAAATTCAACACTAGTTTATTTATACAGAAGCTTTTATTATTATATTTGAAAATAAATTTCCATTTGTTTTGCAGTAGAGACAAAGACGTTCATATGGGTGCAGTGGGTAATATCGCGTGCGACGGTCGCTGTATCGACTGGTCGCGCGCGACTAGCCGCTGACGTGGACGATATTATAGCGACAGTGGATCTGCAGCCACATTACAGTCAGTTAAAGTTGAAGCTTGCTTCAGCCTCATTACGTCATTTCCGACGGTAAGCATGCGACACAAAATACACAGAATACATAAGTAAGTTTCGAATAGTTGCTAACTGCCTTTTGTCGATTTCCCGTTCATTATTCGTTATCTAGTATCGACTTGTTAATATATTTTTACACACAAATGAAAAGTTCTTTTAACTCTCAGTAGCCTGATTTACATGAAAGTGATTTATTTTTAATATTACTAAAAATAAATAAAACAACAATGAAATTTGTTTTTTTTTTTTTAATTTCATTAGAAAGAATATTATACAACAGTAAAATAGGTACAGCCAACCTATACAAAAAACTAATAGTAATGTGAACATTCGGTTTAAAAATTTGGTATCAAAATTGAAACTCTAGGCTAATAAGGTTTAAAATTTTCGTAGGTCGGAGAGCGATGAATGGGAAGCCGGCGCTATGGGAGGCCGGGTGCTTGAAGCTCGGGAGCCTCTTGACTCCAAACAAGACAACCATTTCTTAGCCCTCACTGTCACGCAAGCAAAGTCAGTATTATAGTATAAATAGTTAAAAATATAATAATAACATGTGGTAATGTATTCAGAGCGATTTATTAATTGATCTCAATGTGTTTTGTATTTCAGGATATCTAATCTACCAGCCAGCTGGAGAGAAGAGCTACATCCTAAGTTATTGGAGCAGAAATCTGTAAGTTTGCATATATTTTTTTTTAATTATCTAGTTATTTAGAGAAGAGGCCTATAAATTAACTCGCAATTTATTATTCAATATTCTTAATAATACACATTCAATCTTTCAAGAAAATGCAGAAAAGAAAGGCTATTAAATCAGAAATTCACTATACAAGTTGGTTTCATTTAAAAGGTTCCTTAAATAATCGATATAAGCATATTACTGGCTAATGATATTTTTTTGTTTTTTGTATACAGCAAGGGGCGGACAGTATGTGGGAGGTGTACGTAACACTGGCACCACTGGAGGCAGTAGTGCAGGCGAGCGTGGTCCGGCTAGCGGCCGCCGTGATGCGTCTGCTGCGCCCGCGCACCGCCGCATGCCCGCTGCGCCCGCCCGCGCCACGCCCACACTCATACCTCGCTAGGACACACGCCCCACTGTAATATACATTATGTTTTATACAAAATCAATATAAATAACGCAAGAATACAAGAATACAATCCAATGTTAAATTATCAATAACACTCTTGAACATAATAGATGAACTAAAGATGCGTTCTCTTACCATTGATTTGATTTGAGATCATAATCTCCTCATAAAACATATTGCCATCCCTCTCATTATCTTTGATAAAACAGAGATGTTTGGGACTACAGTATCTAATATTATCATTTCAGTCGCAGCGAATGGCAGCTTCCATTCTTCTACATGTCTGCCGGTGGCTTGCGGCTGTTGCTTACAGAGCACGGGGCCGAGAGCGCGGAAGATGACACCCTCATGCTTGTTGTTAGTAAAATAAAAAATACTTGCTATTCTAAATACATAAATGTTGTAATTTTTATTGTTCAGTTAATAGCTTATTTTCCTTTTTCTTTCAGATCGGAAAAGTTACTGTTAATCCACATCCGGAGAACCCTATTTGCAGGTGCGTATATTATTAAATTTAAAAAAAATATTCCAAGTTATTCGAATAGTAAAAATAAAGTTAATCAAATTAAAATTTTAATGTAATATAATGATTTGTATCCTATTTCTAGACGTGTAGTGAACGCGTGCGCGGAGACAAGCGGATGGGTAACAGGCGCAAGCGCCCCCGATGGCCGACAGTATGAAGCGCTCGCACGGGGCGTGGCGCTGCGCTCCGCACGATTCCATCAGCTTGTCAGACAAGAGGTAACAATAACATACTTCCAAAGATACACCAAAATTAAATTATCAGATAATTGACTAATCTTAAATCAGATATTTTACTTTTTTTAAATTATTTCGATGGGTTCGCGTTTTGATTGGAACGAAATATTCTATAATAACATACAATTTGTTCGTAACTTGGATGCATTGTTGTATACGTACTGTTGTTATATTTTCAGGTTAGCGAAGCAGAAATTATGAAAGGCACAGGAGGAGAAAATCCAGCTTTAAAATGGAGTCAACCAACGATTTCCCCTGTCATCACACCGATAGTGCATTCGTGAGTTGTGTTATTTTAATCATTCTCCTATGTACTTTTAGAAAACTGTAGATTTTAAAGATAATGTTGTGTTACAGTGTCGACGTGGAATGTGTGGTAGCGCCTGCGGTGGTGGTCTGCGAGGAGGAAGGGCCGACAGTGGCATGCGGGCCAGCGTTCGAGATCAACCTTGCCTCCGACTGCTCGATAGAGCTCGGTCTGCACCAGCTCGGACTACTAGTCTCCCTCAGCGATTCAATGCGGGAAGCACTTGCACACGGGTAAGCGAGATATCTTTATAAATTAGATATATTGTCCGGTTCAAAAAAACGAACTTCATTCATAAGCAAGAAACTCGGATTAGAGAGTAACCAGTATACGAGAAATAAATGCAATACCAAAGTCAAATCACAAAATAATCAAAAAATCATAGTGCATGCAATAAGTTTTAATTTTGGAATTATTATAGGACACAAATTAAAATATTCTACCAAAATTTCATTGAAACGTGGTTTAGGAGTGAAACATACAAATGTACACAACAACACGAATACAATAATAAGGCGATAAATGTTCTAAAAAAATATCTAATTAACAGGCAGGAAGACGTTGATGCAGATGAGGCTGACGAGGAGTCGAACATTTGCCCTTACTCGCAGCTGATCCCCGAGCCGCTGTCGCCTTGGCCAGACACAGCGGCCATGCCGCCCACGGCTTCCTCCGCGACAGTGACGCCTACAACGCAAGCAAACTCCATTCCTGTCTCTCGTTAGAATTCTTTTTGTACTTTCGCTGTTATATTTGTAGTTTCAATTACCATCGCCATTGAATAATTAATTTTGCATGTCAGTTTTTGAGCTAAGCTTAATAACTTGTCTTAGCATTGGTCATCTACATGTAAAGATAACATTACAGCGTGGACAGCGCGTAGTGAATCGATGCGAGGAGGTATGGATTCAGGTGTGGCGTCGGCTGCTTCGCACTGCGCCGCTAAGTATAGCTTAAGTGACGAGCCCTTGGGACCTATCAAGAAAAATGTGTCCATTGCACTCGCAGATCATAGGTAATTAAGATTTCTATAACAAACATTGATGGCGGTGACAAAAGAATAAGCAAACACCGTGGCTTGTACAGTCATTTCTTTTTAGCCATCGATAGTAAATTTTTTTATATAAAATATTACAATCGACTAATTTTACCACAGGGTCGATCCATGGGAACATTTTGAGTTGTTTGTAACAATGGGAGTGATCGAAGCGTGTTTGTACGCGGCGGATACTGGCGGCAGCGAACTAGCGCCGCTGCGCGCTCGCGAACCGCCGTTGTCGGACCACGTGCCGGTGCCGGCCCCGCCCAGCGCAACACCAGGCCCCGCCTCAACCACTGCCTCTCCCAATGACAATACAGCGCCCGAAGACCAGCCACGCCCCATTGTAATTATACATACAAATATCTTTTGTCTATTGAACAGCCATCACGGTGATATGCTAAAAATAAATCTTTGTTTTTCAAAGGTTAGTTTCAAAGACATTAAAGAAACGAGTAAAAAAGAAGACGGACGCGAGTCAGCGACCGCCGGCAGCTCGATCGCACCAGACGACATCAAAAGCACTGATATCGACAAAACTCACTTTGACTTAACGGTAAGTCGCTTCAAATAAAAAAATGCGTAAACTAAATAACATTTTAACGTCTCGTGACGTCTTTTTAATAACTCATTTAAAAAAGATATTATTTCTTTTAATAAGCGCTATTGATGTTTTCAGAATCCTTTGCCCCAGGCCAGGAAATCGGAGGGTTACTTGCAAATGATTCATATTAGCTTGCAACAACCAAATCTGTACTACTGGCGAAAAGAAACACAGAGGACGTTACAGGTACATATAGGAAGGGACATATTAAACTAAGTTGCCTTGTAAATTATAATCAAACGAAAAGTATTCGTATTCGTAAACATTTTATGTTCAACTTGCATACGCTCTAATTTAGGTATCGCTATTTGACGCGGGCGTGGCGCTTGGGGGAGGCACGACGCGTCGAGTGCTGCTAAGCACGGAGCGCGGCAATCGAGACCCACTCACCGACATTCCACCAGCCCTCGCCACACTTAGAGCAACTCTACCCACAACCAGTACGTATTGTATACGTACACAAACGCACGTGTACGCGTGTACGCACGCACACGTAAATAATTGCATACGTACAGAGGCACGTCAAATTCCATGCATGACGGCCATTACGGTATTTTTATATATATATATCGAATTTATAGGTATATCTACTACGGTAATATCGAACGCGCGGGGCACGCTCCAGCTAGATATAGAGCGACCTGTGCTATTTGATGTTTGCACGGACCGACTAATCCGTCTCCACACTATAATTATGTTGGTAAGTAATCGAATACATCAGACTGTGATTATAAAAAAAATGTACTTTAATAATAATTTTAACGTCTCCTTTATGAATTAGGTCAATAAGCAATTGAAACAGGAGAAAACGATTGCAGAGGAAGATACAACTCAGTCGTCTTTGAGGAAATTACGCAAATTAATGAGTAAGTGTTTACATTTCGTATTGATTTCTCAATAATACATTTATCTTTTTTTAAATAAGAATATGCCTCACTTTAATTTTCCCTTCAAGTGTTTCCCATATGAAATTTTCCCAAATTAGTTTTAAAATTCGCGATCGGAATTTCGTTTCATCTTAAAATGTAAATTTGCGTGTGTAATAATGCTTACATGTTAATTGCAGCGAACCACGGCCTAGCGAATGTGTCACTGAACACGGGTCAGGTGGGTGTGCGAGGGTCCGCGGGGTCCGCGGGCTGGACAAGTGCGAGCGCGCACGTGACCGCCGCGGTGCGCCCTGACCGTTTCAACGCACGCGTACTGTTGCGCTCGATGTTCGCCTCCGCAGGCGCGCCCTGCGACGCCCGCAGACCGGTACTGCTGCCAGTGAATGTCGGGTAAATATAAGCCCCATTGGTAACCTTTGATAACAAATTAATTTAACTTTTCACATTGAATAATTGTTTTTTATAATTGTAATAATTTGTTTCCGAAATAATTACAAAAATGTTTGATATTGTGTAGGGCTACGGTGGTAGCGACATGGGAGGGGTGGCGGCGCAGTGGGGGCACGACCGGGGGCGGTAGCAGCGGCGCAGGAGGTGTGCGTGGCGCGTTGTACGCGGATGCCGTCACACTCGACTTGCGCCCCGGCGACCTCGAAGCCCTTTCCGCGCTGCACCACGCCGTCCTGCAACTACAGCAGTTTTTAAAAGTAAAACTAACAATTACATGAATGGATTCAGTTCATAAAAAGGTTTCTTCAAAAGAAAGAAATTAAATAACAATTTATATTATCTACAGAGCGATAACCAAGATTCGTGGAATAACGACGGTGAAAAGAAACCTAGTACATCGTCTGCAGCATCCGCAGCATCTATCAACTCGCTCGAGGATCTTGCAGATCATTACTACAAGGATGACCTTAGGTAATTTTTACTAAGGGCGGCGCTTAGTGGAAATTTAGTATTTGTAGTATGTAGTATCTACAGTTTACTTAGTACACTAGACGACTCTTAAAATAACCAATAAATACTGTGTAGGCGACCGTTAATAGTTTATTTGGAATGTGTTTATAATAATATTTTATATTTTATTTTAATTAATAGTTTATTTTGTTTTTTATATGTTTAGTTAATAGTTTATTTTGAATTATGTGCGTGTATGCAGGAGTGGTGCCTTCCGCTTGGTGCGCGGCGGTCAGGTGCCGATGGCGTACCAGGTGCGCGCGTCGGTCGGCGCTTTGGCCTGGCGTTACCCACATCCCCGCGCTCTCACCAGGCTCGTCGCCTTCCCCGTGCCGGGACTGGTAACCACTATGATAGCTACATTTAATGCGATAGACGTGTGCCAGGACTTCGCCAAAATGAATCTGAAACGGTGAAATCTTTCTGCAGGATGAAGAGATGGAGTGCGTGCTGGAAATGTTTGACTCAACGTTGATGCGATGGGAGCCGCACACG
>NW_013530472.1:2084887-2099873 GCF_000836235.2 Papilio xuthus
CCCCACTTGAACGACTCTGAGTGCGACAGTAAATGACTATTCTTGTATTTCCTATACAGCTATGGTATTTGCGTTAATGTGGCGTGTACGGCTGTGCCCATCGGTGGAAACCGAGACGACGCCATTCCTCTTCGACGCCAATAAGTTCATGACGCAACATGACCCATTGGTGAGTAAAGCCTATTTTGTCATTAATTGAAAAAAATATGTTATGCGTCTTTTAACCGAGGATAACTCGTTTAATGTTGACTAGTGCCGTTATAATAGTTCATATTATAAGATTACTTTTGTATGTACAGGGTGCGGACGCGATGTGGTCCGCGGTGTCCGACACAGACTGCGGCAGCGCAGGGAATAGCGCTGGGGGCAGCGTAGGGGGCGGGGTACTGACATCGGAGCAGTTGTGGGGTTCTATGCGCATCGATTCCTACTTTGCGCCCCGCCTGCTGCCGCCCACACGTGTTGCAATGCGCCTCGCAGCGTTCAACATATACCTACACAATGAAATACCCAATCTAAACGAGTACGTATTCATTGCACTCTCTACAACATCGCGAACTTACATTTTATTGATAAATACACTTTGTTATGTGATAAAAATCTTTCAGGGAGAACTGTAGGAAATTAGAAGGTCTATACGTGTCGCGGCCGCTGCGGCGCAGTCACCGCGTGCTGTCGTTGTCCGCGCGCGACGCCGCCGCCCACTTACACTTGGGCTCTGCTCCCGCCGCCCGACGCTGTCTTATGCACGCCCACTTCTCGTTAGTTGTAACTAATAACTTACGACAAGATTGTTTGCTAACCAACTCTAAGTTTTCATAAAATACGTTCTTATTTTGCTAAAAATTCTTTGAATTTTCTTGTTCAACAGAAGCGATATCTTGGATTGCACCATGGGTACTATGGAGCGATTTGTAGAGGAGTTTCGCGCGCAGGCTTCAGTATTGCTGACGCCCGTGCGGGATTCCGAAGCGAGCGACTGGCGCGTGCGCACGTGCGCGGACCATGTTTATGTGTCACTGAACGTGCCACGCGTCTACACGCTGCAGGCGCTGGCCAACGACTGGCAACACGCCTACGCTCAGGTATATGTTATGTATGGTTGCTCGAATAACGTATAAATAAAATGTCAATAGCTAAAAATGCGCTAGACGCGTAAATTCTCACAATAACTTGACAAACTGCTTCGATAGTTGATTAATGAACCTTTAATGTTACCTAAATTATTATTTTTTTCCAGTATGTACTGAATGAAAATCTTGGTGTGGTGAGCAGTGTGACGGAGGAGAATGAGGGAGAGGAGGTGATCGAGGAGGAGGAGTCGCAGCGTGCCTTGCGCGGGTGCGTCTCGTTGTGGTTGCACAACGAGTGCGGAGCCGCACTGCGTGTGTCTCAAATTGCTACTGAAGAACTTCTTCCGTTGGGGCCTGATTCTATGCTTGCATATAGGTAATGTTGAATACATATATTCATTGGATTAATAAATCTTCTAATTTTCTTTTAGTATTCAAGTATTCAATTCATTCGTAAATGTTATAGATGGCACTCTCCAAACGAGGCGAAAAAGCTACGATTCTCTCTCGCCAATCCATCTACGGACTGGCACTGGTCTAATAGTAAGTGAAGATCAAGTAAAACACTTTTATTACTTTTTCACGAATTTTCATATTTAGTTTTAATTTCCATTGACAAATATTTCAGGTATACCCTTCGTGGAAGGAAAATACATGGTGCGTCTGGAAGATCCGAATCTATGTTTGAATGGGGGCGGAGCTACGAATGGCAAATCATGCGGGGCTGAGGTTGCGCCGGGGATCTCTCGACTCGCGCCGGGGGCGGGTGTGTTCATCTATGCGCGTGTAACCGAGGTTGGCCCCACGCGCACCATGCGTTTAACTGGGCGACTCACGCTCGCGAACATGCTTCGACATCCACTGCTCTATAAGGTGATACTCTACACTTTGCTACATTTAATATGTCAGTTATTTAGTATTTTTACGATTTTTAAGTAGACAGGCAAAACTAACTAAAATCTGTCAATGATTCCAGGTGCGCGTCCGATGTGCGACTACGCAGCAGTGGCGTGCTCAGTGTGCGGGCGAGCTGTCTCCCGAGCGCGTCAGCCCCGCCCTCCTCTGCGAGACGGCCGCTGATCTCTCTCTCAAGTAAGCACAACTTTTAGCAAAAACTTTTATAAAATAGCTAATGATCCTACTTTTAAATTGACTTCATATTTCAGGGTCAAATTCTTGTCCCACGATGCTGGTTGGTCGGGTGATATTCCAATAAAGGAATGTCCAAAAGAAAATGTACCATGGCTGGTTAAAGGTAGAGAAACGTTAAGTTATCATTTAAAACACTCATTTACACTCTATTGAGAAACTTCTGCTCTGCCTTCATAACCAGATAGTAAATACACTAAAACTTTACCAATTTAAAGATAAATATTTTTTAACTCAATACAACTTCTAATTATATCGGAGAGTTAATATGAAGAATTCTTGTATACATGTTGTATGTTTGTCAGTTCCGAGTGGCGGTGAGATGGCGTACGTGTCGGTGTGGTGCCGCGTGTCTCGCGCCAGCTCCGACGGCCGCCTGCTCGCCACCTTCTGGCCGCTCTTCGTCTTACGCTCTCATCTCTCTCTAGATACTGAGGTATTTGATTAATATTACGTAATCTGATGATTAGTAAATTAATTTTAATTGCAAGGTCAATTTTAAATAATGTTTTTTATATTGTAGGTGATGGTAACAACAGAGTTGTCAGACACCATTGTGGGTAAGAGTGAGGGGACGGAGGCGGGGGCTAAAGGAGCGGCGCCTGGTCTAGTGCAGACGGCGCTGGGGCGTGGCGCTACCACACATCTCACCGCGCCCGGCACTACCGCTGCCCGCCATACTCTCACACTGCAGTATAAGTAATGTCACATTTTATTACTGTTTCCATTGACTATTGTATTAAAAATATCTCTCTCGAAATATTTCTAATAAAACAGATGTATGTTGTAGTACCAATATTACGACATAAAGAAAAAAATAAAAAAGAGATAATGACCCATATAATATAAGCTTTTATTTAATAGTTTTTAGATATATGTATGTATTGTTGTGCAGGAACATAGATTGTCCAGTTACGCCGAAAGGGGTGCCGTTGCACTACGGCATCACGCAGACATCAGTATTCGACGAGTGCCAGCCCGTACAGGACATTGACGACGTGCTCCGAGAAATAAAAACTTGGTCAGTCAACACATACTGTTTGATTGAGGACAATAATAACAATTAAAGAACACAAAACTGAAAGTATAATTGTGCATTATATTTTTATGGACCAATATTATATTGTGGCCCAGTGGGCAAAAGTGGACAATGTCAAAAAATTCCACAAGTTCCTTGTAGGCTTGTGGCAGACATATCGTGTCTTATTCTATGTGTCATTTTCTATTTTTTATCATTATAGCAATATAGATTATGTTTGGTTTGGTTATTAAATGATTGTCTGCATTTGTTAGGTTGCGTGAGTGGGGCCGCGAGGCACGGACGGATTGGCCGTACTCGTTGGTACGTGGGCACTGGCGCGGCGTTTGGCAGCCGGCACTATTGCAACCACGTACCGACATCACGGTAACAGTTCTTTGCTGCATCATTAAAAAAATTATCTAATACAGACAAGCGATTGCCTGGTAAAGACCGTTTCTTGCTTAGTTCTGATCGAAACGCCTCTGTTGAGATTTCATGGCAATTAAGCCTATCTATTTATTAGTTCGAATCCACACCACTACTACAAACCTCTACTACCAGTGCTAAAATGAGGAAAATCAAATAGGCACAAAATACTACATCTTATAGCCAGTCCATTTATAGAGATTACTGAAAACACGTCTGTGTATACAGGTGCAATACAGCGCGGTGTGCGCGGGAGGAGGTTGTTCGCTGGCGGCACAGCTATGGCCGGTGATGTTACTCGCCAACGCCGCGCCCATGCCGCTCACACTACGCGCACATGACGCCGCACCCCTCTGTCGCCTAGAGCCAGGACATGTCGTCTCACCACCGTCCACTTTGCTAAAGGTTAATAATTGTTGTCCCTATGAATGACTGATAGGATAGTAATGTTTTTTACAGACAAGCAAATATATTAAGAAAGCAGAAACAAAGAAACATATAATTTGTAAATAAATATGTTTGTTCCACTCCCGATGCCCCCTTACTCATCCCCTCAGATAGATTAATATTCCTGTAATGTGCCGTTGATTTAAATATGTTGTAATTTGCAGAAACCTTTCTTCCTATCATTGGAGATGGGCCGGGAGACTTTCGTTAGTGAGCCATTGGTAGTGAGCTCTCAAGAACCCGGGCGCTACGGCGCGCTGCCCTCCGGCCACCTGGCCCTTGGCCACGCTGGACACATCGCCATACATTGCAATCACAAGGTATACATACATTTTAAAATTTATACAGCGGACTTAAACCATCCAGGTTGAAAAAATACCCGAGAAGGTCCTTGTGTCTTGTCATATTGACTAATTGACCTTGAGATTGTTATTTTAAAAAGTATTTTTTTTATTACAGGTTGCTTTGTTTACTTTGTATTTGGAAGTAAAAGAAGACATGAACATATTGGGCATCACTTCAACTTATGTTCTCAGAAACGATATGGACACTGATATTATGGTAAGTTCTAATCGTAATCGATCTCAAAATTAAATTATAGTATTTGTCATAGTTATATAATTATGTTAAATTTCTATATGCAGATAACTTGCATCGCAGTACCGGAGGGCACGGATGATGAAGTGGTACTAAATCCGAAGTCATTTAAAGTGATCCCGCCTTCAAAGGATAAACGGTAACGGTTGACTAATTATATAAGAAAAACCAAATGTAGACTAATCATGTGCATTATTGCAATTGTTTTCTTTAATTTGTGTTTTAATTTATTTTACAACAAGAGTTGAAGGATGAGGTATGAGTGAAGTAACAACTTATAAATCAGTTCATTAACATCCCAGCTACTATTCCGAAAGCACTGAATAGTTAGTAAATTATCTTGAGTACTTTTGATATATGTTCTCCTCGTACAAGTTTATATTTTGCGACAGATGCGTGGGCGAAGCTCTGTGCCGCGCGTGGATTTGGAGTCGTTGGCGTAGTGGAGCACGTGCCAACACATTCCTATGCGTCTCGCTGTCCCACGACAGCGCCGTGCCTGTGCGTCTGGCCACACCCCCTGAGCATGCCGGCCCCTCCCCACATGGCGCGCAGCCGTCACGACGAGCGATCGCACTGCGTGATCTCAACAACCAATCTGTATGTAAACAAAACGTAAAAGTATTTCTTGGCAAATGTGAATTCACATTTTAGGCGGACCTGCTATGTTTCTTCAGCTTATTTTATATACATAATCATACGAGTTCCTGATTTTACGGTTTAGTTTAATTAACATGTATGTGTGTCCAGGTACCAGTGGTGGTGACGCAGCACCATCATGATGGCCGCTGGCAGGTGGTAGTGGCACGCGACCCCTGCCCACAGTTCGTCGTGTACAACGCCACGCGTGAATGGCTTGCCGTAGCTCAAGCCGATCAGCCTGAAGTATATGATGACTACCAACAAAATACCGCCTCCAATAACGTCAAGGTCAGTTTCATAAATAAGTTCATATTGCAAGGCTTATTACATATTTGGAAAGAAAGCAAATTATTACACCTTTGTGTATCCTTTATCGTCTGTCTGATAGATGCTGGTCATAAAACTCGAATATTTCTTTATTAACAAAGTATATTTACATCTGTATACAGGCAGTGAGAGAATGCGAGGGGGCCCGCTGGATGTGCACGGTGGGTCCGGGCATGAGTACGCACTATACGACTCCGGCGTACTGCGCACGCTACCCCACGCCCGCTTCCGACGCTGACAACAGCGACGCTCTCGCTCCTATATTCCTGACATTCGCACGTGCAACAGGTAAAAAATTTAATAAATGTTTTCATATCTTAATGGCTCTTAATTTTCTGCGAGTCGTTGCACAGAACACAATTTTATGTTTAGCGTATAGACATGCTGGGGTAGAGCACTACGCAGCACGGCGATGACCTAGGCTCTTCAAAATATTTAAAAAGAGTAATACTGATGTTTCACACAAGAACAGGAAAGTGTTGTAAAGTAGCGGACTGTTATTTTTGAACGGACAACGCTGAAATAAAACAATGTATTTATTTAAAAGTTGTATAACTGTCTACTACTCGTCTGTCCTCTTCTAAAAATAGTATAAAATATAAAACAATCTTTACACAGAGGATGAACGATCGCCCAAGTGGTGTGTGCCGGTGGGCGTGGTGAGCGGGGAGCAGCTGGTGCAGTTGGCCGGCCTCACGGTCAAGCTGCGCGTACGCACCTCCCCCCACTCCACTCTGCTCGATCTACAGCACGTGCAACAGGTATTGTACAATCATCATACATTAACATTGAAACCTCTCTTTTGATTGCTATTGATCAGGATTGCTAATATACCTTAATTTATTTAAACAAAAAACAGAATGTTTATAGTTCTGATATCGATAGAATTTGAAAACAATTATTTCTGGATACAACATAATATTCATACTAAGCAAAAAAGATGTGATTGATTTAATTTTTTTTTTGCCTTTCAGCATGACATCTCGGCGAGTGACATCAGACAGCGTCTGGTCGGCTCCTTTAGCAGCACAACACTTCATGAAGTAAGTATTGACAAACTTCAACTCGTTTCAATATAAATTGTCTCATTCAAGTTTACAAAAACATTTGTTTGAAATTAAATTTGAAATATGTTTAAAGATCAAGCCAATAATTAAATGGATAAGATGTTTAGATATTTTTTATTTCCAGAAACATATTGATGAACATCGATCGATGGAACGAGTCAATGCAACAGAGAATTGTAAGTCATGTTTTTGATATTGTTAAAATACATATAGACAATAGGATATTATTTTGCAAATTGCGTGTCTATGTCATATTTACTGACTTAAAATATTATTTTTTCTCGTAGTAATGGAAATTTCAAAATCTCGATTACGTCAGAATCATTTCCAATCTAGTGGAAATTTAAATATTAGAGATGATTTGATTTTACCACCGAGTGATACTAACACGATTCAATCGTCGAATGCCAAGAAGTTGGCGGTAGACGTTGAAAAAGGTCCTAATGCACGAATCTCATTGTGTGGTAAGAGAACGGGACCCTCTTCATTGTAAACAATTTTTTCCTTACTAAGTATTGTTTTAGATCGGACAAAGAACTACGTAATATTGTCTATATGGTGTACTTTAAAGTTGTTAAATGTAGATTAGAAAATAGTTGAAATTCCAATCAAATATTAATATTCAAAGGCTGCATCTTTATCATAAGAAATAATTCGTTGTAGTGACTTAAAAATTATAAAACATTGTAAAACGTTGTTTTTGTTTTGTAATGCACTAATTTTTGATTTATGCACATTTTTTTATTATGTTAATTATGTTTTTGTTCCATTTATTACTTTGTTTATTTTTTATTTTTTTATTTCTAATTCTGGTGTGTTAGGTTTGGAGCGAGAGCTGACGAGAAGCGTGCTGGCTGTGGAAAATGAAGAATTGGATAATTCTCAGGTTTCAATAGTGCAGTGTCTCTCAGAGGCCGATCAGTCCAGTTTCAAGGAACTTTGTAACTATTTTTTTATTTCCATTTTTTCCAATACTTTCATATTTATTTTTTTAATTATCAAATAATATAACAAAATATTGCGAAAGAGAAATTTATTTCTGTGGAAATAATGTTTTTTTTTCACGAAAAACGAAAACTTATTCTTTTTTCTTTAATATTTGTGTCTTTTAATTACAATTGGGATCTTTTGCAGTATACAACGGTGAGACGGAAGAGGGCGGTAACGGCAGTGGGTGGGGCCTGGGTGGGGAGCGCGCCGTGTGTGAGGTACGCGGCGTACACGTACGTCTCGCCGCTGCCGCTGACCGTGTGCCGCTCCTTGCTCTGCATCTCGACAACCTACTGGCAATCAACCATGCAGATATGCATGTACGCAATATAATCAACATCTCTAACTGCCTCGCTAAGTATTCTTATATACAAACAAAGTACTCTCTGTAATCTCTGGTAGTATCATGAAAAATCTTTAAAGTGAGTGTTTAAATAATCATTTAACGTCTCTGTAGTTGACACGTAGATTCCAAGGGTGCTCTTGTTTGCGACGTGCCATCTCAAGATCTATTACATTCATTACACATCTTTAAACCAGTCAAAGTTAATTTTATGAAATTTTAAAGATAATAAAATTGACGTAACGTTACAGAGGGGTCGAGCGACGATATCAGTATCGTCACTCCAGATCGATAACGCTCAGTATTCAAGCGGGGAGTATGATTTCGCGGTTGTGGCTACATCGCGCGCACCACTGCCTCCGGCCCCGCGCTGGCCGCCGCTTTGGGGTGCTGCGCCGCCTCAGCAGACCAGCGACCAAGATGTACTCAACCTAGATATTATCACCGAAGCCTGGTTTATCGCCGAACAAGAGTTTTGTGGTGAGCAAAAATTATTACACATTTTTAGTATTTGAAGTTTTTAAAAGTTGTGAGAATAGTGAAAACATCTTTTTTTTTTAAACAAAATTTAAAAAACCAAACAAAAATAAGCTATCAACGCCTGCGATACTTTTTGTATAAGTTAATATAGCTAACAGGTACATAAATATTACAAGAATAACTTATATGAATCAGAGATAACGGAAGTGGAGGTGCGCGTGGGTGCGCTCGCGCTGTACATCGAGGACGCGTACGTGCGGCAGCTGGCCGCGCTGCTGCGTGAGGCGTGGCCGGCAAGCGACCGCGATGAGTGCGCCCACGTGCTCGCCGCTGCGCGTCGCATACAGCGCCCCCTGCGCCTGCGCTCGCTCACTGTCATGCCCATAGATCTGTTGCTCACTCTGCATACTGCTGTAAGTAGTGCTTCTCTCCTGAATTAATTACGAGATTAATTAAGTCTTTTTTGACAATTTCATTGCAATAGTTTTTTTTTTTAAAAGATCTTTTGCACATTTTTGTCAGGTGTGAAATGATGTTTATTACATTTAATGTAAATATTATTATATTCTCATATATATAGATTTTGTATATTTTTGTAGGCACACATGTACATTGCGTTGGATCAGAGTCCGCTGCGGCTGGCCGCGTTCCGGCAGCGCGCCATGGTCACCTCGGTGGAACGACTTACACATGCTTTCACCGTACACTACCTGTCCGCAGCACTGCTCAGTGCAGGTATGCATACTTATATTGTTTTTACAATTAAATATATATTTAACTGTGGAGAAGGTGATATGGTCAAAGCAAGTAAAAAAATATAATAAATGTTTTTATTGTCTTGAATTTGTATCAGGTTGGGTGGTGGGGGGTCTAGAGTTAGTGGGTGCGCCTGTGGCGCTGGCGGCGCGTGTGGTGGGTGCAGGTGGCGGTGTGCGTGGCGTGGCGAGCGCGACCGCAGCCGCCGTACTGCGCTCACTCAGCGCCGCTGCTAGCTCATTGGCTCGTAACCTCGATTTGCTTGCTGGTGACATCGAACACGCAGAGCGAGCGGCCGCCGCGAGGTTCGTAACTACTGTCTGTGCATGCTTGACGTAACGGTAAATCGTATCATTTAATGTTATACTCATATGTTTCAGGAGACAACCCCCATCCAGCTTATTAGCCGGTCTTGCAGCGGGACTCACTAACTTTGCTATTAATATACTTGGTAAGTATTCTCTTTTTTCGACGTGGTTTTAATTATTTATTTCTGATAGATGTATAATATTTTATATGTATTTCAGGTGCTGTGGGCGGTCTCGCACATCATTCTGTGGTGGGCGTGTGTGTGGGCGAGGCGGGAGGCGGGACGGCGCTGCGGCGTGGTTTAGTTGGTGCTTTAGCTAAGCCACTTAGCGCCACCGCTGACTTGCTCGCGTACGCTGGCCAAGGTCTACTCGCGCAGACCGGCTGGGATTTAACGCCTCAGGTAAACAACAGATACATAATTTGTGCGCGTGATATATATATATAAAATAAATGTGTGCTTAAAACTGCTATGTATATAACAGCCAAGATTGTGGGGCGGTGACGAAGGTGGAACTAGGATGGGTCCAGCGGGCGTGTGGCAGCGCGAGTGCGTGCGCTGGACGTTCCGGCTCGCAGACTTGCCCGCTCTCTCCGGCTTCCGAGTGCTGCTCGATAACGCGCCTCTCCTCCTCATCATTACACAAAAGGTATAAATAGACATTTACATACCATTTATATTATTTTACTCGTAAATCAAGTAAAGTAAATCATTAACGATTCGTCTTATTTATCCGTAGTAATATTACCTCCCATTATTAAATATTGGGTCTTTATCTATCTACTATCTTTACACTGTAATATATAATTATTTGATGATAAATTATAATCGTTCGTTTTAATATAGTTCCTGGTGGTGGCTGATCCTCACAATGAGCGCATCGTTGAAATGATAGATCTAAAATCGTGCTCCGTGCAGCCGCTAGAAGGACACGTTGTTGAGGTAAATTTAACTTGATGGATTCGTTTATTTTGAGTTATTACTAGCGAGTACTAGTAATACCATTTGATTGCTAAGTTTAATTTATGTGTGATCTTGTAGTTGCTGGTTAAACAGCGGCGGACTCCTAAGACGCCGGACTCTAACGGGCCAGATGAAGACAACGAGTATCAAGTATGTATACATCAAAACTTTATACTCTTATATATTATTTACCGGAGATCGTACGTAATTTAAACAAACGGTTACCACCCTATAACAAAGATTTACAATTTTACTATATCTATATTTAAAAATATATATATTGATACAGATAAGCGCATCAGCAATGGCCCGTGTTGCACGGTATACGGGGGCGGGATCAGCGGGGACTAGGGCGGAGCTAGACGGCGGGGTTGGCGGAAGCGCGGCGGGGGCGGGGCCAGAAGCGGGCACGCGCACACTGCTACTGCGCACCGCGCCCGGACAAACGTACTCTCTGCATGCAGCACTCTGCGCAGCTATACAACACAATTGCGCCGTACATTTTCCATTACTATAAAATGTACATTTCTGACTGTTGTGTTTTAACTTCCTATATACAGAATAATGCACAAATTTCAATGTGTACACATACAAGAGTTAAGCTCAATGTATGTGTGTATTGATGCTTTGATCTTCCAATTTGAACAATATTTAACATTGACATTTTATTGTAAGACTGTTAAGCATTATGGATATAGTTTAATTATATGATGTTACATGCGAGGGCATGAATTTGCCAAACTATAGCAAAGAATAGGTTTTAATTTTTTTTTTTATTGCCGAGAATGTAAAGCAGCCTGTTACAACAGTATGCATTATAAGTACGAGGTATGGACATTTTATTTATTGTATTTTATTATCTATGATATTTTTTAATCTGTATAAATTTATAATGTTGTCTATACAAAATACATTGACTATTAAAGACATTCCTCTCCATAATAAGTTTTGTAAATGTACATTTTTGATAAGTTTTTTTTTAATATAATGTTTACAATGAAATTTAATTAGTACAATTTTCCTCGATATAAAACCGAATTAATATTATTCAAATATACTTTATAAAATATTTATTAATTATTATGTAATATTTATGAATTAAAGTATCTGTTATTTTAAAATAAAATTTTGTACATAAGTTATATTTAAAATAAATATCACTCCAATTGAGTAAGAAAGGTAAGTTTTTTAATTATTTTTTTCGCTCTTATTGCATTTCTTTAAAATAGGTGATTTTACGTTTCAAGTGTCAAGGTGTTAGGCATTTCCAAAGTATCATATTTTAAGATTTTTAACATATGTATGTGGTTAAAAAAAAAGTTGGATTCTAGATACGTCTTATTCGGGCTTAATTAAATACGTATGAGCCGAGAAGTTATTCAGGATCTTTATAAAGTTTATATATAACAATGTATCTTGGTTTAGATGTGATTTTAATATGACCATTTATTTAAAAATTTTATTTTTTTTTATTAAAATTATATAATTTTGTTTTGTCAATGTGATTAAATTATAGTATATTATGTTAGTATTGATAAATTTATTATGAAATAAAGAATATTCATGATTGTGGTAAGAGACAGTTCGATATTGTAACATGTTTGAATATGTCTCTTAAATTGTATAACCATTGCAAATAAATTCATTTACTGATATCGCAGTATTATTATTTCATACCTCACTTTTTTTTAAACATTTATACCTACGGCACCTCATCCATTTTCATGTTAAGTTCACCTTATTATATGTTACCTGTGTCCTTGACTTAAGGAAAGATAAGGATATGCTCTGGTGAAATGAGCTGATAAGACGGTTATATATCTTAGTCTTTGATTTATTTTATAATTCTTATGCATGCTCAATTTGATTTGATAAATGTTTAGTGCAACTCATGAAGGTGTACAGTCAGGCCCCTTCGCGGTGTTCCTTTTACGGTAGTATTTCTTTGTCTGTTGTTTCTTTTTTAACACATATCTTTTTAATTTTGGGACACGTTGTATATGCATTTAAGAAAATTTTCATTTCTATAATATTACGACGCGTTTTTTGTGACCGTTAACTTAAATAGCTGGATCGATTCTGAAATGTGATTTGATATATTCTTAATAGAATTGTTAATTAATTACTAGTTGGTCGCAGAAAAATATTAAATTGTAGTAAGGAAATTAATCAACAGTCGCAATCTCGCGGCCTACTCTCGTTATTATGATCCAATCAGTGCCATCCTGTCGGCGCCCTATATCCTGGACGTCACCTGACTCGTTCCTTACTCAACACTCGCATACCGCCTCGGTCTATTACATCTTGCTACTTCATTGTAAGAATTTCAATGAACTAGTAACTGATTTTAAGAAATAGCACCGTGCGTCTTGATAATTTATTTCTAAATTTGAATTTTTGCTATTGTGTTTTTTTTCGTCAATTGTTATGTTCGATTCAATTTTAGCGTACCATGGTTGTTAACCATAACTCGCATCAGTGAAAATAAACTGCCTTGTTTACTTACGTACGTAATTGTTGCTTATCAATGCACTACTCAGTTCCGAACAAATGTATCACGTATTTAGCAGGTCATTGTTCAACAAGCCGTAATTGTTGATCGTTTACGTTGGGTAAGACTAAATATATATTGATTGAATGCACCGAATAGATTCTATACATAATATATTTTTATTAAAGAATTTACAATAGATCCCAATAGAGCGTCATCGATACATTTAATAAGGAAATTACCTGTTGCTGATGTAATTCTACGTGTGCATTCCGACTGTAAATGAACTTATGCTGTTCACACTACGCACCACGTACTATTCTGACTAAACGAAATCATTCTCGACCGCTATAGACTTAGAATCAGTCATTAATCAGTAGAGTCAGCAGCCACAGTCGTTGCATGATTATGCAGCTCCCCTGCCCGGAAAATCCACAAACTCACACAAAAGTAAGTAAGTTTGTTTCCAAACCGAAAATGACTAAAATTTTTGGTAGTCCGGGAAATACCACGAACTCATTACGTACGTAGAATTATAAAAATTACGGTCCAAAAGTGTTTTTATGGTATTTCTACATCTTCATGTTCCCTTTTGTATAATATGTACTCCCTCTTTCTTAGTTTCGGAAACAGCTTTCTGTACATCTTCTCATCTGTTGATAATACGTTTGCTTCCTTCTATAAAAATATACCACTGCGTGTTAAATAATTATCCGACAATGCGATTCCATAGCGAACTTCAAAAATGTATGGAACTGACGCGCGACATTCACGTGACTTATCGGAAGTTATTGTCAGTTCTATACACTGTTGAAGTTCGCTATGGATTTGCTTCGCAACGAATGCACTATGTCTATCCCGTCTGACGGCATTCCAATAACTTTTATTCAAGAACTTTATGTATTTAAAAAAGACAAATGTACCTATTATACAATCTGCTGGAATACAGACTTACAAACAATGCTACTTACCTTATATATCCCTGGATTATATTTATTATAGAAGGAATCTATGTGCCATTGTGGGCGTCACTTCGTTGATAGTAATGAAGACATTTATGACTCAGTGCGACGTATTTGTACAACGTAGTTGTGACGTCACAAACATTTAGTCAATTACAGGCGCCCGCCCATTGATGTTTGCATACAACTTCCCCCTCTCCCCGCCATAGTCCTCTTGATCTTCACGGACAACTGTTTCACATGTTTTTAAACAATACTAATAAATAAATTCTTATAACAATGCATAAATATTTAATTACTGGTTGTTGCGTTGAGTGTATTTATTAAAGAAATTGGTAGCAATATTTACGTACTTACGCGACATGAACAAACAACAAACATGTTGGAATGTTTGTGTTTGTAATGATCTTGATTCTTTATTGACTAGATGTGATATAAATTATCTGGCAATTAATAGGTGAAGCAAAAACATCGGAAACATATTGAAAACAACTTTTGGTTCACGACTATGTGCCAGATATTGAGATTTGTGGATAAAACTTCTGAAGAAACTGACGTGTTACAATATATTAATGACATACTACGATGATGATAATGATTACGCTGAATTTCACCCACCTATTGCACTTAAATCGAATGTTAGTTCCAGCGTTGAGTATCAGTCCAGTAGTCTAGTAAGTATCAGCCGTTACTGAATTTGTAAATGTTCGGGAGCTCCTCCGACAGTGTCAATAGGATAAACAGATAATCTTCAATGTTTGACGATCGGAATGTTTCATTTTTAGTAGTAAATAATTACATCTAAAATTACTGATACATTTAATCATTGACAGACAGTTTAATATTTTGTTAACAGCTACGCTATGTACAGTAAATATCTGAATAGTATACAGTACATAATATTGTATATTATTCAGACATTTACTGCACCTGAAAGGCATG
>NW_013530472.1:2100623-2259333 GCF_000836235.2 Papilio xuthus
TACGGTACGCTTATGATGGGATTGTACCTACAAGATTTGCTAGGTACACTAAAGTTGAATTTACATAGCAATTCCGGACAGTCGATATTATTTTTTAGTATTTTATGAACAAACATGAAGTCGGCAATAATATATTAATGACATACTACGATGATGATAATGATTACGCTGAATTTCACCCACCTATTGCACTTAAATCTAATGTTATTTCCAGCGTTGATTATCAGTCCAGTAGTCTAGTAAGTACCAGCCGTTACTGAATTTGTAAATGTTCGGGAGCTCCTCCGACAGTGTCAATACGATAAACAGATAATCTTCAATGTTTGACGATCGGAATTTTTCATTTTTAGTAGTAAATAATTACATTTAAAATTACTGATACATTTAATCATTGACAGACAGTTTAATATTTTGTTAACAGCTACGCTATGTACAGTAAATATCTAAATAATATACAGTACATAATATTGTATATTATTCAGATATTTACTGCACCTGAAAGTCATGTTTAAGGCTTACCTGATCCATCTTCACCTACGTCATCCATCACAATCGTATCATGGATCGAATTTCATTCGGTCTCTGATTAACCGTAGAGCATCGCAGACAGTTGATTCCAGTGTAGTGCGGATCTAGTCAGAACTACTAACCCAAACGACTTGTGGGTTCCGCGCAAATACCTACTTAGTCTAATATAGTAAGTAATGTGGAACAGTTCCATAGGGCATTATCCACGGCGGGCGAGGAGAGTTCACGTTATGAGCGAGCACCTGATTGTGTTGGTGTTGTGCCGTGCGGGAAACAGGCGCGGCGCGGGCAAGACGTCACGCAGGCGCTATAAGTGCGGTGCGCGTGCGCGCCTTTGCAATCATTCGCGAACGCGCGCGCACGCCGCGCACACCGCATCCGTGTCTCTCAGTGACAACCTGTGACATCACTTCGACAAAATGCCGAAAAATATTTTAGCGGAAATGGGCTCCCAGGTGGGATTGACCCCCGCCGTCCAGAATAGAAAGGTACGTACATGAATTATTTTTAATGAATTTTTTTTCGTTATACCCAATATTATTATGTTTACTAATTATGTATGCGAATTTATTTTATCACGGTGTTTTTTTGAACTGTAGCGAATTTTCTGCAGAATTCTTAATGATGTAAGTACAATATATTGTGCGAATACATTCTTATATTATTATATATATTTGAAAATGTGTCGGTAGGTACAAATGTCGGTAAACGATATTTAGAATACGAGACGAGATACGATATATAAAATATCTGGACATATGGTGATATTAAAAGCTTCGAATAATATGTGAGCTTACGGACTGCGAGCAAAAAGCAAGGGGCAAATATCTAAGTAATTTTATATTTTTTATTGCATCCTTTCTTAATATTGGTCTTATATTCCATTAAATTAATTTATATTTGCACCTAAACATTCAGTTTTGTGAAAGAGCTATTAAGAATTGCTCGGATATTGCTGATGTCCATGGGCGCCGTTAAACACCTCGGTGTTCCCGCTGCTCGTTTGCTCAAATATATTAAGAAACTATTATATTATAATATTATAGCTTTTCTTGTATTTTGGAGACTTAGAGGGTCTTCATCTTCATTGGATTCAGGATCTTTAATTGGTATAAAATATTTATTTGGTGACAAATATGGGTATCCGTCGAAAACTAGGTATTAAATGCATTCGTCGATCTCTGTGTGGGCACATTACTCCTTTCGCCCACATCTGAATTTTTATTTCGTAATACGAGTTTTTTTTTATTGTACCACATCTTTTTATGATGATTGTTAGCACAGTTTTTATGCGAGTCATATAAATTGTATCATTCGGCGTCGATTGCAAAATTATGATTTGTACCGAGACAAACATTAAACGAAGTAATGCGATTTGTAACTAACTAAAAGATGAAAACTGTGATAACAATCGGTAGCCGTTGATAAGCTAATGAGATCTGCCTAGCTTATTAGAATCAAACGTGGAATGTACCAATCTATTAAATACATTCTTTAGAAGCCAATAAAAAGTGGGTAAATCTCTCAGAATTTTTGTTTCAAATTCCAACTTCACGATCAAAAACAATCGACAATATTAAAAAATGTTAGTATCCCACTTAACAAAGTAAAAGGAAGGTTCGTAGCAAATGAAATAAAAACTTAAAAACGATTACTTATTTGGGAAATTAACACTTTTTCGTAAGAGAGAAATTGTCATCTTTGAGTTCCATGCAAAATCTATTCGTCGACAAAACGGTTGCGCGGCCGCGAGGTCGGACGTAAATAAATCGACCGGCCCAATGTCAATATCGCTTTTCAATATGCAAACGCACAACATTGGATAGCAGATTTGATCCGACGACCCGAGAAGTGCATCGTATGAACGCTAATTGGTATGCGATTGCAGAAAATAACCATCAGCAACAACCATAGATGGAATGTTCTCGAACTTTGCCTTCCGGGGACAAACGCACCGTTACAATGTATTAATAATAAGTAGTGCATCCGTCGCCTTTCAACTGTTTCAATTATTATTTATCAACAGTCCGATTCTGATTTTTCATATATTTTCTTTTTAATCCGGAAGACACGATCCTAACTTATTTAGGAATCGATTAGTCCACAAATATAATGTTTATAAGATGTAAACATATGCTATGCAATTTAAGACCTTAAGATGCAATAGTTTTAAATTTTTTCAGTCGAGGCTCAAAACCTTTTTTGTTTTAATTTAAGTTTATAGCAATAATAGAAAGATTCAATCGAACGTAAGCTGTAGGTATTACATAAAAAAAATATTCTTTGGCTAAAAAGACACGTACCTCTACTCGTAAAATGTCGCTTCACTTTTTCTCCTTTTAAACGATATATTTATGTAAGGGTTAAAGGTTGTTATTTTAAGGTATAGGGAAAAATAAAGATTTATTTATTTCGGATAACAGAACAAAAAATAAAAACACTCTTCAATAATTTTTAGTTTGATTAAATTCGTTCTATAAATTGTAAATAACAATCTTACCTATATTATTAATGCGAAAGTTCAAATGGATGGATAAATGGAAGGATATTTGTAAGAAAATATCCAAAGATATTTGGCATAGACGTAGAACATAGTCGTTAGGAACACGTAACTTACTAATTAAGTTTCTTTTTATTCCGTGCAGACGGAATCGCGGGCGACAGGTAGTTACCGAAATAAGCTTAACTTACAACAGATATTCTCAGCTTTATCGGACAAAAAACGTCGGTGAGTTTTATTTATGCATTGAATTTTGGCAATTTCCATTTTCGGCGGACTAAATAAGGGCATGATGATTTAGCGTGTATGCAGTTCGGAATAAATATCCTTTAATTTTTATTTTTTTAACGAAAAAGATTTAAAAATTGACAATCATTATTTGCTCCAATACCACTTGTGTAAGCACTTAGACAAATGTTATTGATGTATTTTTTTTAATTATGCTAAAATTTGTACTGTTGCTGGTCGTTGCTCCGTAGTACACACACAGGTAACCGAGAGATTGCTTAAAATCAGCTCACTAAGGTCTCAATAAGAGAAAATGTATGTTGAAGTAAAAAATTCTGGCACTCGTTGCACAGAATTTCAAAGCTAGAATTTTTTCCACGTACTGTTATTACAACTGGACAGTTAAAGATTGGGTTATATCTTAGTTCGCGTCAAAGTGTAATGGAAAATTATAAAATATAATAATAAAAGATTGTTATTTAAGTGAAATAAACAAGGGGTTGTTATTAGCAGTGATTAAGCTTCATAATTTATTAACGGCTCGTGTGGACGTCGCGACCCGACACAAGAAGTCTATCGCTGATGCCAATGAATACGACGTTTGTTCGAGTTTCGCTCATTTTACTTTAAAACGTTCATGTCTGTAGAACTTTACGTCAAAACAAAATAATAAATATTTTTTTTTTGTACAATTTTCCTTTTACTTGATTCTCGAATTAATATCTTCAAGTCTTATCTTGCGGTTTTTATAAATAATATAGCACACAGTGTGGAAGAACGCATAATCTACCAATTGAGTTTTTTTTTAATTATACGCGGACAGAGTCGCAAGCGATAGCTAGTATAACAAAGTTACAGTACAACTGCACTTAACGTCATTATTAGTACAAGCAAGGTCATGTCCGTCTATGTCATGTTTAATAGCGAGAACAAAATAATATATACAAGAACACAGTAAACTTATGTGAATGTTACCGGATTTTCATAATTATTAAACTTATGGACCCTCACAAAGGCGATTCAAGCAGTTGTTTGCGGCAGATTAAAGCAGGCTTTTGTGCTGCTGGTAGCATAGACAGCAAACTGCGATCCGTGTACAGCGTCAACTGCCGCTGCTGATTACTTCAAGCGGTCCGTGTTTGTCCCTAAAATGAACGTGATTGTACGTAAATTTAAGTGGATGAAGTGTACTAATCGTCTTCCCACGCCCACATAAATCCATGTCGCAAACTCGCCAAATATATATAGATGAATGGTTGAGCCATCTGCAATCTCTATTTCTATTCAATTTCCAAACATTGCAATTGCCAAAAATGTATCGCCGACGACAGGTGGCGCCATAGCTCCTCCGTGTGCGCGCAACATTTCACGCACACAAATTGTTGTCTCGTTATTAATGGATAGTGGATAGTACTGCAAAGATGAACTGGCTAATAATCATTTAAATCCACATAAATAAAATGAGATTTTTCTGTTCGCATATTTCTATTTAGAACTTTTTGTATTAAGTTTCAAAAGTTGTTTCGTATTTAAAAATATGTAAATTAAAACACTAATTAAAAATATTAGGTAATTGTTTTGAATCGCTGGCATAATAAAGTGATAAGGACTCAAAGTAGTGTTTATAAAAAACAGTTTACTACCATTAACGAAATACAATTAGATACTCGTTTCACTAGACAGAAACGTGGTTCGTATTAACGTATTAAAAGAAAACGTGGTGTTACTTAGTAGGGATGTAATAAATACCGCTATTTATACAAGTGTATTTTATTTTTCAGTATTTCATTATATTTGCAAAAATATCAAATACGGCCTCAAATTTCGTGCCCGGCGGTCGAGCGCTAATCGAACTACGACATAAAGCAAACAGTCGAGTTGAGTGGAGTCGAAATCGCGGGTAATTCGCCCGGTCGCTTATGATGTTGCAATTATCGTCGGTGAGTAACGCCCGACTTGCCGTCGGCTGACGAGCGCATGCGGCCCGCGACTCCGCATACCGTTACTTTATAGCCAATATCGTTACGAACTAAATATTCCAATGTAGGTATTTTGTCACGGGGTAGCATTTAAAAGAATAACTGAGATGCAACGTTACCTGTAGGTAATAAATAATATACTGTACGCATGAGATTAAGAAAAAAAACGACGTAATTAATATCATGTTAGTAATACATACATGAAAAAAAATGGCTAGCGAATACATTTGTTATATTCAGTAAAGCAACCATTTGACTTGGAAATCTCTGGGCTAACGAACTGCCTTCGTTCACCTTTCGTTTTAAAATGTGCTGTTTTGCTTAACATCAATAAGTAAAGTCTAAAAATAAATTCACATGACGATAATTTCAATGATAATATGCAAATGTCGTTTTGTTCTGAATTACGAGGCAGAAATCACAGACAAGTTTTGACATAAAAACGACAATGAACTTGTGTTAGACGTATAATTAGTGGTACTTGTTACTCTGAGTTTTAATTATCAGCTTTTCAAGGAGAATAAGAGGAACGACATGACTTTGTCTTGAGAATGTTTCGGCAATGGTAACTATGTAACTAAATGAGTGAGTGATTGAACTTTAAGAACGTGCCGTATTTCGTAACGCATAAGATATTTAAAGTAAGGATGACCAAAAATAGTTGAGTTTTTTTGTTGTAAAAAATATAGGGTGTTTCAAGTTAGCTGATGTCAATCTGAACTTGGATACGGTCAACATCACGATCTTATGTTTACCCACTAATTATAATACATGTTATTGCGTTCGCCCGACGATTATGAACTGCCACTATGTTGTTATTAGTGTGTTTGCTATTTTTCCTCATCTAATCACAGTAGTTTTCCACTACGAACACCAACTTTATTTTTTATAAACATTTTTCGTGTTCTTGTGTTTATCATATCACACGCTGTCACTCTTTCACCTTATGGAAGCCTGATTCGAATTTATTTTAAATATTAATACAAGATATCAACACCCGTTTCTGTGTGGATCCAATTATTTTTTAATTTATATATTTTTCATATAATTACTTGAAAATGTGCTTTTGAGCGATAATAAATTTGTTTTAAATTTTATTTATTAAATTTCTTCTTAAATTGACTTTTGGTAATGTTCAATAGAGTTTAAAAAGTCAACGAGCGGTTTACAGACGGGCTGTCGGCGGCGGCGTCTGTGGAACAATTTAAGCAATCTGCTCGCGGCCGAGTTCCCGTCACTATTTACAGAGGTACAGGGACAACGCTAAGGTCGCGCTAAAAATAATTCTTGTCTATAACTAAAGAACGCGCCGACGTTCGTCGGGCGTCGGCAGAGGACGCTAATGTCTTATTAATTTAAGCTAACCTCGTTAACAACACGACTGACCCGGGAGAATGATGTTCGTATATTTGTGTTACCCGACTTACCCAACTTGGAAGGGTAATGTTTTTCACGCGTATAAATATTTTTTACGTCTGCCAATTGTATTGTCATATCCTGTAGCTTAAAGGACTGAACCGATTTAGACGAGTAATATGTCATTTGCTTCATATTTTTACCTTGAGAGTCGCAGGTTGAGTTTTGGTTTTTAATCAACGAATAATATTATACACTGACTTTTATTTTATTAGTATCAAACAAACAATGTAATAGGTAGATGAGCACGATTCGAGGAGGAAATGAATAGAACACGCGGATAATTACGTTCGAAGCCTTGATTTTCATAACAATACATAGCTGCACTGATGCTGCTTCATTCAGGTGCCCATTTTACTAATATAAATAAAAAGAAACGAGTAAATTGTAACAATTACTAAATGAGTCAACGCATGCTCTGATTCGTCTACACTTTGTCGAGTATTTCATTTTTAAAGATCCTTCCTTTTGACGATAACTTTTACTGTTGCTATGTCTGTACTTTATATCGGTTATCGGTTAATTGGGGTGAATCGGTGGCGATAAATGTACATGAATTGTATACGCTGAACGATGCCTTGAATCCACACTACATGCTGATGATATTAAGGGAATTTCCAGAAAATTGCAAAATGTCTCGTCACCCTTGTAGTGAGTTTCTAGAAGCTTAGTGTTTGATACGCTTTTGTAAATAACCTAAAAAAAATGAGATTTCATTGTAGGAATTTGCCACCTTTATCAATCCACGCCTGGTCCCATCTCGCAGACATAAACTCTACGTAGTTCTTGTGGCTACCTTCAATGTTATATTAATATAGCTACCATACATTAAAAAAAATGTTTGTATACAAGAATAGTTGACGCATTAGTCATAGTATTGCGGCAGTTGTTTCGGCGAGGTGGTCGCGCACTCAGCGCGCCACGCCGCGTCGCCCTCCAACGTAACTTGTCACAGCCAATGCCGCAACCGCGCAATTACACGTGGAAAATAACCAAAACAAATGTTAATTGTTTAATAATTACCTAAACACTTTTTTAATAACTATGACAGATCATTTGAAATTACTATTTTGTATTTCTCGTAACCATTACAGTTGTGCCTTGTGTTAGAATACGGGTACCCAATACACGAAAGGATTCAAACACCCGAACGCGTAATCGGCTAGCCGCATCCATAAACATTAGGCTGTTGGCGCATCAACTAGTTGTATGAATATGTTAGATTTCTATAAGCCCCAGGAAAATAATTTGCTCTTTATTTACATAATTTATGTTATAGGTACATATCACATCCGGCTCGATGGACCAAGTCACCGACATGCACATGCAAACACCATAACCTGTTCTGTATATATCTAATGTTTTACTTGTGTTTGATAGAGAAAAAAAATATCGCGTGTTGATAAATTATTTTTTCACAGTTTTGTACACAATTTTTTGATGTTGAGTGTCGGCTTCGGAAAGTTGTCACCAACTTATGGTAAACGATTCTCTGGCCCTGAGCACTAAATATTTATGATATATTCTAACTACTTGTTATTCTTGTGTGTAGTTCTGTTTAGCGAGAAATCAATTCAGTTTTTTGATCCTTTCATCGATTCTCGGCACATGTCCTTAAAACAAAAGAAGAAAGTGTGAAATAACGAGTGACGTAATTTATCCATCACCACTTTATTTAATGAACATTGTAATAAAAAAAAGATTTTTATTATTTTGTTTATCTTATATAACTCAATTGATGTCGATATCACGTTATCGTCGCTCTGGGTACCCAAAACATGAAACCGTTTCTTTTGTTGTGTTCTGAGAAAAACGAAAAATAAATCTTTACATTCGCAGTTTGTACAAAAATTAAGAAATTCGTGAGATAAATTAGCAAGAGTATGTCAATGGAGTTTTTATTTAAATTTATTATTATACGAATATATTATGATTCCAAATAAAGTATTTTTCCTCGCTCTGTTTGTTTGTACTGCGGTTTTGGTACTTAGTCATAGTATAAATTAACTACGTCAATAATTTAATGTTATCCTAATAGCTAATAATCTCATGATATTTTATGGAAAAGTGATGATCTACACGTGGTTATTATTTAAACAATAATTTTATAAGTTGCGCTAATACCGCTAATAATTTATAAATAAATAATAGCAATCGTGGTTTTATAAAACCTCTTTACTATCATAGAGCCACTAAATATTGGGCTAAAGTAAACAACTGGGTTTTATGTTTACCTGTTTCTATGTTTTACCTAATAAGTAATGTTCCACTCCTTCCTTTTTCTACTCTTATTGCATTTAGATATTCACTCTTTTATTTCCGCTATCTTACACAAAGAATGTAATTTAGTTCATTTTCAATTTAAAAATTATGCATGTCTCATACTAATTTCTTTTTTTTATCTTTAAGGTTTTGCAAGCGATTTTGTTTTTTACAAAGTCCTTGCTGTTAAGTATTTTGAGATGGGTAAACGACCTCAATGACAAACAAAACATATGAATCACGATAACATCTTATATAAATATTTGTGTTTTTTAATAACAAAACAACTACGATTTACATAATGGATGTTTTTGACATTGTATTACTAGGTCAAAAAAAACGTAATGCTGTACACGATTTCAAAATTGCTACATTTAGGAGCAGTTATTATAATTTGAGGCGAGTATAGTTTAAGTAATTGAACAGGTGTGAGTATGTATTTACAAAAATTGCAGAGGTTGGCACGTAATTTTTGAGATTCGCGGCTACGGCTCATATGCGATTGAAATTCTACAAACTATCAATTAAAATGTTTACCTACTATAATTTTATATATAACTTTTCAGTGTCGAATCCCTTGTATTAAATATATTAACGTCCCTTTCACTTTCTTTAAATAACCTGAGACAACAACTTTAATAAAAGCATTACGGTTATGAAATTCCACGTTAACTTTCAGTACTTTTGTGTCCACCATTAAGTACTCTCTCTCTCTCTCACTAACACTCGCTGCCTACTAATAAATCCGACTAACAGGCGCCATCTGGTGGACGTAGTCCTCCAACTGACCAAATTACTGGTCCTTATATCCTTATACCTTGTTTCCTATTAGATATCTAATCCATCCACCCGTTTTATTTGTAATTTTTCCTTTTTGGTTTTACCCACATTTTTCTTAAGTAAAAAATCGAATAATTCCTAAGTGATATTCATATTGATATTATTCATAATTATATGTAGGTACATATTATTTTTACTTGATTTACCTTTTAACTCATTTCATGTGACCTTGCGGTTAAAGTTCTTACTTTACTAATGATTTCATTGAAGAATTTGTGACGTAAAAATGGATGGAAAAAAGAATAGAAAAAGCAACCTTATTTTCTTTAGACTAATGTTTAATTTAATTTTATGTTGCAGTTTAATTTTATGTAGTGACATTTTTAAGATATAATAACATCGACAAAACAGGATTTGTTCCAAAAGTAGGTAGGTAATGATTTTCGCGAACTTACATCCTGTAAGCTCAACAGCTACACCATATGATTCGTATTTCCACGTGAATAGTTGCAGGATGTAAAAAAGGAAATATTAGGTTTTAAATTAAATCTAGCCTGTCTAAATATAGTTTGATAGTTTGTAGTGTAACTACGCTTGTAGTGTTTAGCGCGCGTGAGATCATGATATTTGTAAGTGGCTGATGCATCACCTCGGGACAATTAACACCATCACTCCTCGCCTGATTAACATGTCGTCACACAATGGTGTTTAAAGTCTTAAATTACAGAACTTTTTCTATCAAATGCTTCGTGAAAAAAGTTACGAAAATACTTACGTTCATGTCTTTAAATAAAATTGATACTTCTTTCCCAATACATGTAATGAATTACAACAAACATTTTGGTTTGTGGAATAACAACATTCTAATCAAAATAGCACTGGCTATGTTTTATACTTTGGAATTTAATTTATCCTTTAGATTTGTGTACTCGATGATAAAACGCTCAATGTTTTAGACGTGTACTATCAGACGAATTCTATTAGTTTGAGTGGCTGTTAAGATATCGCAAAGGATGCGATTATCGAAAACATGCCTTTTGTAAACAGCAAGAAGTGGCGGACTGAGGTCGACTGGACGGCCGCCTACGTGGCGAGGGCACTGCACTAAGTGTTTTGAACTAATTCATAATCATACAAACATTTGGCTTCGAAAAATGTTGCTTTATGTTTTTAACGCACTAAAAGACAACACTGGGACCGGCTTCTTATAAATTTAGGAAGAAAATGCTTCACGCAGACTTATGTATTGTTTTCAGTGCCTCTTGAGTTAGCAAGGTAATTTAGTGGTATACATTTTGGAATAATAATGTAGTAAATAATAATATATTAATATTACAAAGTTGTATTGTACACAGAATTAATAATACAGATAAATAATTTTAACTACAGCATATAGTTTTCATAGTTTAATTTAATTTTGCACGTGTGATGAAAGGACAGCCTGACTTACTTATTTACATAATTATATATGAACGTGCGTATCTATAAAAACGATCGCTTGAACACGGACATCGTAAGAGAGCAATTTTTACGGTGTAAATTGTAGACGTACCGTTTGAAAGGAAGGTCGAATGAACTGTGTTGATTTAATTAAACACTATCAAGGTACTACCAGATACAACGACTTCTTAACTTCATTATGATATTCAAATTTACTATGCCGAAAATTCGATTATAAAACTATTAAGTACCAGATAAAAATATGTAACAAGAAGTTTGCCAGCCTTGATCTCTTTTCTCTCCGATAATAACCTAAACATGATGTATAAATAATTGTGTTTCAAACGCAAATTCCAAATAATTTTTAAAAAAGAGAAGACGATATCGGCTGAAATCATGTCATCCCTGTAGGACAAGGAGGCTGTGACTCCAAGAAAGCAATGCTGAACATTATTAATGAGGATTCTAAGACTTTTTTAATAATCTCCAAATAGTGCAGCACAACATGTGCTACAGGAAAACATAACAATTCTCGACCAGTTTACCTTCACATTAAAAAGATTTTCGTCTTATATCAAGGTAATAACAACTACACATTCGACAGTACTGTTTCTGCTGTTACAATTTCTGTTTGAGAATTCATTTGTCATGTTCCTGATACAAAGACATTAATATATAGTTAACATAAGATTTTGCGGACCTAACAATATCTGTTCATTTTAAACGCTTATTAAGACAAGTTTTAAATGCAAACATTTAAGTAAGATGTATTTTTTTTGTTTACACGTTGTAATTACGTGCTCTATTTACTTTTATTAATGCCATGTATTCGAGCAGAACATGTGCAAAGCAATGTTTTCATTTTATTTAAAACTAAAATAATTGTTATTCAGAAAACGTACAATTGCTGTTATCCTTCTATGTTGTTTTTCCAAGCAATTTTTGTAGCAAAAAAATATTTTTTATTTGATAATTATTTAAATACGTTAAGATGCAAGAGACGAAAATCCAAGTTAAAGAAATATATATATATATATTATACTAAGTAGCGAAATAATGTTTTTTACAATTATTATAATTGACGTAATTTAAAATCTTACTAATATTATAAATGTGAATGTTTGTATGGTTTATATAGATGGATGGATTGTTGGATGGATGTTTGTTGAAGATATCTCCAGAACGGCTGCATGGATATTATTGAAATTTGGCATAGATATAGAACACAGTCGGGAAGAACAAATAGGCTACTAAGTTTAATTCCGCGCAGGCGGAGTCGCGTGCGACAACTAGTGATTTATAAAAGTTCTTGAAGCGGTTTTTTCTCTGTGATTGAGCGGACATGGGCGAAATCATTTAGTTATGTAAAAAGTAGTTGTATGTAAAACGGTTTTTTTTAAACAATTAACTTACTTGAATTCGTTTATGTTATTGTTTAGTTAATGAATGTGATAGAGGTTGTCGCGCTCAGTGGTTGTCGAATGAGTTGTCGAAGGACGACCGCATTTGCTAGTCGTTTGTGGAAATACAAGTGTTAACAACTTTTACAACAAAAGTGATGTAAAGTCGAATTTAAGCAGTCGGTTATTCAACTGTTTACTTATTTGACTAATATACTGTGTGTAAAACACTTGTTTGGACTACTCTGTACATATTTTCAAAAGTTGTGTCTTTGTTATGAGATTGATTATTTCATTTCTTGTTCACGCAATCTCAGAGTCGACTGCTACTAACCTCGACATTTTTTTGCCGTTTTTTGTGTTCTTACAGTTGTTAAATATAATATACAACTACCAAGAACGGGTTTTAGTAAACGGTGTTGGTTATTAAAGATACCGAAATTTTTATACGATTTAATATATGACACGAATTATAAGCGCTCACGTTTAGAGCGAGTAAGTCAGTAAATGTTTTTTCACCATTCCGGCTTATAAATTCTGTTTTTAATCGCTTGAAAATTGGGTATCTTTTTCGCGGGTAAGCATTTTGATCTTTTCAAATAACTTGGCGGCCGAAGATTTTTAATCATCGTATAGAATGACTCTTCCCTCTCTTCTTTTTCTGCAGTACTTCCTGGCAGTCTATTAACCTCCCTATAAGCCAATGCCCTCGATAGACAAATTGGAAATAATATTGTATGTTATGGCGTTAAATTACTACGAATTGAATATTAAAGTGACTCCGATGTACCTTTCTTTGTCGCGCTAAACAATGTCTGCTACGCACCAACTATCCAAATAATTTGTTGCTATGCGATTGATATTTTTATCCTATCAAACTGGAACCTGTCTCCTAAACATGTTGTGTTAAAAAACTAAATACTCGTACCATTTTATAAAAAAATTGCTGTTATGTTCTAAACAAAACTTTGAGATTAATCTATCAACTTTGTATATTTCGGAGCTTAAAAATAATGTAATAAGTCAAATCTGGCGTAGACAGAGACCGAATATTATTATATAATGTAACAAAAACGTGATTGTTTTTACATAGGATTTCAGAAACCGGGAATCAAACCCGACATAACGAGTCAAGAACTTATAAGTAGTTCGGAATTCTCATTGGTCGAAAAAAGGGCGGTATGCGTAGGCTGTGCGCGACTTTACCAGCGGCGCGCCAGCGTGGGATGCCTCGTGTTTCCTTGCAATTACTGCACGGCCTTGTCTCTTCCACCGACCGAGTCGTCTCATTCCGTTTCCTAAAGCGTGCCATTAATGAACACTTTTGTACGCCCAGTGCCACTAAACCCCACTGAACCCAGCAAAAATATTGTAAAAAAGATTTTGGTACATACGTATATCGTCTTAATTTTACTGCAAAACACGTATTGTAAGTAAAAGATAACGTTACTTTTATAAAAAGATCCTGAGCACAAGGTTAAACTCTGCAGAGTTGTACGCATTTAAATAGAGTTTTAATTAAGCGGTGAAGTTGGGTAATTCCCCTAGTAGAAGTTCATTTGAGATCACAGCCTTCTAAATTCCGGTTTGAATTTAAAGATTCTGGTTTTCTATTTTAAAATCTAATTTTATTGTCATTTAGAGACGTAAACTTACGACTAGCTTTAAATTATTATTGCTTAGTTTTTCGTTTGTTTTTTTAGGCCTCTTTGGCTTCGTCAATCAAAACAACATTGGTCAAAACTTTAGTAGCATGTTCCGATTTCAATTGTAATAAAGCTGTCTTATCTATATTTTGATTTCTTACTTGGCATTGCGAATCATGAGAGCGTCGGTGGCTCAGGGGTCAAGCACTTGACTTGCAATCTGAAGGTCCTGGGTTCGAATCCCGCCATGTACCAATGTATTTTTCGATTTCCGATTTACATATGTACATTTATCCGACGTTCTTACGATGAAGGATAACATCGTGATGCAACCTGCACATATCTGGAAGAAATTCAAGGATATGTGTGAAGTCCACCAACCCGCAACATAGTCAACCACGCTGACCCAGTGGTTAGCGTGGTTGACTATGGCCTAATCACCCTTAACTTAGGGTAGGCTCCGAGCCTCTCGGTGGGGACGTATAGTGAGCTGACGATGATGATTGCGAATCATGTTGTGTTCAGCTTTTATTAAACATGATTTATTTTAGTAATATTCTGTTTTATGTTCTTTCTTCGATTACTTCGTGATATTCGCTCATTGTGATTGAAGGGCCCTGGTCAGTTAGATTTCGTAGAAGGGGCGAGGCGACGTATTATATTGCAATTTTACTGATCGACAGGATGCTTGCATTAACTCGGCGACAAATATACACTCGTCTCCTCCGGCCTTAATTGGGTTAGCTAACTCTGAAACTGATATTCCTTTATGTTATTCTCAGCGAGAGAGGGACAGAACAGGCGGTCGTTTAGTTATCTGCTTCTAATATGTACTTAAAGCCTTTCACTTCCTTATCACGTTACTTCATAGCAGTAAATAAATTCGTAACACAATTGACGAATGTTAAAGATAAACGTGTCGTATTCTTGGTGGTCTCTCAACTTACCTTTGACACTTAATTTATGATAAAGGGTAAGGGACTTTCCCTTATGCTCGTACTATTTGTTCGGTAAAATAATTTATTTGCGTAATGCCTACTACGATAATCTACGAAAGAACTCTCGATGTCGTATTATCGTGGAAAGTGTGATATGGCGCCGGCAGTGTTAAAATAGCGTTGGACATAGCTAATAGCTTTTGTGAAGAGCACCGCTGGCAAACGCCCAAATATGAAAAAACTGACGTTGTGGACAAATTCATTCATTTATTTTTGTAAACTTCTTCTTTGTATTTGACACGTCCTCGAAGTGTACTTGGAACATATCTCCGTGGCGCCAAAGAAAGCTAAACTCTGTAAATAAAGCACTACTGGATATGCGATTTTCACACAAATTATTTGAACATGTAAATGCGTACTTGAAACCTATCATTTTTCCTTTAACATTTATTCTAAAAATAACCTTAATTTCTTAAATCTTTGTTTTAATAACTACCATAAATAGCTAAAATATTTATGGGTACGATTTTGCAACAATCATAATTAAGTCTAATAATATACAAAACACGAGTCCATATGCATCATATAAGGACTGATGTCTCGAAACTGTCGAAAGGTTAATTCATTAAATCTGTTTATCGAAAGGCCTTATGCGGTGTACGCCGCGAATTAAGTAATTGTAAAACCAGATAAATCCAGATGGAACCAGTTTCTGAGATCGCGCTGCGCGCCTCAAGGTTCCGCTTGCACAAATCTTTACATTCTGCCTGTTAGCGTATCTTCGCACTCAATGCAATATCGTGTCACCCTTATATTGTTTACAGATTACCTCCATATTTCATATCTGAGATTTTTTTACTTCCATTTGAAATAATATCGTTGTTAAAACCTCAAGCCGTGGAGGTATTTGAGCGTTGACTAGTTAATTATATATTGTATTCAGAAGATGATCAAAGGGACTATTTTCTGCATTGCATCAATAAAGTGCAGTGAATGTTATGCAAATAATATTCATGATGCAAATAATATTTATCTGAAATCTTCAATATCATCGATTCTTAATTTAATCGGGCAAATATTTTACCAGAGTTCTGCCAAAAATAATATTTTTCATGGAATCCTTAAGTAATTTTAGTCATTCGTAATTCCATATTATTAGATTGAAACGGTTCTACCTTTTACTTGAAACTTTAAGATATTTTAAGCTTTTGTCCTCAAGTCATTTTTCAATTGATGTTTAAGATAAAATAACGCAAACGGGTTTCCCAGTCCAAGGTCTGTGCTTACCCTTGATACGGGATATCCGCGTTTGTTATTCGATCAATCGTTAGTCATTTCAGTCGTCACTCCCTTCTGTCACCTTTCACGCAATCCATCTTCACTCGGGATTATTACTTTCATATTCAGATTGAAAGTTTTTCTTGCCACATTCCATTATTTTCTTCCCTTAACAATCATAAAACCAATATGCCTTTTTTATATTTGATGGTGACAAACAAGCAAACGGCCACCTGAATTTGCCGAAATTGTGAAACAACCCATAGACATCCTTAAATGCAGATGCGTTGCCTAATTTTATATTTTGGCCAAGTTAAAAATCCAATCCTAGATCCAAGGCATAAAATTAGCACCTGGTTGACTGGCCATAAAATCAGTTTTATCTGGTTAGTTAGATATAGAAATTGGTTACATCTAGTATTCTTGTGACACAGTTTGAAGTGTGGCTCGCATGGTAATTAGCTTGGCGCGGTGTTGATCACTTCACACTAAGCAGGTACCCTTCACCTGATACATTCCATTAGTTACAAATTATTTTTGAATATCATTGAATATTATTTTAATATAATCGTATCAACGTGTCTATTACTTTAACACAAATGAATAATTTTTCGTGTATAGTTTTAGGTTGTGTGTTATCTGTTGCTGTGAGTTTACACTAAAGAAACACAAGTACAAAATACACATTTTTCTTATATTCTGTGAAAAACAAAATAACAATACGTTATTTATCGAAGTTTCCGTAGTTAAAAATAATCTCACGGCTATAGTAATATTATAATGTCCTTTGTATGAACTGCTGATCTCATAACACACGTGAAATGTAATAAAAAGAAGTGAAAAGTGAATGACGATTGTTGTCTTTTTGTCTATTGTTACTTAATAGAGTTGCAATTAGGATTGCAAAGATTAGTGTAGTTAGGATCTTCACAGACAGACGGACGGACAATAAAGTGATCCTATAAGGGTTCCGTTTTTTTCCTATGAGGTACGAAACCCAAAAAATAAGGAAGAACCTATTCTATGTTCTTTTAAATATTATTTACAAATGTCGTTGTATATACTATGGTAGATGTAATGTTAAGATGATTGTAACATTCTTTGTGTATGGATGGCGGCGGTGGTCAATGCTGTGCGGGTTGTACGCAGTGCGCAGAGTAACATAAGGGCAGAGGAAAGCGCAAAATTTTCCATTGGGACCGGTCGGCGCCGACCGGTCTGCCGGTGCTGTTGCGGCTCCTTCGTCCTCCCCTCCCCTCACCCCTGACACGCACACTTGTGGGTACACACACAAGTACACAGGCGGCATGGCATGGTCCAACTTTAAAATATAACACTTCCTGTAACTTGTTACAAAATATAATTTGCGCCGCACATAAGTATTAGTTTACGGGCGCTACGAAGTTACAATCCAATTACCCAAGTGAAAGTTCACACATTTTTTAAATGTATTTTATATTTTTTAAATAATATATATATAGGGTATAATGTTGTTTTGAATTTTATTTTCCGTGAGCTTTTGCTGTATTACCATAGTGTATTGAACTTTCAATTCAATTCTTTATATTTTATCAACTTATAAAACTTTTTTTTTACTGAAAAGACGGCACCTCAAGTGGCATTTGACGCAAAATCAAAGCTCGCGTCGTAATTTGTAACTGTTTGGAATACTCTGTAGTCTTTTTTTGTAGAAATTATTTGTTGTAACCAAAATAAAAAGTCGAGAGGCGCGGCTATGACGTGAAACATTCGCGACCTGCCAAAACATACGCGAAACAGTATATTTTTAATTTTGCTGATGTTAACAAGAACACATGTACTTGACTTTAATAAATAGCAAAGAAAGTGTTCACACAAAACATTGGTAGTGATAAAACTTTGTATAGACGCGAATTATTACGGATTATCAATATTTTGACGCAATTATATAATATTTTAGTCAACCAACCCGCACTTGGCCAGCGTGGTTGACTATGGCCAAATCACCCTTAACTTAGGGTAGGCTTCGAGCCCCTCGGTGGGGACGTATAGTGAGCTGATGATGACGATGATGATATAATATTTTGGCCACATCTTAAACTTTGCTTAGGTCTACATTTGTTTTTTGTGAATTTGATAAGAAGGATTTATTTTTGTAAAGATGATCCTAATATCATATACTTACAACTTCATAGTTTGCCGTTTTTTTATTTATAAAACGTTTTGAAGTTCTATACCTTGTCCAGAGACAGTCTAATCAATGAGTATACATTGCTTGTATACTTAAACAAGTATAAGTGCAGCATGAAGAATTGGCAATAGTACGAAATATGATTACAAAACTTATATGAATGCGTCAGATATTTTACAGTAATGTGCAGTTGGCACGCGGCTGGACATCATCATTGTGACAGCTACCATTGCTGGCCACTGAACACGTGCCCTGGGTTTTACGTAGAGGAAAAAAAACATTAGAACGTGGATTCCACTGTGACTTGCTTTTGAAAATCTGTTTACCGACAATACGAGTATAATCTTAAAGTAACTACTAGTGACCACTGTATGACCCTTAAACTTTCTTCGCATAGAATTCTTAGTTTTATCTTTAATTTACTTCTTACTAATATTATAATTGCGAATGTTTAGATAGATGGATGTTTGGTTACAGGTATCTCCAGAATGGCTGCATAGATCTTGTTGATATTTGGTGTAGATGTAGAACACAGTCTGAAAGAACACATAGGTCTAATTAAGTTTTTTTTATTCCGTGCGGACGGAGTCGCGGGCGCAGCTAGTAATTTATGCAATGCTAATTCTGTAGGGATTGTCACACAAAAACAGTTGTTTAAGAAAATAATCTCTCATTTCTTGTATTTCATATTATGTGCGATGAAATATCTAATCGCCGCATTTAATGGTTACTCAAACTACGCTTAGTGTAAACTTCTCATACTAGCGCCAGTTGATCTCTGTTCTTGTTTGCATTTACTATATACTAAACATGCTACTTCTTACCTATCTTATGTACATGTACTCTGACATACATATGAATGATGTATAATAGTAGTCTTCATTGATTAAAATGCGAATGGAAAAATACCTGTATATTTCTTATTTAGCACATATATTTTGAAGGCCAACGCACACATTTAATATAACCATGAGAATGAAAACTCATAACAATTCGTGGTATGTGTACTTACAAGTAATTTGGTAAATTTCGTTAGAGGTAAATAGTTACATGTTATGTACAGTATTGATTAGCACCTAATAAAGCCCTTTCCATTAAATAGCAAATGGCTTACGTAATGCGTTAAAATGTCACCATAACCATCACGATTATTATGACGATGATGATGATGATGACGATGATGAATTTATAAATTCATTCAGAGTTTATAAAACTAATGAAAGTCCCTTATTACTATTGGTCACTGACAAACCTAAAAGGAAAAACATGCTTCAATAAATATAGTGTTATTTTAATTATAAATTGTCGAGTCTATTACATAAATACATTATGTAAATTTATGGAATCATTATGTACAACCTGCCATATAAGGTTAATTTATTAGATATACAACGTCGATAACGAGTACCAACGCGTTGTTAGATTTAACATGTCCGCGTGAAAACATTTATAGATAAGTACATAATATAGTAATATATTTACAAAAGAACTATGTTATATAAACAGATTTTTATTCTATGGACAAGGAGTTATCACATTTAAATATGTACCGTAAGCATTTTTAGATGAAGATACAAATTCTCGTTCGCAAAACAGTGTTAGCGCCCAAGTGTCATTGTCAAAAAGCGGAAATAACTGATTTCAAAAACTTTTCGTAAATTTTACGATGATATTCCTATGTCTGTGAATAATATGCTTTTTAAAAGAACGCGTAATAATGGAATAAATTGAAGTTTGAGTGTTAGGGGAGCAGGGTAGGTCGCCTGCCTCGTCCCGCAGCCGACCTTCGACTCCACGCGGCGCTTCCGTGCCCGAGCTGGCTCCCGCCCAACAACACTAACAAACTCAATAGTTACTCTACGTACAAACACTAAAACCGTTTTCGTTCACACAGGATTACCGTAGAAACCGACTATTTGTTGTACCGATGCCAACACGGCTACAATAACGATACACGTCATGTATTCAGTGACTAAATTATTAGGAACATAAATCTAAATTGTGAAACGATTGCCTATCATTTTGGCACTTTTAAGAGGAAGGTTTGAAAGTCAAATGATATTCAATTACGTGGTTTTTTGTATATATTTTTCGAACAACATGGTATTTAATACCGAGTATTTAGTACACAATCCATTTCGGATAGACCACCAGACCACCACAGGCTGATTGATGCTTATGTAGAATGATGTAAAGATTTTTATAAAAGTGAAAGGTCATGAGAGTCTGGACTATCGATATCTTCATGGTTATAGATTCATTTCCATTGTATTGTTACAATGTTTAACGACTAAATCTACCGTATTTGAATGATGGAACGATAGTTATGCATCCTGTTTCCAAGCCTTATCTTTCGTGAATTGACCAAATGTATTTTTCATAATCAACCTTTGAGGCACTTGTGTTTGCTTTTTGTTTTGTGTTTTGTTGTTTGTATGGAGTACGATCACTCACTGAAAGCTATTATCACACACATATATATTATAATACATCCTTAAGTGAAAATAAAAAATTAAATGGTGTAAAAATCTCACATCTAAAAGCGATAAAATTTAAATGTACTTTTAGTACATACCGTACAAATTTTGTAAGCGTTACGATACTTATAAAATCCTTGCACGTTTTCTGAAATCGATTTCGTGAATCGATTTCGTGTACCGAGAATTTAACCAAATCCTGATCTTATCCATGTATCAATAAGTTATTAAAAGCGGTCGCATTGAATAACAACTTTGCCATAAAACCGAAAACGATAAAGTTTATTGCAAAGCCATCAATGTAAAGGCAGCATAAAAATCATCATTTAAAAGTATCAAATCAAATCAAAGTTCATTGGACAGCATCAGGACTTTCATTTGTTCATACCATAACAAAATACTTCATAATAACTTAAAAAAGTATTGGCAAAAAATAAAAACTGTAATGCGTTACAATTAGTTTACTAGATTAGTTAATTTGCTTTACTTTCTTCTACTCTTTTTTTTTCTTTTTTACGTACGACTTTTATATAGCTCAATTTTTTTCTTATTTAACTTACGTATGAAATGAGTTGAATGCCTCGGAGACTCCAAGCCGAGAAGTGTCGGTGCATCCGGTCGCGAATTTGCAGCCATAGCTGCAAGCGAACAGAACAAGATTACAATGTCAGTGCATTGTTGAGCCGCTGTCCAGTGATATGAAGATAATTGAGACATTTGCATAGACATCGACAATCACAAATCGCAGGATGCGACTCGTTAGGCGTCAGCTCGTCGCCTTCTCGCAGACCTCCCTTTAGCTACCTCCGGTGTTTCAATCGACTACAAATAGTCAATAACATAATGACATTACTTCAGAAGTCAATTGCACTGACACTTGTATTAATAAATATTGTCACCCTTACATCCTCAATTACAAAACAAAGACAGCGACGTGCTACATATGTAGCACGTCGATATACAGCGATGTGATATACAAGTGTCACTGCAGTGGAAACCCATACAAGAATATCTGACCAGTTGGGCATAAGTCAAACTAATTTATAATAACTCACTAATGCCCTCTTGCTACGCTCTAAAAAAAGGTCCTTTACGTACTGTCGGTGTCATGACTGCATAGGCCTCTCTCATTTGGGCTGGATATCCTTGTTTGACTACACCTTTGACTAATTATTATTATCATAATTGCATGCAATATTGCAATATTGTTTTGAATTACATGACAAAGAGCTCTGCTAGGTTTTATGCAACTGTGGTTAAAGATGTTTGGAAGATTTTATTCTGTTCCTTGGCTTTTTTATAGTTTTCTGCTACGTTTTCAGTTTTTTAAGTTGATCAACGAACAATATTTAAGATTTTTTAAGATTGTTCGCAGATAAGCGCAAGCAATTTAACTTATAGCGAATTCTTTCACCTACGTTTTTTTCTATTTTATGTCAATTATATGTTTTATTTACTCGTTCTCAACTTAAATAACCCTATTTACGCAGGAAAAAAGCTCTTTACGACTTCATATTAAAAAGGTAGCGGTATACTTTGTGTAAGAAACAGCAATGAAAGATTGTATGTCATTTTAATTAGTCAATCGTTTCTTGCGCAGGAGGCGGCAGAATGGGCGCGACGGCACACCGGTCTCATGGTCAACCCGTCTTTCGAACCGGACGAATTCGCGCCAGCAAGGTAAACCCCTCCGAAAAATATCAATAAAATATCAAAATATTATCATCAAACATGTATTTTATATAATTACAATATGGTCGGTTCTTTTATAACTACATATTAACGAAGTTATGGCGCTCCTTGCGAAAGAAATGGTGGCATGAATAAGAAATAAAAATGTTATACATCGTCCATGACTTCACTTTTCCAATTGTGCTATATATAGGCATAATATTTGTACCTATAGAATATGTAGTTGTGGATGATCATTTCTTGATAATTCGTAATACAATTATAAACTTTCGCTGAAATATATGAATGATATCTTGGCTCCCTTTCAAATCTGCATTTGTTTATGATAAAATAAATTCAGTCCCATAAATCAAGAAGCCGCATCGAAATGTATTTTTAAAAATTGCTCCGTTCAAATGTAAATAATATTCTTAGTGACCGAGAGATATTATAAAAAGCGCATAAATAATTCAATCTATAGGATGTTGCAAAACTATGTTCTGAGTAAACAATGAATTTCTTTAAATAATTTATTAATTATTGTGAATTTCATTACATAGAAAAGTATTCAAATGTCAAGCAACAAACACATAAATATAGAACTTCTTGCAACTGTAGTCTGTCCGTACTTAAATTTAAAGAATTACCAACTGTTGAAACTATACGATACGATATATTGTTATTCAGTCATTCGCAAAATACAGTATCCATATGTTTTAAAATGACTGGCGACTTGTAAATGCATTTTTAAATTGTGTAAAGGTATAAAAAACTTCCAGATAGCACGTTAACACTACCTTTATTTACAGTCTAGCGCCAATGAAAGAAGAAAAAAAGCCACCAGGAGCAGATAAAGGGATATTCCTGGTTAATATGAAAGAAAAGAACGTCCAAGAAGTAGAAGAATATGAACCATACGAGAACAGGGTCGTGGATCACCCGACCACGTAAGTTTCACTACATGCGGAGAAATATTTCGCTGCACAACACATTTTTACCAATAAACTTTACCCAAACAGATAAGTAGTTGCTACGTTACTCCTGACAGATAACTTGATATATATACGCATAACAATAAGAAAGCCGTTCACATCCGTGATCCGATGGTATTGGCAGATATATTAAACAAATTTAGCGCGATATATCTTGCCTCTTCTATGTTTATATATTTAAAAATTTTACTCAATATTCTTATATTTTCCTTGAAGCTATTATCCTGTTATTTTTTTGTGACTTGGACATTGTAATAGACAATGCCGCATCATTTGAATATTATCTCAATTTTAGACGATTTTAGTTCAGTCTGACATCAGCATGACTGAATAATATGTGAGTGCGGGGAATTTATAATATGAACTGTAGGGAGCCAGTTAACCTTTGTATTGATTGCAATCTTCTTCCTGTTCACTCTACTCTCGTAGTATCGATGAGCATCGGCCCTTTTAAATTATCTTTGCTTTCGGTTATGGATCACAAGGATTTTCCTTATCGTACATTTCCAGGAAGCGACAATAAAACGAAGTCGATGGGAAATAATTAATATTACATAGACGTACAATGGCGCTCAAAGGTCTGTGTACGGAAACTCTATGGAGCTAGAACATTCCGACTTTTATTACATTATTACTTATTTAAATAATACGTATGCAATAGTTTGATATTGCTTATAAAGTTTAGTATTTCCGTCGTTTTTGTCTCGGTCATTGGTAAAGTTGACTCAAAAGGCATTTGACTTAGAACTCTTCCGAGTTCAATAAAATAAAATTCTACAGAGACAACATAAGTATTTGTAACGAAAAACACACTGTTTTAATAACCACTTCCTTGAAGTTTTTTTGGAATGCTGTGAGTGATTTCGTTACTTATTCTATGTGAAAGTTATAAAAAATATCATTTTTTTTCTCCCCTATGTTCGCTTTATCCAAACCGCAATCTATGTATCAATATATCTATGTATCCATACATAAGTAGTAGTATTTGTATGCTTATGTATTTTTTATTGATTATATAATTGTTGCAGTCAAATACGATAAGATCTTTCTTTCTGAGCAGATTGACGATAAGACGTTATGGCCCTGTTTACAGAATCGCATTAGCATTTTCGTAATACGTATGACGATAATGTCCTCTATATGTTGTATCCTTGTAAGTAATAAATGATGGAAATTTTTCTCGAGACGTACCGCCTACGAGCTGCATACCAAGCAGTTTACAGTTTACGTTTTTTTTTCTCACTGAATGTACAAATTAACTAGACACAACATAAATTGTAGCTTTGTCATACATTATTACGCTTACTACCTCACTGATAAAAATTAATAAGTAATGTAATTTGCAGAAACCGTGTCCCATGTATTCTTCTCTCTCTCGTTTTTTTTAATAAAACGGAGACAACAATCTTACTTTATTTTATAAGTCGCCGGATGAATGCATGTTTGTTTAAAGTTATCTCCGGAATAGCTCAACGAATCTCTATGAAATTTAGCTTGGATGTAGAACATAGTTTGGAAGTACACATGGGCTATTATTAACTTTTTTTTTAATTCTGCGCGGGCGACAGCTAGCAATAGAAATCGAGCTGTTGAAGTCCTAGTTACATCAATGTGTAGTTTTATACGAGTTCAGAATTCTACAATAAAAACGGTAATGTCACATTTCGAATTTACTTTAGTTACTTGCCCAATTAGCTGTCTGCTTTACATTACTAAGCTATTCAATATGAAGGTTTAATCCACATTTGATAACATCATACTTTCTGTTACAAAAATGCTTAATGTTGTTTTATAAAGTTATTACTATCGGTTTGAGGTTATAGATCAGTCTTTCCCAAAGTGGGCGATAACGCCCCCTTGTGGGCGCTGCAGGTCTCAAGTTACGGGTTATAGTAAAAGTTTCGTTTAGAAATCTCCGTTAATATACATAGGTACAGGTCACAATATACATATAATATAGGTCACAATAATTAATTAATTTAATTTGAAGTTATAGTGGTTTTTAAATTTGTGAAAATATGGGGTGCGCTAAAAAATATTTATTCTCAAGGTTAGGTATAGGGCTTAGTAAACAAAAATAACTGTAGGAACCACTGTTATAGATTATGTTATCATTGGTGTAGTTCCATACCTATTATGAAATTAGACACGCTGTTAAACAGCACGTTGAAAAATGCAAAGAAAAATTGTGTTGCACGTACCATTCTAGAAATAACTGGAATAAATTAATCTAACCAAGAAATAAAATTAATTTCACGGATTTTCACACTCACATTTCAAAGTCCGTAAAATTAGGTTCATATTCAATATATATTTTCGAAAAAAAAATGAGAAGAATCATAAAATTGGAAACAAAAATTTCCATTTATAATAGCAGTAATTTAAGGACTATTTCATATCCGTAGTCACTAATTTTTCTTGTACTTATTACAGTACAGTTTTAAGCTAATGTAATTCATTACTCTATATTATATACATAGCATACTAGCTATCGCCCGCGACTCCGTTCGCGCTGAATTAAAAAATAACTTATTAGTATTAATAAGAAATAAGATCCTATCCATTTATACGGACTAGTATTATTTATAGAAATAATTATGTTATGTATTTATCAGCGAGACATGAATTATAACTAGGAAATCCGTGGGCGGACAAAGGTTACATTCATATCTTGCAAAATCACATAGCTAAAATAGCAATCAAGTCCATTACCATAATGTAGGAAATAGCAATAAAAATCATATGAATTATGACCATAATCTAATGAAAGAAATACAGATCACTTGGAAACAAACAGTAATGCACGAATAATAGATTTACACAGCGTTAAGGTGATGAATTCACTTATGGATGCATTTTTTAATGTTATTCAGTTGTTTTTAAGTATTTTCGGTACATACAAACAATAAAATCGTTTCCTTCTTGTAATATTAGTTATTTAAAAGTGTATTTAACTATCGTACGAACAAGAGATACCGAGCTTACATTTAAAAGACAGTGCCGTCTCTGCTTATTTTAAAAAGAATAAGAGGAACGACTATTATGTTTTGTACATGTGTTCCAGCAGTGAAAATCTATGTGAGAATGCAACAAGAAACCCTTGTGCCACACGAATTCGTTATAAATCTAGTTCTACTATACTGCCACAAGAACTTATTTACATTTTTTTCTAGGAACACGGAAACACTTCTACATTTACTGAAGGGCAGTTTAGGAACTGGTATCTTAGCGATGCCACACGCTTTCTCCAAGTCGGGTTACGTGGTGGGTGCGATCGGCACCGTGGTCATCGGAGTTCTGTGCACCTACTGCATCCACGTGCTGATGGACTCGTGCTACGTACTGTGCAAGCGGCGGAAGGTACCGTCGCTCACTTACACCGCTGCGGCGGAAGCGGCGCTGTCAGAGGGACCCGACTGGTGCAAGGCCTGCGCACCTTACGCCGCGTTAGTATACATACCAACAATTATCCATGTCCGTGTAATTCACGAGAAATAAAAATGTGAACTTTTCTTTGTAATTGGGATTTGTCTACTTCCCAGAGAAGATAACAATAAGGAAGTATTGTAGGGGGAAATTAGTTGAAGTTCCATTAATTCAAGGCTTTATAAAAAGAAAATTCGCCATTACCGAATTCGGTTTCATGGTGCCTATTATTTTCTAGAAAGAATTAGTTTTCTATTAGTTTCTTAACGATAAGGAGTAGTGTTTCTAGAAGTAAAAAATGAAAGTGGTATTGTTGTAGAAACTTATTCTTTCATTCCTTACAAATGACACATTCAGATATTTTGCGTAATATCTAATTCCATAGCGGCTCGTGTATTAATCAAACAATCTAAATTAGTCATTGCTATTAGTATGATTGCTCCTTCTACAAAGGAAATGTATACAATTCGTAAAAAAAAACTACACTACTAAAACATCAAGATAGTTTCTATAATAGCTAATTGTTTTGATTTGTTTGCAGGCATATCGTGAATGCATTTCTACTAATCTATCAGATCGGCACGTGCTGCGTGTATGTGGTGTTTGTATCTGAAAACATTCAATTCGTGCTGACGAAGCAATTCGAAATGGACGTGGCCGTGACCGATGTTATGCTATGGATTCTTGTCCCTCTAATATTCATCAACTGGGTGCGAGATCTAAAGTACCTCGCGCCATTCTCCGCTATCGCCAACGCAGTCACCATTGTCAGCTTTGGAATCATACTCTATTACATATTCAGAGTTACACCTACATTAGAAGGGAAAGTACCAGCTGGCAAAATCGGAGATTTTCCACTTTTCTTCGGAACTGTACTCTTCGCGTTAGAAGCTATTGGTGTGGTAAGTTTATGAAACTTTGCAGACAGTTTAACATAAAAAAATTGCTAAAAAAATCGCTTAGTTAGTTTTATACGAAAGAACAGAAAGTATTCAATGTTATCATTTTTTGTTCCAATAAAAAAAAATATAGTAAACTTATCTTGCAGACAGTTTTCTGAACGCTAAGATTAGAAAAACGTTTGCATAATGTCAAAGAAAAAGTTAATAAAAATTATCAAGGTTTATGTAATTGTTCAATGTTTTTTTAAGAAAGCAATCTTAAAAGTATTTCTTATTTATTAATTTAATGTTAAAAAATTATGATACTATTAATTAACCACGTGTTTTTTTTATTTCTTAATCGCAAAATATGTTTCATAGATTCTGCCGCTCGAGAATGAGATGAAGACCCCAAAGGACTTCGTAGGAAAGTTCGGCGTCCTCAACCGAGCCATGATTAGCATCATCATTCTGTACGTGGGCATGGGTCTTTTCGGATACCTACAGTATGGCAACGCCGCCGCTGGTAGCATTACACTCAATTTACCCTCAGAAACTGAAGTGTAAGTTATTTACGTAATTATTTATATTATATTTTATACTTTAACAATGAACATATTAGAAGAACTAATAAGCATATTAAGATAATACTTGACACCCAAGAACGTGGAATCGAGGCATAAAAATAGAGAAAAGGCGCCGAGAAAAAAGAAAAAGGACAATTGTGTTCCAGGCATCACATCACCTAATATAAAACATTTTTGTTGTAGGCTGGCGAGTGTGGTGCAATGCCTGCTGGCGTTCGCTATATTCATAACGCACGGGCTGGCGTGCTATGTGGCCATAGACATCTTGTGGGGCGAGTACGTCGGGCCCCGCATACACTCCACGCGCCGCACGCTCTGGGAGTACGTCTTGAGGACGCTCGTCGTTTTACTCACATGTTAGTACAAAAACTATTTGCTATAGGCTACACAGACAGACACCCAAAACCAATTAACAATGCATGATAATGTAAATTATTAAATACTCGCCACAAATTTGAACTTTTCTTTTTCTACCAAAGCTTACGTTACTAAATTTGTTTGCAGTCGGCATCGCGGCGGCGGTACCAGAACTGGATCTGTTCATCTCGTTGTTTGGAGCACTGTGTCTGTCGGCACTGGGACTGGCCTTCCCTGCATTCATCCAAAGCTGCACCTACTGGTACTACGTGTCCGATTCGGAACGTATACGGATGATCATCAAGAACTCAATCGTTGTACTGTTTGGTACACTGGGACTAGTTGTCGGTACTTGGACCTCCCTAGAGGGCATCATTGTCAAGTTTTCCGGACACGGACACGGACCTGTTGCTAATACCACCGAGATTTTTAACCAAACAATCTTAGCGCCGTGAAATAAATTTGAACAATGTGTGGGAAAGTGCCATTATTTTCAGATTTGTCTATGGCACCTTCTAAGTACAAATAGCGAATGGGTCGGACAGAATAGAAATAGTCAGTAGCTTTCAACTTCATTCCTCTGCAAATGGAAAATACCTCAATATGATTTTTTACATATAAAATTTTACAGACGATCGTTAAGTTTTAAATGTAATACAGTATTGAATGACGGCGTTTTTTGTTCGTCCATATAGAGCATAATAATTGTTGAGGTACATGCAAATTGTTATTTATTTGAGTATTAGATAGCATGTAATATTATTTGTAATAATAGTTAAGATATTTTCATAACATTAATCATTTTTAAACCTGAAGTGTGACATTTATATAGTAAAAAGTAAATAATGATAAGCCACAATGCAACAATGATATATTTTTAAACTAGTGTATTGATTTACAATATATAAGTTATTGAGTTCAGTTCAGCTCCCGCACCCCATCTTTGCAAAATCAAAGCCTCAACGAGCTTAAGCTCGCGGGCAGACTTGCCGAATTAGTGCAAATATTATGTATAATGCAAAGTTTGAAAAACAAATTATTTTAGAGACTGTTGTGGAATTTTTGAAATGATAATCGAAGCTGTGAGATTCTATGTCAAGCGATGTGGCATTTCCGTAGAATAAGCGTTATGTACAGTCAGCGTCATATAGATCGTAACAGACAAGATATGCAAATATATAGGTACATCAAAAGTAATCAATTATATCGGTACAACAAAAGTCCTCAAAATAATAGATACATTCACCCTGCTCAAATACATCGGTACATACACAGCGTCAAATATATGAGTACATGCAAGATGCTCATAAATATCGTAGCAGCCACAGCGTCATAAGTAACGAAGCAGTCAAGGTGCGCAAAAATATCGGTACATTTGACAAAATTGAACTCTATCTCTATATACTTGTGATACAATTTGGAATAAACTACTTCTGTTACATTCATTTGACACTTTGCATCAAACCATTTTTCAAAATTTACTAAAAGTGTTCGACGCGGATGACAAATATTAGGTAGATAAAACCAACATCAAATTTAAGTTTGTCATCATATATGCTAGTTTGGTCTCGTGGCCTTACCGTTCGCCGCCGTTGGTACGTAAGTTCGGCGGTTCAAATCCCAAGCAACTATTTTTTTTTTTTAACTTTTTAATTTTAATATCGAAGCACATGTAATTAAACTCTATCGCCGTAGTTATTAGGTACTTTTTGATATTGACTTGGACTGAGTTTGACCGTTAAAGTACTTTTCTATTTCAAACAAAAATGAAGGAGATAACGCGATGCTATTGACATGTAATTTGTTTATTAATCATGTTTGTTAAACTTGTACCGGTAAAAATAACACTTTTACTTTTACCTTTTACTGATACTGATTATATTTAAGAAACAAAGAAAAAAAAACTGAATGTCAATATCCAAACTACATCAAATTTTTGGTCGATTGCAATAAACATTCCAGTGTGCGTGGGCGCGCACACATATGTAGATAACACTTGTACGTATAGTTTCCGCGCGTACCATTCTTAAAACCCGCAAAGACAATCCACGCTCCGCCCACTCACTTCACCGGCGATGGTCTGACCTAATTGTTGTTAACTTTATTTAAATTTCTTTCTACCCGACAGCGAAAATTATAAAAAAAAAATTGTCGAGCAAAATTTTACATTACCAAATTTTTACTGGTTATGAAAAAATAACCCCGTGATTGATAAAATGAAAAAAAAGTAGCCTGAGATTCGAACCGGTAAACTTACATATTACGGCAAACATACTAGAATATTGCGCCAAACTAGTATATATTGTGACAAGGCAAAATTTGATATTAGTTATTACGTATCTGTCATATTCGGCGTGACAAACTTTTATATTTAAGCGTTATGACAGGAGAAGAAAAATATTGGGTTGCCCAGTAAGTTCGTGCCGCTTTATAAGGAAAATTGAAACCCTGTTCTCTTAAATTTTTGGAAATGTTTTTAAATTATATTGGTACGACTCTATACCTAAAACGTCTTTTATTTTTGGCTAAAATTTTAAAAATTAGTTTTATCTCAACCAATGAAATGAAATTATTCACAATATAGAAATTTTTGTGACGTTTGATAATGGTGGAAATCCGAAAATGAATCCACTTCAGCTACAGTCTATTGTAAGCTTTATATCGAAAATCAGAACGAACTTTCCGGACAACCTATAATGTTAATACAAAGTGTCAAATGAATGTAACAGAAGTAGTTTATTCCAAATTGTATCACAAGTATATAGAGATAGAGTTCAATTTTGTCAAATGTACCGATATTTTTGCGCACCTTGACTGCTTCGTTACTTATGACGCTGTGGCTGCTACGATATTTATGAGCATCTTGCATGTACTCATATATTTGACGCTGTGTATGTACCGATGTATTTGAGCAGGGTGAATGTATCTATTATTTTGAGGACTTTTGTTGTACCGATATAATTGATTACTTTTGATGTACCTATATATTTGCATATCTTGTCTGTGACGATCTATATGACGCTGACTGTACAATTAAGAATAGAATACGATTATAAAGTATTAATATTATTATATTATTGTTAATAATTATTAATCAATGTCATTGAACAAACATATATGATTATAGTATTAAATTTTTAAACCTCGCGAAATTGTTACCGAATATATTTAATATTGACTTTTTGAAAGTTGAAGATCGGAGCACTATGGCAGCGCATTCGATGTGGTCGCCATCCAGAGCGGCTGATGCAGACTGCATTTTGCCAGAGGCTTGATCCGCTCAGCAGTTTTAATAGATAATCTGTGATGTTGATAGTTGATAAAATACTTATATTTATTAAAAGTCAATTTGACTATAATCATGTGCTCATCTGTTAGGAATTGTTTATAATTACAGTATGAAATATATAATAGAATAGTATATTTTTAAACGGTTCTTATTCATTTCTCCTTTTCTTTACTCCCAAACCTTTTGTCCTTCTAAATTCCTACTTGTATAATTATTATTTTTTCAAGCAGCCCTAATCTAAAGTTATGCAATAGTTATGGTTCGGTTCGGGGAAGGGATCACTTCCTTTAGATTAAACACAATATATCTTGTCTTCATTTTAAATAACACTAAATTCATTGATATTAAATAAAACAAACCTCCCCAAACAATTACATTTGTTGAGGTAGTAATCACAGACTTATTAAAAATATACCTGTTCGTATCACCAATTTAAGCACAGAAACTTTCCTTAACAAATCCATAGACAATAAATTATATTATTAACCAGAAAAATGTGTTTTAATTTCCGATTTCTATTGAATTCGACAAAAGTTTTGCACAGCTAAACGGCATTACCGATTTTTAGGTGTGAGATATCATTCTAATCGTATTCTTACCCTAAGTGTTACAGAACCAGATGGTAGGTTTTTAGGAATTTTAACTATAAATTATAATTATAATAAATTTACTTCAACATAAATATGTCGTTTGTAGACCTTTATTGTTAACACTAAATTGCTGCATAAGTTATTACCACGAGTAGATTTTTTCGCCAATTAAAAATTCAAAACACACTAATAGTCAATAAAATTTAACAAGCGACTATTTATATTGTTTTATTTTTTGGTACACTAGGCACTAGGCTTTCCATTATTGTAGTAGTTACCAAGTGTGAAGCGCAGTATTACTGCAATGTTCTTTTTTATTTTGTTAATAAATATCCTATGGTTTTTAAAATGTGGAGATGGAAAGCTCGCTTCTATGGTAATGTCCGACGTCACTTATTCCTTAACGATTACCATACCCTCTCTTTTGTTACACAAGCTATAGCTATCACGTTAATTTATCACTATCTTTCAGCATCCTGTTTTAATCGCTCGTTCTTCTTTGGATTGGATGCCTAGCAGAATTAATTCTCTTTATTCTGACGTTGGAGCATGGAGCGGAAAGTTTGTGAGTACAGTATTTTTTTCAGTCTTCTGGTTATTTCTTTAAGGTATTTGGTATCTTGGAACATCGAAAATAACCAATACACACAACCCCGTATAAATATAAGCCTAGTACTTAATTGGTAAATATGCCATTGACGACATAAAGAAAGAAATAATTAAATTTGCGTAATAATAAATTACCTCATGGCAAATACAATTTTTTTTTAAACCACAATTACGTCATTGTTGTGTGGTTGTGACAACAATACAAAAGAATTAATAACCTCTTTATTTTTCCAACAGGCTAAAATACTAAATAACTAGAACATGAAAAGGCACTTTTAATATGTAATCTTTTTACAGCGACCAGTCATGGATGAAATAGAATCAGATGAAGCTTTAAGATTTTATCAATTCCTAAATTATCTAGATGGAGGCAGTTTCGGTACAGGTAGGTATTGACTACAATTTTATATAGCCTTGGTTTTTGAACGCTCATGTTTATTACGTTCATTTTAATTGTTGTTTAGGCCCCATAGATGAATTCGTAGACGCAATGTACAGGTTAGCCAGTTATATGAAACAGCAAAACAGTAGAGAAACACAAGTGAGGGGTATGCGAGAACTCGAAGCAATTAATGGTGAAAAAGGTACCTAATTTCTTTATAATTCAATTTTTGAACATACCATCATATTTATACGTAACTAGATGTCGCCGGCGACATCCGCACGGAGTTAAAAAAAATCTTCATTAGTACTTTATGTTTTCTTCCAGATGTTCTACATCTATGGCAAATTTAATCGATATCCATGCAACCGTTTTGGACATCATTCTAACAAACATCCATCCATCAAAACATTCGCATTTATAATATGTATTAGTAAGATTAAAATACTTATCCAATCTTTTTTTAGGTAACAGTATCAAAACCGTTTTAGAAATTAGCACAGTAATAATGAGAAAGAAGCGAAAATTTTTCTGCACAGGTGAAGTGAAGGAGCCTATTGTTAACAATAAAATAATATGTAAAGTACGTAAAGTTATATAGCAATTATTTGTCACAACGATTACCATCTCGTTTATAATTATTTTATTATAGGATAGAATTTTATTACCTATCGCTGGGACTTCGTGTAGAGATGCAATCATGTATTGGCATCCAGACTTGACAGAGGAGCACTACTGCGTTGGCGCGCTAGAGTCAAAAAGTCCTGTTCATATAATGGATATAGAAGGTATTGTCAATATTTTAAAGTTCTAGAGCGTACGTTCCCCTCCAGTCAGTTAAGGAAGGTAAATCGACATTACTTGTGTTTTTTATTATTTGTACACGTATGATTAAAATTACAGGTGAAATGTTCTGTAAAGGAGACGACTATTCCAAGAGAGAATATTTGTTAGCATGTGACTTCTACGAAGACCAAGAAGCCCCAGTTGCTGATTTACTTCAGTACTACCCCGATCCGGATCCAGAAATAAGCCCTAAACTATTCTGATCTGATATGCATCGATCAGTAGCGATGTAATAAATGTTTTGTGTTATTTATTACTTAAAAGTTTTATTCCGTGTTTCTCTTTGCACACTGGCGTTGTAAAAATGTGATTGAATTTTAGTATGCTTTAGTACTTGTTTCTTTCGAGCACCTTGTTCACTTTTAAAAAAGGTTTACTTATTTAAATTAAATTCATGGTTTAAATATGTGAACAAAATAACAACAAGGAAACTTTTCGAGGTATGAGTAAAAATGTTAAAATTTTCTAAATCTACAAGCTAGAATTAGAGAATAATCTTTAAGCATTACTAAGAAACTTGGGATATATGTAAGGCCGACTTAACCATGTTAGGCGCCTGGAGCAAATGCATTGAATGCACCACCCACCTCTGTTTAACACGGCTCTGGGTTAAATTATCATTATTTACCCATTAATTACCCAGATTTCTATCTTTTGTACTCTGTTGTACACGCCTTTTGCAGAAATCTGTATCTCATGTAGGCTTTTTTATCTAAGGTCCGTTTACGACTACCGTCCGATGATTTTTATTCGTAAGACGTGGGGGCAAATGAGTGACCGAAACACCGAAATGGTCGTCGACGGCAATGAACATCTGCAACACCAGAGGAACGGTTGATGCTTTGGCGTCCTTGTAGATATAGATACGTTCGCGAATTCAATGATGTAATATCATGATTTTTTGAAAAGTTTTTGTTGAATCTATGGATTTATGATCTATATTCAAAATGTCATTTGTTTTGACGTTTTATTTTGACAGTTAGGTTTTATCGAAATTGTTAAATTTTTTTACATTGTTTATAATTTATTTTTATACTTTCGGTATAATTTATGTCATAGAGCTATTAATTTTAATTAGTCTTACCGTCAATTTTAATTTAAAGCTATAATTAAAAATGTGAAAGGTCAATTACTCGTGAGTCAATGTAGGTTAACTTCATCTATTACACGATCGAGTATCATAGCAAGTTTCGCAAACCATTATTATTCGTGCTTTCGTATTGAGACAATATAAGAAAAATGAGTGAGGAACGGGTTAAAATGCGTAAACAATTGGGACTGCTGGAAGGTGTCGCTATAATATTAGGCATCATTTTCGGTAGTGGTATTTTCATTTCACCCAAGGAAGTTTTAGAAAAAACCGGGTCAGTGTGGGGAGCATTAACCGTATGGGGTGTATGCGGGATTTTGGCAACTTTAGGCGCCATGTCATACGCTGAATTAGGTTAGTACCGATTTTTTTTAATATTTTTAAGTGGGTATTATAGCTTTTCATTATATACACTATCATGAAAATCACTAACACAGATCAAGAAGATCAATGTTTTTTTTATTTAATACAATTACATATTTAATATTTTCATTTTCACAAATAATTATTAATTTTCATATTAGGACTGCAATCTCATTACTAACATAAATGGTATAAGGTCTCAGCAGTCTATTTTGCCCCTAACTCATTGTAGGCCGTTGCAATCTAATGGGGTGAACAATAATAAAAACACATTTTTACTGACCTGATCTTTTTACCTGACACAAGCCTGCACTTTTAAGCCATATGTGTATGTCCATTCCCCCATAGTTTGATGTCTTTTTCACAATTGGTTGTGGCACATACTATGTTTATGGCAATTTATAGTAGCCCAGTCTATGTTAAAATCTGATTAACAACTATGTTTTCTTCCTTACTTATGTTTCAATATTACAAATGTGAAAGTCACTCTGTCTGTCTGTCTGTCTCGCTTTCTTGCCAAAACAATTAAACCGATTTGAATTAAATTTGGTACAAAGATAGTTTAGAGCCTGAGGAAAGATATAGGCTGCTTTTTTGATGGGGAAAAATGGTCATGAGGGATTGAAAAGTGGGGTAAAAGTTTTATGGAAGTATAGTCATTTTGAGAGCTAGGAGCTGGATCTTAATTTTTGGCCTGTTAATTTGTCATAAATAAATATGACACTCAAAGTTTGTAAATTCTTTCCTCAAGGGTGAAAAATAACAATAGGCTATAGGGAATGAAAATTTGTATGGAATTATGTAAAGTTTATATGAATCTTTTATTGGAATTTTATATAAGTTTAAATAATCAGCCAAAATAATGTAAATGCTACCCAAGAGCCTTGCACTGTATTGCATAAAAAATGTTAAAAATATCCATCATCTTCAAAGGCACAACTCTGGCGCAAAGTGGTGGAGATTACCATTACATAAATGAAGCATTTGGACCATTGCCTGCTTTTCTTTACCTGTGGGATGCAAACCTCATATTTGTGTAAGTGCAAGTTGTTTTACACACAAACATCATTCATCCAATATTGCATTGTGAATAGCATGTATCAACTGTTTTGGAATATAAATAAAGATGAGTTAGTGCTCGGAAAGCCCTAAATATTTTGTATCTTCCTGTCTGCATGATTTCAATGTTAAAATGTTGCAATCCAATTATTTCCACAAGTCTGCAAATAAACCTATTACTTTTTACCTTTTTCCCATTGTAATCCACAAATCCATGTAAAGAATTCACTTAGAAGAAACTAAATCATTGTTACATTGCATTACATTTGGATTCTATCGCTTGGTTACGTGTTGCTAGACTTTAGTATATGTCTGCTTCTATTATTTTAACATCTTGTATGCCATGTGTTCATTAAATTATGTATTTAGGTAAGTGAAAAATAAATTGGTAAGACATTTTCTTAATTGATACATTCAGACAAATTACGTAATTTTTTATAGGTTATGTCTCATTTATTTTTATTATATTGTTTTTCAAGTGTACAATGTGAAATAAGAATAATTTGTTGTTATTAAATCAAATAATTTTACAGCTTTAGTATACAGTAACTCAAGGAAAATATATCTTGTCTTTGTAGGCCCAGTACAAATGCTATAATGGCGTTGACATTTGCTAACAATGTATTGGAGCCAATTTTTCCTAACTGCTCAATCGATCCTTGGAGTAAAAAACTGATAGCTGCAGTCACCATTTGTAAGTATTAAAAAAGGTTATATAAAAATAGGTTATGCAATTCGTAATACTCGTAATCATCATTTCATACATGGAATTGTCTGTTTTTCATATAACCAACAATATAATATATAGCCAACAATTGCTACCATCAAGTAATAGGGGCTGTGGTTCTCTGGGGTTTTGGTTGGTAGGATTTAAGACTCTTGTAACTTTGGGTTTAAACTGCAATCTCATTTGTATACAATTATTATCATCTCTTACATTCTCTTTGAAGAAAGAAAGACAACAATATGTAATACTGACACTAAAATGTTGCTGCAGTTGAAATCTCAGAATCCACAGTTAGAATGTTCACCATGAGACATGTTCACATATATGTATGTTTTGACTGCCTTTTCTATATTAACCTTTGACTTTTTATTCTAAATACATATAAAAAAACTATTTAAAAGTCATTTTTGCATTCCAAGCATTTAAATCCACTAAATGTTAGGTATGTTTCAGGTTTTCTAACATTCATTAATGCATATGATGTAAAGTTTACAACTCGCGTACAAAACATTTTCATGTTTACAAAGATCTCAGCACTTATTGTCATTATCATTGGAGGAATTGTTTGGATGGCTCAAGGTATTATGATATTTTATTTAAGTTTATATTTTTCTTACAATAGTAAATTAAGGTGGAGATGTAGTCTATGAACAAGTGCAAACTATAGTGTTTACAAATGGTTTTTTCTAAGCAAGTAGGTCAGGCATGGACAACTCGATTTGTCGGTCTCAATATTAATTCACAGATTGTTATAGTGAATTTAGAGGTGTAATAACCTTACTTACCACTATAATTATTTCATATTACCAGAAGAGTTGGTGAAGACTAAATGTGTAAAAATTCTTTTTAATTTAAACATAGTAACTATTGTATTAAGTTATAATAAACAATCTCAATATATTGTAGGTAAAGTGGAACATTTTCAAGACGGCTGGGCCGGAACAAAGACATCTGTCAGTGATTGGTCGGTAGCATTTTACTCTGGGATATTTTCTTACTCAGGATGGTAAGGCAAAGCATCTAACAAATAAATAATAAGTTTAAAGTATGTAATTTCGTTTTCTTTTGTTTAAAATAATTAACATGCTTATAGGAACTACTTGAATTTCATGACTGAAGAGTTACGGGAACCATTTGTAAACCTACCTCGGGCTATCTATATCTCACTACCTATGGTTACGGGTATCTATCTACTTGCCAATTTATCCTACCTAGCGGTTTTGGGACCAATTGGTGTCAGAGCGACAGATGCTATTGCCGTTGTAAGTTATGTCTTATCATAGTTCTCTACAGTTCCCTTATTTTTTATATTTATGGGATGTGGTCACAAATTAACATTTCTTTTACTTTGATAATGTTGTTTATAAAAAACTTTTGATATGGACTGATTAAATTTATTGATTGTTTTGTATATGTTAGGACTTCGCGATCGCGTCGCTCGGTTGGCTCCGGTGGTGTATGCCTGCGCTGGTGGCTATCGCGGTGCTGGGCGGGCTGTCGGTGCACGTGATGACGTCATCCCGCATGTGCTTCGCCGGCGCCCGCAATGGACATATGCCCGAACTGCTGGCCCACATCAATGTGGCTCGGATGTCACCCCTACCTTCTCTCGTCTTTCTGGTCGGTTTCGAAACATATTTTAATTTGATTTTATTTATAACTGTACATTTTTTTTGGTATTGCACCGATAAGGTCGGCTATTTGCTAATGTTACTGCAAAGTAATAGATGTAGTCATCATATGATGTTGCGTTTTGGCAGATGCTGATATCTCTGATCATGCTGATCCCCGACAGTCTGACTTCATTGATAACATACTGCACGGTGGTGGAGTCTTTCTTCACGACGCTCAGCTGCAGCGCGGTGCTCTGGCTACGATACAAGAAGCCGCATTTACCGAGACCGATTAAGGTTAGTTTTTACTAACGTTTTCTTTTTAACTTCAAATATTGTACATGTAACTAGAAACAATTATTCGTAATATATTAGTTACTGGTCATGAAAGCAAAAGTAATATGTCACAGTGGAAATTATACAAAAAAAATGTCTATATTATCTAACTAATTGTGTAAACTTGAAAGAATAAATCGTTTCAGTCACAAAAACCCACAAAGCTATAGCTTTTTATATATAGAGCCTTGTGGATATTCTATAGACCTGATTAATATTTACTAGCCGGCGCCCCCGATTCCGTCCGCGTGGAATTAAAAAATCTTTATTAGTAGCCTATGTGTTCTTTCAGACTACAAATTTTAGCGGGATCCGTTCAGCCGTTCGGGGAATACTTTCTAACATCTAAACATTCGCATTTATAAGGTTTATTAGCAGGATAATGATTAATTACACAATTGTTGGTATGTGAAGGTGGCTCTGTGGATGCCGAGTGTGTTCGTGTGCGCGAGCGCGGCGCTGCTCGTGGTGCCGGCGTGGAGTGAGCCGGGCGCGGTCGCAGCGGGCGCACTGATCACCCTCACGGGCGTTCCCGCCTACCTCCTGCTAGTGCGCCACCCACCGCAACGCCTACAGACTATATCGAGTACATTTAATTTTTTAAATATAATATCAAGAACGCCATGTGTTATTTTCATAAGCAAATTGTACGCAAAATTGCATAAAGGTGATATGGAAGACGTTATTTTGTTAAATAATTTCTCTTAATATTCTTAAATTCAAATGATAACTTGCACTTCAAATCATTGGAACTTATTTTATTATAACTTTTTTAAATTTATTATAAGGCTTTATTTCATTATTTTCAGCCAAATTCACCCACACGTGTCAGAAATTGTTGCTGTCTGCGGTAGAAGATACGAAAGAGGAATGAATACTGCTACATTAATGAAAACCTTTCAACACTGCCAATATCTCTTCGCTACGTAATTATTATGTAATTATTTCAATTACCCACGCTTACTCTGACCATTTTAATTCTAAATCTCTGTTTACTACATTATACATATTCCCTTCTTTTACATACTAAAACCGAAAGGCGTTGCAACAAAATGTGGAGCCAAAAATAATAATATCAAAGCAATACACAGACTTATAGTACGTGAAAAAGTTTCAATAAAACTTTAAAATCTTTTTTATTTTATATCTCTATGGCACAAAACTTTATGTTTCAAGAACGCATAATGCAAATAATACTTTTACTTTGTTAGAAAAAAAACTGTTAGTAAATTAATAAAACAGAGTTCTTTTTTAATGAATCAAATGTGTACTTACCAGAGATAGATAACAACTAAGCTATTAATATTAAACTGCTTATTATTTTAATTTTATTCAGATCTGAAAATTGTGTCTTAAATTATTCTCATTAGTTACTAAGTTTCTCAATTGTTTATGTTATTTTTTTATCAATATGTTGTATTTCTAACTGTGGGTTTCTGAGACCTAATCCCCGTTGAAAATGCATAAACATTCACAGAGATGATATGTTTTATACAGAGATTTAGATCTCAGAAACCGATTATTAGTCATTTTGTAAAAGTTTAAGCTGAAATGTTAAAAAGGTGCTCCTCAAATAGATAGATATATATATCATACCTTGTTTACTATATGTTGATTAGTTTGACAATTTATGCCTTTGCAGTAATTATTTTTTTTTATTTCGATTTGTAACAGACACTTCATTTTTATATATCTACACAGCTAAATAAGAATGAAGTGAAATATTGGACAAGGTATAGTGTTTTTTACGTCATAATATAATTTTTTTTATATGATTTGCTTTATTGAATGTTTGATTTTTTCCGTTAAATTGTTTTTACTAGGTTGTGATTTTGTTTGCTTTTTTAACTTTCTTTCAATGGGCAGAAAAACTAAAAGCTAAAAGCCAAGAATCATCTGTCACCTGTTAAAGTTTTTATACGATTTTTAAAAATTGTTAAAACATTTTTTTTTCAGTGAAATTTGACTCAAGTCTTACTGTAGCCACATTCCACTGATTACTTTGTATCTAAAAGTGTTTTTGTGTATCTGTGGTGTATTTAGTTCTATTGTGCTCTTCATCATGCTGATATTAGCAAATAGCAGTTTTTCTTCCCATTTGAAAAATCTGTATCACACTTAGTTTCAAAAAGAAAGTGATAGTAGGTCTCTGAACAGGGATTTTGGAAATGGAAATCCATGATACCTGTAATGTATGTACACAAATATTGGTGTTAAAGTCGATACCTGTTATTATAGCTTAAGAGGCTTGATTTCGCTTTAAATTAAAAAAAAATGCTGTATAACCTAATTTATAAGTATTTGTGTCTTGAGATATGTTTTTAATTTTGTCGTGTCGTATTAAAGGCACTTCATTATTTGTGACAAAAATTATAACTTAAAGCCAAGAAATTGGTGAAAACTATTGAGAGAGGAACTATTACGTAATGTATATCAGATTGACTGCCGCACTTCAACTGGAGACTCTTAGTAAGAGGGCCAGCTAAAAGTGAGGTTCAAGTTTTTTATTAATATCCTTTGCTTACAATGGCAAAGCAATGGCCTCTGTCAGGCAAATTTTAATTATACTCTGAATTGTGAATTTTATAATATTATTTTATAAACAAAACATTTTGGTTAAAATCTCTTAAAGTTGTTGCTCTCTTTGTCTTATATTTACTTTAGCTATTTGATGTAATAGGTCTAAGTTTTAATTACTCAGTGCTTAATTCGGCTTGTGCTTGATAAAGTTTGTTCATATGGATTATATTTTCTTTTTGTTGTCTAAATTGTTCTTTGTTTGTTTGGTATTTATGGCAACGATTTCTCGTCGTAGATAAATGTTTTACGATAATTATATTTATATTGATGGCATTTTTTTGTTATTTTGCTGATCACATCAACACTTAACATCAAGTGAGATTGTGGTCCAACGCTAGCTTATTCAAAAATTTAGAAAGCATGTCGTGCCAAACAACTTTTACTAAAATTTAATGGTCATTTTTTTATATTTAATACAAGTTGCAAACAATATTTTTGTATTATTTACGGACCTGATAAAATAAAAACCAAACCATTTTGTATTTCAATATACGTTAAAAAGTTAAAACCGCTTAATTTGTCCCACAGCAGGTCTTTTCCATACAAACGCGACTTTTTTGCATAATGTACACGGCCGGGTATAAAATTTTCATTGGAAACAATGGCCCGTCACCTCTCTGAAATAGTTATATACTCTTTGCCGCTGACCAATGAGAAAAATACAGATAATCCAAAGAAATATTTTGTATGAAGATTGGCGGTGTATTCATGGTGGATAGGTCCAAAAACAACATTTGACCACCGAGACAATTTTTAATGCCAAGTTACCTTTTTGATATTTTTACATCAGAAAATGTAGGTTCAATGTTGTTAAATAATAATTGCAAAAATAGGTAGTAAGTAATGGGCCAACCGAACCCCTCTAACTTATAATAAATCAATAAATCTTCCATAAGCACCTTCCACTATTGCGCTCGTTACATTGGTATCCATATTTTTCCTTCGTTTGTCTGTTTGTGACAAAAAATTACGTAAAATACTTAGATTCTGGCTATTGTTTGCCACGTAAATAGACAAATTTAAACCGTTTGAATTTTCACCAACTCTGACTACAACTACGTAGTAGTTACATACTCTTTGACATACTCTTTGGTTGGCAGTTGTTGGTGTGAATTTAACAATTTGATTTTTAAAATATTGTGCCCGAACTTAAAATGAATAACACAAATTTTCTATCAGTTAATGACTTATTCAAAGAAGATATTTCCAAAATTACAGCGGCGGATATTCCGCTCTGTGTGCAATACTTAGACAAAGAAACAAGGTATGTCTTTAACAATTTAGCAGATCTTTTACTTTTTAACTGTTATCTTAAACATACAACGGTTTTATGCAGCCTACAAATATTTTAATTTTTGTTACAACCAAACACACGTGATTGTTTATTTCATTTGTCGATTACATATAATAAAATTCCTGCTATATTACATATAGTGTGAGATCTGGGGTGAGCAATATATACTCTCACCTGTTATTAATCATTTAATTAATATGTTATTATCTAATCTTAATCTTTTAAATTTTAGGATTAAGTTATGCAGGTTGGAAGAAATTATTAATTCTATAGGGCTAATGTCTACTAAAGCTCAAGGTTTAAAAAGAACTTTAACTACGTTTGAAAAACTTCGCTTATCACCAGACCACAAACTTTACATTCTCAAAGATGGCAAGAGTAATGAGTAAGTTTGAACAGTATTTATATAGGTTGGTTATCACAAAATCTACTGAAGAATAGAAAAATGCTGCTTTACTACTTCAGGCTGTTTTTTGTGTTTCATTTAATTTTCAAGTTACACTAAACTTATCTACAATATATAATAAAAATATAAAGTTTGATCGATGTAAATGAAAGCTCCTCATTTTCATTGTTCGAACTTTGTAATGTAAAAACAACCAGTTTATTTCATCTTACCACAATTTTTATGACATTTTAAGGTTGGTAGGGTTGATACTATAATAAAATTTGATTTTGGTAAAAAAAATTACAAAGTTTTTGTTTTTGTTTAAGGGGAGCTGGTGAAGTTATTGGAATTCTTAAAACAGGTGTAAAACAATTATATTTGTATGACTTACAAAGCAAATTAGTAATAGCTTCGCCTGTGTGTATATTAGACTTCTTCGTAGTAGACTGCAAACAACGAAGAGGTTTTGGAAAAAAGCTGTATGACTATATGCTGGAGGTATGTTTCATACTACTTAGACTTGATTTATTATACAAAAACTGCATGCAGTATTGCCATAAATATTATTGCAATGTGTCACAAACATTGTATTATAATTTGCTTTAATAAAATCAAGAATATATATATATCTTATTCAGTGAAAATCTATTATAAATACATCTAACAAACAAACATGCCATGCAAGTGATATTTTTAAACTTGTCTGCATAAAAATTCACAGGTAAAGGTATTAGTCTTTTTAAATATCTAGAACCTATCATTGCATCCTTGGCGCGTACTCGCACACCAACATATTTATTGTGATCAACCAATAATTAGGTTGATCTCCATTAGCGAGAATCTTGGGCTATAGAGAAACCTTTATAAGTGAGAAACATATTATTGTGTCTTGGACACTAGCTTATCCAGGTTCAACTGTAATTCCTTTTTCTGATAATTACTGAATCAGCATGCATATTGCTCTTTTTTGTTTGTTATATTTCTTTCTACAATAATTTGTATAAGATGTACAGAATTAATACTAGTAAAAGACCTTTTTGTGGTTGAAACATTCCAATATGTTAGTTACTATAGATTTAATGCGAAAGCTAAAGCAAATTCGAATGAAATGTTTATCTCAATTGTTTAGGATCAGAAATTGAAGCCCCATGAACTAGCAATAGATGGGCCGTCTCCGAAAATGTTGGAGTTCCTTAAGAAGCATTACAACTTTACCAAAGTTTTAAAATATTCCAACAACTTTGCAGTATGCGATAAATTTTTTGAGTCTACGAATATAGGGTAAGATAATATTGTTGATCTTAAATTAAAATTATTGCAAAGTTTAGGCATCATGTATTTTTTCATTATTTTTTATCAGTGATTTTTGTAGAAAGTAATAAAGTAAGTTAAGACCGAAAGTAAAAAATGATAATGGAATAATCATATTTTTTCTTACGTAATAGAGATTATCAATTTATTTATTTATAACTCCCCAATTCAAGCAAAACACAAGATGGAACTATGCCAACTCACAGTGCAACTCGGCGAATCTCGGAATATGGAGCCAGTGGAGTAAGTAATAATCTTATATCTTTTGATTGGTGAATAGTTATTTTTTATGTGCTTTGTATTAGCTTCTTACCAATAAGATATTTTTGGTATGATTTACTCTTAACTAGATATTTAAAAAGCAAACTAGTGTCAATATGTGCACTTGAAAATTTATTAAATTTGTAATATTTTTTGTAAGCATCTCAATAATTGTAAAATAGATTCTTACTAATAAATAAACTGCTTAATCAATTTAACAATCTTTTCTACTCAAAGAAAATTGCTTGAAATAGTTTTTGAGTTATTAAAGTAAAAATTAATAAAAAGTAGCCTCAACTTTAATAAACTTTATAATTAATCTTTTCTTTATCGAACATATGCAATAAGATTAACATTCTGTATCTGTTACATTGCAGGAGGTACACAGGAACAATGTGTACAGAATTCCTTCTCACAAAGGGTAATTTTAATGAAATATATTATACATTTAAATCTAGTTTTCAAACGGCCATATTTAGTATCCAAATTCTCTATCTTTGTGCATACATTACATTTTCAAAATGTAAGCATACATAGAAATATTATAATTAAAACTTTAATTATTCTTTCCCTGACGTAATACAGATATTTAACTCTCTTTCCAGCCAAACAATGGCACCAAAAGTAAAGCCAATTTCCGGTCTCAGTCTGAAAAAATGGAGTAGCGAAGCCGGCGCGGTTAGTAACAATTTATACCATATTATAGATTTCTTATTTGTTGTCCGGCAAATGCAAAAAATGACAATATTTGTATGTTTTGCATTGCAGTTGATACACGGGGGCCGCACCTCACCAAGCTATTTGTCATAGAGAAGGTAAAGATTGTTTTTTTCCATTTACACTTGCCTTGATATCATAATGACATCTGAGAAAATTTATTTTTTTTAGTTAAGTTACTTCTAGCTGTCGCCATTGACTACATCCGCGACGGAATTAAATAAAAATACTTCCTGACTATGTTCTGCAATTATGCTGTATTTTAGCGAGTTTCATGTAGCAGTTCTGGAGATACTTTCTAACAAACATCCATACATCATTGACATTTATTATATTAGTTACTAAATTACTATTCTTTTGGTTACATTTCAGATTTTTTAAATGAAAGGCAAATGCAAAAGAGAAATACTGGATGTTTGCTATTGGAGGAGATCGGCCTACCAATCAATAAATATAGGTACAAATATATGCTTAATATACTTAATTGTTGACGATTTTTGAATTGTTGAATAATAATTCAAAAATTGATAAACAATGTAACAACACTATTCATCAATTAAAATCAAAAGTAAATTAAAGTTTACCATGCCATAGTATAGCTTTTATAAAATTGAAAATTTATAGAATACCATGTGTGCAGAAGCACTATATTTGTTAATACCAATTTTGTAACTTTTATTTGTTTTTTATTATACTTGTATATAAATAATATCAATGTGATTTATACATGATATAGAATGATCAGGTAACCGTTGGTTTCTGAGACCAAAATGTCTGTATAAAACATATAGTCCTTGGCATTATCTTTGACACAACAAAGATAACAATATGCTTTAAACGGGGATTTTGGTTGGCCTCGGATAGTCCATTTATTCCCCAATGAGCAGGTATTTCCCCTGTATATCTTTTGCAGTTTTGTACAATCGCGCCGACAATAATTTTTAATTATTATAAGGAAGATTAACACCATATGCAAACAGAGCCGTGAGTTATCGTACAAATAGTCGTTAGTCATTATAACAAAAATATAATGAAATATTTTCAGATAGGTAATACTTTGGACATCTTTTACCCTAGAGATTATATTTGAGATTTGATGGACTAAAGTAAAGGATCATCAAAATAAAAAAAAACTGATTCATTGGTACAGCTGCAAGGCTCGAATGTATAAAAACATGTATACCAGTTTTAGATATAGAATAATCGTTTTTAATCAAAATATTGTATGTGAAACTAGATAAATAATCTAAGTATCACATATTAGTTAATAGAACATTTTTGTTATATTCATGGCTGATGGCTAAATGTATATAATTTTTGTACTATTTTTTTTTTACATCATTATTATTTAAATTCCTAAGGATAGTCTCAAATACCTTTATTTAATAAAGATGGATCTCATTGTAATATGTATGTGACACTGTTTATGTATACTTTCGAACCATTTTCAGTGCCCCAAATCTTACATTTGCTTAATCTTACTAATATGTATTTATAATGGGAAAGTTTAGATCGATGATTGGGTAGGGAGTATTTCCAGAAAGGCTCTATGGATCTCACTGAAATTTGATATAGATTTGTACCACAGTACAAAAGAACATATAGGATAATTATATTGTTACTAGCTATAGCCGTCAACTCCGTCCACTCGGTCTTAAAAAAATATATCAGTAACCTATGTGTGCTTCCAATCTATGTTCCACATCTATGCCAAATTCCAGCAATATCCATACAGCCTTTCTGGAGATACCGCCAAACATTCGCGTTTAATTAGTAAGATTAAGAAAGTACTTGTCATTGAACAATGTTATTTTTTATTTATAAAAAACAAAGTTATATTTTTATATTTTTTTTTATTATATCGTAAAAAGGAATATCTTAATAATATTATAACATTGGTACGAAAAGGTTAAATGTTAATTGTATTCTTTACGATTGATATTTTCATTATATTATAAATTATTTGAAACGAATTTCCGATGTATGTAGATGTCAAGTATGTATATAGATATCAACGAGTGTCCGATTTAATTATGTATTTAGATATCAATGATTCATATATTATGTGAATAGAAACATTGTTAACTTGTTGCTTTAATCTTAATATTTTTTAAATTATTCGTCTAAATAAGTTTTGGCTACATTAAATTGTTTTTTTTATGATTAAAGTTTAGTAAAAATCTGACTTTTAATTATAATCAGTGTTGTTTACTTACATAAGGAATATCATATTTTCAAGACGATCGTAAACGTACCTGTCGTTTTGTATGTATCTGAGGCTGAAATTTATAGACTGTACTCAGACTTATCTTATGAGTTTGACATTTATAGAAATATGCTTTATAGTTGTACACAAAAATCGTTGACTTACTGAAAAACTTACGTGTTTCTCAACTAATATTGTTATGAGGTGGTAAAAGAGCAGACAGCGACTTGAATTTGCCAAAATATCTAAGCATCTCATGTAGACATCCGCTGGATCTACCTGATGACTACTCAGTTTCCAATGATTTTTTACTTCCCTTGGACTTCGATTTTGTTTATGAACACAGATTGTATCGATAAAAGGAGAAAATAAAAACCGTATTTCAAATATTTAAGAAGAATTATATTTTTAAGGCCATATTGTTGATAGTGCTACCCAATTCTTCGAATTTGCGTATTACAGTCGATTCAATTCTTTTGAAACTTTATTTATGATGATGCACTTTGTAGATTAGCTTAAGCTCAATAAATTGCCACAAACATTCTATAACAGAAAGGAGAAAATTAGTAGAGTTGATGAACGTTAAACATACATCACATACTTACGTGTCTTCTTCAGTATTCATTGTTATTCTTGTATTACCAAAAAAAAAAAATTGCGGCGTTGCTTGTTGCTGATACTGATATCTTTGATCATCATATTTACCTGCCGAGCAGATGTTCCAATCCTGTCAACATTATTTACATGTTCTAGCCAAAAAACAATCTCTCCATTACATGTTATCCATCGGAAAATCCTTGTTAGTTCGTAAGCCAAAACCAAATGTATAATGAAGACTAGAGAGTCCGTAAGATTATGCCACGGTCAACGTAAAAGGACAAAATCTTCGAATGCTCAGGTAGATAAGCCAAAATCCAAAAGAAATGCGTTGTATATGAGATAACGAAAAAAATCAGATAATTTGTAACGAAAATCGCGTACATCAACAACAAAATGAAATAAAAGTTTGACGTTGTCATTTACTTTGTCAAGTCAAATGACCTCTTTCCATTCAACCGATTACCTACCCATACAAGCATTAATTTTGTCGTTTTGCTCATAATATAGGTAGTAAATTCAAAATTAAACACAACTATTCGATTAAATGAATAAGTTAATTATTTATTTTTATAAATTATGCGAATAGAAAGACCCAAAATTTGTCTTGGCTCTGGCCAAAGAGTGTATAGTAAGTATACTATAGAAATAGTACTCTGGCTTAGCATACGCTTAGCCCATAACGACTGTATATTCGATTCTGAGATAAGCGTAAGGTGAAATGATGATCAAATAAACAATTAAAAAGTGTACCGACATATTATTTAAACGCAAAGTGTTGCATTATTAATCGAGATTGTGGCGCCCTCGTGACAGGATCGTATTTTTCTGGTCAGGTTAGGTTATACGCTTATATACTCTTTGTTGCTCATTATACATTAAAACTTAACATACTCTTTGTTTCGCCGATCCAAAATTTGCTTTAAAGATTTGTGCTCTTGAATTATTATTGCTTATTGATAAATAAAAAGTAAAATGAATACCTCATTTCTCCCAGTTAATGATTTGTTCAAGAATAGGATTTCCAAAATTACAGCGGCGGACATTCCAGAATGCGGCCGATACACCGATGAAAAGTCAAGGTAGGTGTTTAACATTTTAGCATCTTTCGTAATTTTTTACTGAACATTTCAAACACATAGAAACTCAGTTTACTTGCAGCCTTTAAATACTTTAGTGCAGCTAAATGCACAGACCAGACTTTCGTGTTTTACTTGTGACGAGCCACGTGTGCAACCGGCGTAACGCAAAATTGACTCCTAAATGCGTTACGTCTTTTGGATCACCCAATCATATAAGACTTATCAAAATTAATTCATCATCATCAACCTGCCTAAGGGCAGGTAGGATATCTCAATAGGGATAAGTCCCTATTGAGGGTCGGCACAGTATGAACTCCTCCATACATCTCTATCAGCCGTTATATCCGAATCCCTTTATACCCACGCATATCCTCTGTCACACAGTCATGCCATACTTTTTTTTGGTCTTCCTCTACCTTTGTAGCCATCCACATTCAATCTCCTTACTGTTTTGCTTATATCATCCCTCTGCACAACATGTTCAATCAACACTAATCTTTTACTCCTCAATTTCTCGATCAATACTACTAACATTCAAACTTCCTCTAATATACACATTTTTAATTTTATCCTTTCTTTTCACACAACACATCCATCTTAGCAAACGCATTTCAGCTACATGCAATCTTCTTTCATCTGAAACCTTGGCGGCCCAATATTCAGATCAGTACAATACAACAAGTCTTAAGATGGATTTGTAGATCTGTCTCTAGCTAGTCACACCGGTAACCTATTGCCATTTCACCCAACCTGCATTTATTTGGCTGTTCACATCCCGGTCAACACCACCATCGTATTGGGCAAGTGAACTGATGTACTTAAAATCGGAGCAGGTTGGTCGGTTTACACCACTTAAAGCAATTGGAGAAAAGCTGGTCTGACTACCAAAATCACAGAAGAAATGTTCTGTTTTGGCCATACTGATTTTAAGACAGCTCTCTCCAATGTATCTCACCATTGGTCCAACCTGCTCTGTCCCTCGCATTCATCCACCCCAACAAGCATAATGTCATCAGCATAAACCATACACCAGGGTGCTTCCTCCTGTGTGTCCATTACCTGGAGGAAGAGATAGGGGCTTTAAACCGAACCCTGGTGTAGGCCCACCAAGACACCGAACCTGTCGCTATCGCCAGCAGCACACCAGATGTGTGTATTTGCTTGGCAATACATAGTACGAATTAGGTACACGTATTTCCCAGGTATCAACTTTCAAGGTTCACCACAAAACCCTCTTCGGAATCCTATCATATGCTTTTTCGAGTTATACAAACACCATGTGCAGGTTTTTAAGCACACACCTATATTTCTCGCACAGTTGGTGAATAGCAAAAATGGCGTCCATAGTCCCCCATCCTGGCGTAAAACCAAATTGGTTCAGAGTTACCTCATTCTCTTCTCTTATTCTTCCACCAAACTTTCATACTGTGTGACATGACCTTTATTACTCAATATACTTATAAATATATTTTAAAGTTTTTTCTATAGCTTGAAATACTTGTTTCAGGCTTACATTTTTCAGCCTAGAAGAAATCATTAATTCAATTGGCAAAAGGTCTACTGAAGCTCAAGGCCTCAAAAGAGTTATTACTACCTTTGATAAACTTCGCTTATTCCCAAATCACATACTTTACCTTCTTAAAGATGAGAATGGTAATGGGTAAGTATTAACATAAATTATACAGGTTGATTCATAATGGATTGATCAAAAGCTTTGTCTAGGCAGAAGATCACATTAGCTATTGTTTAAGCTCAAAGATTCCTCTTAGATTTTTAATAGTTCAAAAAGTTATTTAATTTTTTGTAAATAATTGTAAAAATTTGATTTCCAACCAACATTTTGAAAATATGCATAATTATAAATATGCATTAAGAACTTCAAAATTGTATGGAACTGACACGCGACAATCACATACTTTATCAAAACTTGTCAGTTCTATACATTTTTGAAGTTCTATATCGAAACACTTTATAGCAAATGCACTTTGTCTTACCCCTCTGATGTGTGTAATTTCATCTTTGTTTAAGACAGTTGTTTTTTTTTTGTTTAAGGGGAACTGGTGAAATCATTGGCCTTTTAAAAGTAGGTGAAAAAAAATTATACTTATATGATCGTCAAGGCAAATTGAAGATAGCAACACCTATGTGTGTCTTAGATTTTTATGTGATTGAAAGTAGACAAGGAGCTGGTCTGGGAAAAATGTTGTTTGACCATATGCTAGAGGTATGTGTCATATGCATTGATTTATTATACAAACCCTGCATGCAATATCAGCATAAATATTATTGCAATGTGTTACAAAAATTGTGTTATAATTTGCTTTAAGAAAAATAAGAACATATAACTACTGGCTGTTGTCTGTGAATAAGCAGTCTATGTATTCTTCCAGATTATTTTCTACAGGTGTGCAAAATTTCATCAAAATCCGTTGGGCTGTTCCGGAGATACATTCAAACAAACCTCCATCCATCCATCTGTACTTTCGCAATTATAATATTAATAAGATTATACAGCTAAAATCTATTGACATCCGAATCATAGAAACTTAAGTTTTACACCAATTGGACCATACAAGTTATATTTTTTAACCCAATTAAATGTTAACATCAATTGTTTAGGATTTGAAACTGACGCCTTATGAACTGCCAATAGATGGGCCATCGGTAAAAATGTTGGGATTTCTAAAACATCACTATAACTACACCAAAATTATAAAACAGTCCAACAATTTTGCAGTATGCGATCAATTTTTCGAGTCTGAAAATGTGGGGTAAGATGTTATTTAATCAAAATTGTTATTGCAAAATACACACAAATACACACATTGTTCAAAAAAGAAATTGAATAAACTCAAAGATATGTATGAAGTCAACCAACCGGCACTTGGCCAGAGTGGTTGACTATGGCCTAATCACCCTTAACTTAGGGTAGGATACGAGCCCCTCGGTGGGGACGTATAGTGAGCCGATGATGACACACATTGTTTGATTAGCATTTCTTTTGATAGAAAATATGCACAATAGGTGATATGCTTTCCAGGTCATCCAAACCAGAACAACAAATAGAAGCACCTCATTCCTATACTCATTATTGGCAAAGTGAAGCAGGCTCGGTAAGTCTTATATTTTTTTATTAACAAGGTGAACTGAAATTACTTGTTTTTGTTTGTAAATAGAAAATTTTAACAGTAAACCAATCTTTATTTTATAAATATAACTCACTAAATTTGTACAATTTTTTTTTTTTTGCTTTTAATAAATCTAAAGTACATATACTAAAACATGTTAGGTATACCATTTAAAACGAAATACCAAATCGAATTTCGAGATATTAAGGTCACCATAAAGGAGTGGCCTTGACTTTAATAAACATTGAAGGTCAATTATTTTTTAATCTTTATATGTTACATTTCAGGTGATACAAGGAGGCAGCTCATCGTCAAGCAATTTATCATACAAAAGGTACTTTAAACAATTAAATATACAAATCTAGTTCTCACAGCCATGAATCCATTAATTATCTTTCCTCAAGCATCCTGTTATATAATTCTAAAGCATGACTTTCTCATATTAAAGCATACTCTTTTACATCATATTTCACACTATTCACACTACATCATAGCTATAGACAACATCACTTTATTTTTTTTTATTTATATAGCTTCCCTTATTTTGGTTGCATTTCAGATATTTATATTGAAGGAGCATACATATGTCATCACCAGAGAGAAAAGCATTTTTTTAAGTATTTAGGTTTTTTTATCTGTTTAATAATTTAAAAATAAGAACAGAAATAAAGCAATTAATTTATAGTTAAATATATGTAATTAGAAATTTTTAATTAATTATTTAATTTCGTTAACTACAGATTTCTTGAAACAATAGCAATAATATAAAATTGTCATTTTACATGGTTAAAGTTAATTTTTTACATAATAATATTGCATCACATAATTGGTGCTCAATATTATTACTTTGCCTTTACCCAAATTCAATTAAAGGTTGTTTATGTTTTTATATATTTGTATTTGAATTTAAAATAATCAAAAGCTTTTACGAAATAGTTCTACTTAACTCATATTAATGAATAATATAGTAAAATAGGTATTTAATACGCATTTTCATTATAAATTGCATGTATATTTACCAACTTGATCACAGTATAACCTAAGGTACACTAATTGTAAATAAAATAAAATAAAGTAAAATATCTAAAATGTAATAATTTATTATTTCTAAAAATTATTACAAATATCAACAATCAAATAAGAATAATAATGAAATTAAAATGTACATTTTTATCAGTAATGAAGTTCTTGCAGTTGTTAAATATTATTTATTAATATTTTTTTAACGCCACTGCTGTGATTGCGTTGTGTAATTTTAGGAAGAATTGTTTGATATCTAAGTTAAGATGTTTGTAATCAATTATTTCTTAATGTTAATCATTTAAGTTATACATAACAGTTGAGAATCTCGTGAAGGGAAAAATAATGATGAAAATATGCACTTTTTGTTTTAAAAAAACGTTAAGATTTTTTTCTTCATTAATGACGCAATTGCGTCATGAGCATAAATTATAAAAAAAATATTCCATACAGAAAGTCTTATTATATTTTTCATAATTTTGAAACTTTTTTGTTGTATTTTTTTTAAACAAATGTAAATAAGTTATAATAACAGATGTAAAACGACTGATAAAAAGTATTACAGGTAATGTACTGTGATAATGCGTAATGTTGTATCAATGCTTTAATATTTAGTGCTTTATTTTGCAAAATATATTGTTTTCATAATATTTGTACATATTTTTCTATTTGTTATCCTCTTCCTACTTTTTCACATGACCTTTTGACACATCATGCTTTAAAAAAATGCCTTTAACTTTTCAATAACTTTTTAAGTACCAAAGCCACATAAGAATAGAAATAAATGATAAAAAAACAAATAGTAGTGGCTGAAGATATCCATACTTAATCCACGTAATTCCAAGTTTTCGTTGCAATAATTCTATTTGCTTGTGCACAACTTTATAACAAAAGGGTTGAGGGTTTAACACTCTCACTTTTAACTTCTAAGGTGATATACATGAAGCATTAGCGTAAGCTTTTGAAAGTAGATTTATGATAAATTAAGGAATATTTAATTCATACGTCGCAAGATGTGGTAGACATAAAAACTGTTATTTCACTGCACCACAAATGCTTGCAACATGCAGTTGGTAATGATAACGTTCAATGCAACTACAATTTTTTTATATAAGAAAGTCACTAAGCTTCAATGTTACCTAGATTTATTCCTGCGACTTATATTTAAAACGTGCGTATCTTTCAACTTGTTTCGGTTTTGTATAGTTATATAAATTTATAGTACTGTGTCCATTTTAGCTAAATGTTATTTAAATAAAATATTTTGAATGTTCAAAGCAACGAGTCAGAGGCATCAATTTCGGAGGCGGATGGCGAGACTTCCGAGGAGAGATGGGAGGTAGCGGCGCCGCCTCCGGGGCCTCAGCTAGAGTCCCTTGACCTATCGGCGGATGACAAGACCAGCAGCAAACCCCCTGAGCGCCCTTCTACCTTATCCTTCGAAAACTTGAATATTGCCGAAGGCGAGGCTACAGTCGAACCCTCGAAGGCGACCTCTTCTGATCACTCCGACAGCCAACTTACCGATCAGGGCTATGTAGACCTGAAGTTCCATCATAAAAAACTTTGGTAACTTTGCTTAACCTTGAATGTTATTAAGCTTAATATTTAAAATAATTCGTTAAATCTGTTGCTACCTGTATGTTGCTGATAGTTGTGTTAAATGCTTTGCCTAGCCCGCATTCGGGGAAGTTGCGGGCGACTGCACTCGACACTAAATGTTGTCATTTGTATGCTCGTTGTCTTTATTATTTATTCATCGTAATTTATTAACGTAATCGTATCATCATAGTAACGTATTAATATTACATTTATTAAAGATTAATATATTCTTGCTTGTAAACATTAAAATGTTGACATGATTAATGTATTATATATGGTCTTTATGTGGTCTATGCGCTGTGTAAACCAAACCTAGTCTACTGCTTTATTTCGAACTTCGAGAGAGTAAAATATTTTTTTTTTGTAATCCCTCTACTTAAAACAGGTTTTCAAACTCCATGTGTCTAAATATTCTTTAATAATAATGTAATTTTGCATAGTAAATACTAATTCAGTTGAACCATTTTTTAACCTAAGTTATAATTATCGCAATTTAACAGACCAAAAACTATTATTTCGTAAAAATTCAGTTACTAAGGAAGTAATATAGTTAATAATGTAATGCTAGAATTAATAACAGTTCAAATGGATTGAAAATTTATAAGGCATTCATTTTATGTTTAGAAAAAATTCAGGGTAAATTTTAAAAATTATATTTTCCTTCTATATACTCCCAAGACATATGCATATTGTATTATTTTTTACCCATTTCTACAATGTGAGCCAAACTGTCTGACAATGCCATTATGTGCAAACCTTTGAAAAAGAAAATTACATATATTTTTAATACGTAAAGGAAATTTTGCATGATTTTTTTATTATAACCTAAAACATGTAGTTATGAAACTATATATAACCTGACCGAAAATAAAAAAAACACTTCGCCATATAGCGGAAACTTGTAGTACTTTTTTCGATTACTTATAGAAGATATTGTGAAGGAGTTGATTGAGTCGTACATGACAGATTTTCTATTTTCCCGGTCAAGCTATAAAATTAATCTATTGGCCCACGATTTTAATTATTTATTAATGTGCATTCTAATTTTGTTAATTTAAGTAAAAATATGCATTCCATATATAATATTATTGTCAAATAATTTGATCAAATTAAATATCTTTTTAAATCACTGGTTTTATTTCTCTCACCCAAATTTCTCACGTATAACTGAGGTTCACTCCGGGGTATTAGACTCTATTTGAGGTATACAATAGGTGTTCGTAGACGTTTTCACTCAAACTGGAACACATTTTCTAAGATTTCGAAGATTATTGCAGGACTACTAGCAATTTTTTTTTAAATGAAGATACGATATGTATTAAAGTGTATTTAGTTTATACCAGACTTCTAAGCTTGTTTATTATATAATAGAAATCCATAATACTACGTTACCTGTGTCCATACTTAGAGAAAATAAACACTGTCATTTTTAACGAGTAACATTTATCATTTACTTTGAGATTTTACTAATATCTGATAAAGAAGGCAGGAGATTAAATAAAAAGCCAAGTCAAAATGAAACTTTTATTTCCATTACAATTGAATATCCGCACATAATTTTTTTTTTATCTTTGGATTCTACAAACTAACATTCATAGGGTACATTAAGAGGTTGCGGCTAGCACAATAGTACTGCAACATCGAAACCGAAGCGGTATTTTTTAGTCAAAAGATGCTGGAGTAACACGCTATCGTACTTTTTCAAAAGATTAATCTTCCGAGCATCAATTGAGTACGTTATCTCTCTTAGAACGGTATCACCGCTTATGATTATTATAAATACGATATCAATACTACCGCCAGCCGAATTCAAATATACCATAGACAAATTATATGTGATAATACGCTCTGAAAAGCAACTCATTCCTCTCACAATCTCGTCCGACTAGGAAACCAAGGCTGCGACGAGCGAGTGCCGAAAATGTTTAATAAACAATGCCATATTAGCGCGTATCGACGCGTTCAATTTACATAAAGTATTAATAAAATAAATATCTTTTGATTCGCACAAACGCTCGTTGGCATCACACGCGTCACGCCCAGGCTTCTTACAAGGCACGCCTCTGCACTCATATTAATTCGTCCCAATTTGAGCATAACTTCTCCAGAGTGCACTAACACTATGAAAAGAAAATTATACAAATCTCCTGCCGATACCGGAAGGCTTAGTGCTAAATATCAAAGGGATCAGCGATTGTTCTTTCTAGTTTACCTAAGTTTCAATCGGATGCCGTTAAATTGGTTCATATAGTCAAAGATTTAAAAAAATTGCATTAAAGCTTTAATAAAATTTAAATGTGATGATATTAGTATAGTATAAAATAATATTAAAATTTTATCATAACGATATAAAACAATAAATAAGAAAAATAATTATTGAAAATAACATAAAATAGTGGTTGTAAAATTATTAATTAATAATATGGCAATTGTGTTCGTAACTAAATTTAAAAAAAAAAGAAATTACAAATTAACGGAGAAAAATAAAACAAGCATTAGTATGAAATAAAATTAGATTATTTAAATTCAACTGCATCCAATTTCAATGTATTCGCGTTCAAAATTTTGTACAGTCAGCTTCAAAATTATTATACAATAGTTGAAAATATTTATCAAAGCTTAAAACAAACGATGGTAAATACATAATTTTAACTTTTATGTAGTAGAAATATCAGAAATACACACAATGTTTAAAATAAAACATACACACAGAAAAATAAGTGTAAATTACATCCATTATCTAATGAAAAACTAAAAAAGGAATGTCTTGGCACGATCACCATTACACTTAGGCCAATTACTTTTTTATCTGGTATGTTACTGCTGACTGTACTTCTTAGATGCGAATATCGTTGAACCGCCCTTTGACTTACACACAAACAAAAATCCTACTTCCGATACAATGATTATTAAAATAGTTTTTAAGGATTGTACGCGTTTTTATTCCAGAGAACTTACGTATATTCTTAAACTTACAACGAAATACATTTATATTTATAATAAAGACTAGCATATGTCAGTAATAATCTTAAATATTATTAAATACAAAGAAACCGTTACTACACGAATATTATAATATAGTAATTTATTAAAATACCTTAACATTTTCCAATAATTGTAATAACAATCACTGAATGAAATATTGAGCATAATTATACAGATTATAAAGCCGTATCACAGTATGCTAACTTAAACAATAACGTCGCGTTGACAAGTTCAATCTTAAATAAATTACAAGCCAACTATGATGCGTTTACTCATTGGAGTGCGGTACCTGTAACTGTAATAGTTTCACACGAGGGTAGCACACTGAGGCAACAACACTAATTCTAATGTTTGAAAGCGCACGAGACAATACTGTTCGTATTGCGCTGCGCTGTCCTCGTGTGAAACCAGCTGGAGACATGCGTACTGCACAGCGCGGGGTGTGGGTGGGGGGTGGGGGGTAATCAGTTTTCCGACAATAGGCCCCAAAGCGATTCTCAAGCGGTAGCTCTCTTACGTGAGTCAAAACTTTATATACTAAAAGATTTCATATCAACGTCACAAAACCACCGAAAATCCCGAATATAATAACATTATATTCATAATACAAGCTGAGTATACGATTTTATCTTAGTAATAAAGAAAATGTATTAAACATCATATAGCATATACTTGTCAAAAATACGTTCTACGTACATAAATGACAAACATTTATGCAAATATATAAATATTAAGAAGGCTTCCCGCTTCACAAATGAATAATTCCACCCAAGTTATTTGGCACTGAACATTATACGCATCCAAATTATATTATAATATTAAATTAAACTACGAATCTAAAAGTGCTTGTCAATATCGAATAAGAAGTTTTTAAAAGCTATCCAATCATTTATGTAATGCGAAGTATATAACTCGAACATTCATCATATCAATCAATTCTCAGTCTTTAAATATAATAGTTATATACAATGAATATAACGAGAAACTTTTTGACTACACGATTACAATGAATAGAATTGTTTAACCTAGAATATTATGTAATAACTATTGAACAAATCACCCAACATAATGATATTACATCCTTCACGTATATTTAGAATTTATCAATTGAGTGTAAAGAATCAAAAATATGCTTATCCACCGACTTTTGTTGAATAGTTTCTACACTTCATATACAATAACAAAATATTCTCCGTTAAACAAATTATGGATAAACTAGCTGTCATGCGCCACTATGTATGCACGGAATTAAAAAAACAATGTGTTATGTGTTCTGTTCAGAATATGTTCTACATCTGTCAAATTTCCATAAGATCCGTTATATACGTACCCTACTGGAGATAGTTTGTTTCATACATCCATCCATTTAAACATTCTCAATTCTAATATTAGTAAGATAGTATTTTTGCATCCTTACACGTCGGAATTGATATATCTTTTAAATGTTAGATGTTTTATCTTTGGTACAGAATGTTTTATCATTATGTTTGAGTGTTGCGATGTACAACACTACATAAAATATAATTATTACAATGAATAAATTCGGTTATAGCGTTGTACTTGAGCCGCGAATTGATCCACTGTTATCTTTGTGACTATCGATTAACTTCGCGTTACTGGGTTTTGTACTGCACGCAGAATACACAGACACGCACGCACGCAAGCACGCACATACGCACGCACGCACGCACATTGCGCGCACATACGCACACACTCATACAAACATTATTTCAATAAAACTTACAATTAAAAGCCTAATTTGAGAGTATTCGCTGGTAAACATGGCGGCAACGGGTTGGTATTAGCGAACATATATCGACATACATCGATACATATCCGCATCTTTGGTTTATAAATATTTGTGTAGGATTTTAATTAAATCTAACAGTTATTGTTATATTTAAAAATACTAAATGCCAGTCAAGAATGTTGTGGTCATGGAATGATATAAGATACAAGATACGGTTAGTTATTATAAATAATGGAAATTTTTAAATTTCAACCAAATTCGACGCGTTAACCAAATAAATATTTGAGGGTATTCGTCAAATAATTAAAAATTAACAACAACGTTTTTCTTAATATAATCAAGCGAAAAGTGTCAATGACTTTTTATCCCATAAAAAGTTAAATAAATCCGATGAAATGTCAAATAAAATGTATATTTTACGGCTTATTTACATAAGCGCATCAAATAAGTATAATTTTGATAGAATTTTAATAATTTGTTCCATAAGTTTTTTATATTATTGGTCAGGCTACAAGTTCCACGCATGTAGGGGGCGAGGAAATACGCGGTCAAGGCTTGTTTATTTACAAGATGCGCATCGAATTTGGCTTCACATAATAACTGTAGTTTTGCAATTTACAAGCATATTTTTTTGTTGTTATATAAATTACAACATGTTTGAAAATAATTAAAAATATGTCCAAGAAATGTTAAGCTTCAAATATTTTACTAAGCGATATTAGTTTACATGATTATTACATGCTAATGTGCGTATTTACATTTTGATTGAATTTTTTATTTACATATTTTTTAAAAAAAAATCGAGACACTTGCATCAATGTACATATACAAAAGGAGTAATGCATTTCGCTTACATTTGAATTAATGAACCGACGAGCAAGCGCGATAATTGCCATCTGTTTAGTGATAACTACAATATTAACAATAGATCTAGACAAAAGCTATAAAGCGAAAAGTTTCAAAATCATAGCAAACGCACTCTGACAATTTGATAAAAATGCGAGATTGCATAGTTCATTGCAAGAATAATGTATCAAAACAAGATTTTATTTATATCCAATGAATCGTAAAAATAAAGATGTCTCGATTTTCTACACATGAACAACATTTCCTGGCCTTAATCCGATATGTGGTCGGTGTATTAAAAGCATGAAGGAAGCATACCGCGGAGTTGAGGGTAGACATTGACGTTGACGAGACGCCGACGCCCGCCCGCGCCGGCCCTCCTACGTCCTCGGGATGACATAACAACTCGGATGACGTCTAACTGGTTGTAACTGTTTACCTGTAAATAACATTAGAATAAATGTAACCACATAAGATGATTCTAATCACGTATATAATATCACGGAATATATTATTCTATTAATATAATATTGGAGCAGTAAGCAGTGTATACCTGTGCACGATGGCTGCGAGGTCCCGCAGCGCCTGCTCGACGCCGTCCGCGAGGTGGTGGTCGTGCGAGTGGGGCGAGGCGAGCGCGCGCGCTTCATTCTCCAGCCTGGCAGCGGCCGCGCGAAGCTTCACGCGCAGCTGAGGAGCGCACCCGCCCGCCGCCGCGCATGCTGCGCAAGCCGCGCCCAGCTGCGCCAGTCGCTCCGATGTCTGCAGCCGCCACAGCGACCCGCGTCCACCGCCGCCCCCACCACCGCCGCAACCGCGACGAACCTATTACACGAAATATCACCTTTATATTAAGCAAGTATTTGACACACATTGAAATATAATTGGATAATGTATACCTCATTCGTGCACCATTCGAGAGAGGCGCGAAGAGATGCAAGCGAGTTCACATCGGAATCAGCATCTGGTGCGGCGAGAGGCGTGGCGTATATGCCGCACTTGGCCAGCGGGCGCGCGCGCATCGATGGCTTGCTAGCCACCGTGGGCTTCTCCTCGCGCCGCATCGCGCCCCCACCGCCTCGACATCCCAACGCCGCGCTTCGCTCCTCGGGAGAAGCTTCTTCGTTGTCTTCTCCTCTGGGACGCATCTTGTGACCGGATCGGTCGTCGCTCTCCTTGCCTTCCCACAACTTCTTGAGGCTGCTAATGCTGCCGGTGCTCCGTCTCTTATCCTCCTCGTCGCCGCCGCTCGTGTCCACCGAGCCACTCTCCGACCGCTTCTTATCTGAATCATCGCTCTTTGTGGATACGTCCTTTCGCGAATCTTCCGGTGAGCTCTGCTCGACCTTTTTCATGGTTCCATTGGTGGGTGTACTTCCATTATCTACTTTTCGCAGGCGAGACTTGAAATCTATAATCGATTTTCCTGACTCCTCGCCGTCTTTGCTAGCGTTATTAAATTTGTTCGTTCCAACTTTTTTTAGTTGAGATTTGAAATTAGTATTAGTTTTTGTCTCATCCGGTTTCTTTTCAACATTATTGCTATAGGTTGTTTTTCTTAGGCTCGCCTTCAAGTCAATAGGTGACACGGTCTCTTTACCGCTTTGAGCTGACTTCGGCTCGACTCTTCTTTCCCCTATACGGAGAACTTCCATGTTGAGGCTCTCGGAGAGTTCGGAGACGAGTCGCGACGCTGGGTCTTTAAAAGAGGTGTGCATTTCGATAACGTCCAGGGTGGGATCCGTCTCTTCCACTTTCTGTTTCTTTTTGTCGGCACATTCTTTGATTTCGGCGACGAGTTTCAATTCTAGCAGTTCTTTCATGACTTGTTTAGCCGGTTTTTCATCTTTATCGATCCGCTCGAGCGCGCCATCGTCCAGCCGGTCTGCGGTGCTTGTGCCGGCGTCACGGCAGCACTCTGGGGGCGGCGGAGGCGGAGGTGGCTGCACCGAGTCCTCCGGCGGAGGAGGAAGATCAGAAGGTGGCGGAGGAAATTCTAGTTCAGCGAGTCGCGGACGAGGCTTGGCGGGACTATTAAAGGTTCGGAGAGGTTGAGCGGCCCGCGAGGCGCGCGGGGAAGCCGGTGCGGGGGCGGTGACTCCACCCGACGAGTTGGAACGTATCATGTGAGGCTGGGCTCGGGCCGTCCGCGGTGAGAGCGAGCGCGCTTCGTCGTGCACGGGCTCGCGGGGCGCGCTGCCGCAAGCCGCTGCGCCGGCACCGCCACCGCTCTGCCGCAGCGACTCCAGGTAAGCTCCGATGCGCGCGCCTTTCGGCAAAGTGCCGTAACGGTTGATGGCGCGTTTCACGTTATGTACCTCGAGCGCCGCTACTACAACTCCGGTATATCGCTGTAATGCAAATTAAATATTTTACATGTGATGTTACTAAACAATTTGCTTATACTCTGTAATTTCAATGAAAGCGGTTTTTACCAGTGGTTCTAGGTCCTGGAAGTCGTGGTATTGCGGGTGGGCGTGGTGGTGGCGGCGCTTGGGCCGGTGCCGGCAGTCAGCGGACAGGCCGGGGGCGCCAGGCGCACTAGCGCCGGCCGACTCGTCCGTGTCGGGCGTCGCCTCCGCCAGCGAGCCCTCCGACGACGCCTCCCGCCCGCCGCCGCGCCCCCCACCTGCATAACATACGTTTTGCTACACATACACACACGCTAATAACACTCAACATATATTTAATTATAGTTTATTACATGTTTCAATTCTAATTTAGGGTGGTTTCAATATATTTTACATTATTCTATAAATTGTACCGACTACTGGAATTAAGCACAATATCGCAGACTAAGAAACTGTATTTAACAAATAACATTATAACAAATTATACGTTGCTTTATAGATTGTCACACGCAGATCTTTAGATAGAGTTATATATTTTCTTTATATAATATTTAACAAAGAAATACTTAATATTTAAGATTAATTATATTATAACCTAATAAAATAACATTTTAAAATAAATATTCATTACTTTAAAATAGAATTTTATAACGTAATAAATAATACTATAAAAATGTACACAAAGCGAGCCCTAAACTAAAAGAAAATTATACCGATATTGCGTTAAATCAATTTAAGCATTGAAGAAAATAATACTGAAATGCAAGAATACAAAAAAAAACACGCATCTAAAAGTGTCAATAACATAGAGGATGCAATGAAGCGGCCACTAAAGTGACAACATAATAAACGAAAAAAAGAATGTATCGAAGACGACCACGCAACACGGGCAAAAAACGAGCCTTGTCCTTTGCAAACTTTTTTCCATGCTATTTTAATATGTTATAAATACAAGGTGCCTACAAAGGATAAACTATCTCTCTATTTTATAAAAAAAAAGGAAAAGCGCACCTAATTATGAGTATGATAAATTTAGTACATCGATAAAACATAACAAAAAATATTACAGGCTTAGCAAATTAATTACTGAGGCATATTATAACTTAATATGGAGATAAAATTCATGGGTCAAATGAATCAAAATTTAGCAGAGGGGTAAGTCGAGGAGCAATAAACATATTATATATATATATATATATATTACAAAGAGAATAAGAATAATAAATATGTATTTATAACAAAGTAAAATACATGAATGTACTCAACATTGCGATTTCTAATAATCATAACACGAAATGTCGAAGAGGAAAATTTTAATGCTTGAAATGATGGTTAAAAAAATGCATACCGAACAATCGAATTGTAAAACCTTACTATGTAATACTTCAAGTTTAGCAGGTGTACATTGTGTCAAGTTTTACTATAAACAAAATGTACTTTGTAAAAAGCATGATAAAACGATTATGAGAAAGTATAAAGCAAGAGGGCGATCGTATTGCGTGGCGTATTATATATATATATAATTAATTCGCACGTCAGTCAAGAATACAAGATACAACTATTATTATATCTCGATTTTTTAATACACAAGTCAAAATAAACTGTCAACTGTTAGTTTCGTTTCCTTTCATATAGTCACACTATTCTTATTAAAAAAGTGTAAATCATCGTAACAAGATAAATTGCAATCCTGACAGACGTACCGTTTCTTCTATTTATCAATGACTAGTTTATATTATAATTAAAATTCATTTAATAGGAAAAATATCTCTTTCATAATCTATGCACTGAAAACTTCAAAGAATACAATTATTACAGATTATATAACAAAGGTTTTTCTATACCCGAGAAATTTATCGTATACTTACAAATTTTTTGAACCTATTGCTATACACCTGAGCGAGCGGATAAACAGACAAAAACGCCACTTTAAAAGGATGAATATAATTTTATATAACATATTTTATTACTTATACAAATAAATATATTAATATTTTTATGTATATCTGCATACATATACATAAAACAAATTAACGTTTAGCACAATACGCCAATGCAACACATTAAGAATAAAAAATAAATAAGACATTTTAAAGCAAACAGCGAAAGCGATATTTGAAAAAATATGGATTAAAAATTGTACAAGAGTTGAAATATGACGATGACTTTAGGCATACCTGTAATGAAATGATTTCATGCCGTACGACATCGTTACATAATAAGAATACGTAAATTAATATATTGTGCAATCAGAAAAATATTAATAACAAAAAGAACTTTCTTCTTCTGTTCGATCATTCATGTTATTAAAATTTCGTAAACGAGGCATCGAACTCTATTTCAATGTATTCATACTACAAATATATGACATTTTTATCACAAAGATTCTTTATACTTTCTGACATGTGTTGAAGTAACTGACTTAAAATCTCATATTTATCCCAAAGTCCAAAAACTTTTCTGTACTGTATCCATAAGATCTTAAAGAATTTTCTTGTCCAAAGATATTTTAAATATTTACAACTAACTAGTAAACATTTTATTGGACAATATATGTGTTGAAACGTTTAAATAATAGAATACAATAGCGTCAGGGTGAAAATATTTAATTTTAACCAGAGGGCCAAGGTAAATGCGTGCGTACGCGAACGCACGCAGAGGCGTGGCGTTTGAAGCCCTTCAGTTCGTACTCCGCCGAGCATTAGCTAACTTAATACGTTCGATAACGGTCGATTTTTTGAACATTGAAATGATCACTTACATACAAGTGGATTTGTGTTTGTTGACTATGAACAATCGTTATTTTAGTGTTAATATATCTGAACTGTAAACTGCTAGAGACGAAAAACTGTTGTAAGTAATCGCTCATAAACTTATTTTGATCCTAGTAGTTGTGTGTTTGTGTGTGTACGTACCATTAAGAGAAGCCAGGTCGTCGTGTGCGGCGTGCTCTTCAGCCGCGTACTGCGATTCACGGAACGAACTGCACGACGACAACAGGCTGTCGAATAAAACGTACTTTATTTTAAATGTTGCTAAAAATAATCAATATATTGATGGGTAAAACATACTAATTTATCTTTATTTGGGGAAGAATAGAATGGATACATAAATTTTTAACCATCTTTTCTGAACCAACTAAAAAACATTGATTATATATTAATGATGCATCGTATGTCTTATTAGCTACCGATACTTTACTGTTCAAGATCGTTAAAGTTTTATAAACAAATATACAAGCTCGGAAAAACGATATCTTTTTGGGTGAGTCAATTGAAAATAGTAATGAATAAATAGTATGTGTGACCTTGTGCGTTTGGGTGGTGTGGGTGCTTGTTTGCCACGTCGGTTGGTGGGGCGCCGCATCTGTACGGCGCGTGTCTCTGACATAGCTATGGAGGACACCGGCCCGCTGCCGCTTGACTTCTTCACGGACATCTGCGAGCCGATGCCGTGTCCACCACCTTCTTGCAGTTGTTTTTCAACCTCTGTTATCATATAAAAATACAATAAAAATGTGTTTATAAAATTTTATATATGTTTTTATTTACATGAATGTTTTCTGTATTTAATTATGATATTTATTAAAATAATATACAACCATAAGGGTTATTAGTCAAGTGATCCTCATTGAATCATTGAACAAAAGTAATAAAATTACTTATGTTATGTCATTTGATTTGCCATTAAGATCTATGGCGAAACATATGCGTCACTTTTCTGATCTTTAAATACTTTGTAATTTAGCCATTTTACATTATATCATTAATTTTTACGAGATGCATAGAAACTATTTCATCTGCATGTTTATAAGTTTTTATTTTTTTCATACAGAACTAATTTAGAGCATACATAAGTGAAATTGGTAACAACAATAGCTAAAAACAGAGCGATCACATGAAGCGTGCAAGTCTCCGCTTTGAATCTGAAACGATGATTCACTACGCAATCCACAACATAGGAAAAAGTCAAAGTGTACATCATAAATGATACGTAGATCTTATATTAAAAAGTCCAACATTTACATTAAATTATTAAATGATTTTCTATAACATATTTAAAATATTAAACAAGCCAACATTCATATCTATTTTAAATGAATGAGGGAAATCGTTACATAAACTACATACAATTTACACGACGTCACAATTCATACTCCGAACTATAAACTTAGAAGCTTCTGGAATTTATTATACTATCGAAACAAAAACCGAGAAAGTTCCCTTTGTGCGAATCATCGTTCTAATATTTATAAAGTTATATACAACTTTCTTTGCAAACAAAATTGATAAATGTATTTACATGCCTGAGTAACATACTAATAGTTCATAAGAATAATATAAAAACGACACAGTGCTTATTGCAAGAATACAGCTCTTTTAAAAGACTCAAATAAAAAAAATATTTTGGTGGTGCATTTGTTAGTAATAATATATTGACATGATGAAAGAGGTCCCGATCTCTTTTCCATATAAAACTTATAACAAACAACAGTAAAAAAATAATATTTTATTTAGTGAATGAGTGTACGTGGGTTAAGACATCAATAAGCAAAACAAAGATGCATAACATCTTTATAACAACCATAAAATATAAAAGATAACCTTTGAAAACTTTCCACGATCCTGATTTTTTTTATAAAAATAACATTTCCATTATATTACACATGTTTATGGTTATACCATCCTCTCTAAGTACTGACTAGCCTTCGCATATTCTAAGATGTTTAATAAAAATATATGACACACAGTCAGATATGATTATGCCATTCATACACGTAAAAGTCTGTGAACATCATAAAAAATGCAAATATTAGGACTCCATACGGATACAATGCATTTAATTCCTTACATTTCTAAGAGAGTTACAGTTTTTATGCACTTTACGTCACGCATCCTTTCATTAAATATCTTTGAGGACGTAGATCACTTAACAATAAGAATCGAACCCAGATAAGGCCATCTTAACATTGTACTCCAATTTAATCATTTTTGTAACAATGAAATTTATCATTCATCATTCTTATACTATAGCTGTAGTGTAAGTCTTTAATGAAGCTCAACTACTATTATTCAGATTCTCACATAACTAGATTTAAAATTCAAAGAATAGGCAGACAAAAAACTAATCTTTACACTATTTGTACCCTGATAATTTCTTCTTATACTAAATGTTATCCCTTATAAGTTTCAATTTAAAACGAAATTACCTAATGTAATTTTTTCCGATTACCTGACAAATTGTTCGACAATACATTTTGATAGTACGATATATGTTTTTACTCCAAACAATATGAAACTTACCTTCGGTGATGGAATTATCTTGAAACATATGCTCGAGCGCGTGATGTATCTCACGGAAGGTGGGCCTGTCTGCTGGGTTCCACTGCCAGCAGCCGCGCATCAGCTCGTAAACGGCGGCCGGGCACCCGGGCGGGCACTCCATGCGGTAGCCCTGCAATACATCACATTAAATATCAACATTTTTCAGTAATTTACAACTACATTTATTCCAATCATACAATCCAATCACCTTCTGGAGCAGAAGTCAAGAGATGATACTACTTCTTATTGCGCTTTAATAACAAAGGCGTGCAAATACTAAGATTAACTGCCGAACTCAGAGTCCTTCCATGGTCACTAAGTAGCCACTAAACGAATCTGTATGCGGCAGTTAGACGTACAGAATACGCGGTAAAACTCTACTACGAATGCTAAAGATCGTAATGATGAATGATTTTTGTTTAGGTAAGTAAAGGCTTCATGTAAGTGAATGCAATATTTCATATAACTTTATATGCGTTGTTAGCTGACATGTAGTGCATGTGTTGCATATCTACGTTAGTCAACGTATATAATGGTGAATGATTGATAGACGTGAAGTAGACATGAAACGTATATTGTTAGTCGATCGTATTTCATGAAGCATCGTCGAACCAAACATGGAGTTACAAAGTGCGAAATGCATAGCCGCGTGATTAGTAAACCAACTATTAATAATGAAGTATGTTTATGTGTACAAATAACTAATGGATTAGTGTACGTTGGTAGATCGCAGCCGTGCACCACGCCGTATACAATCAACAAAAATATATACATAAACATTACTACTAGATTTTACCGTTATACATGCTGTTTCATTTTTCTCCTTATAAAAGGAAGAAAAAGTTTATAATTCCATTAGAGTTTCAAAAATTACTTTTTTGACGTTGATTTATTTTTCATTTCATTTTACCAACCGCAAATTTTCATTTATAGATGCGTATTTTTATGCATACGTATATATTTAAAAAAAGGTTAATTTTAATAAAATGCTTTACTAGTATGAGATATTCGAGGACTGAGATTATACTTAATATGAATTACGAATCTTACTTAAATTGTGAAAAAAACTCATTTGACACCGCGCCTTTGCTTTAGTATTAGGTTAACAGTTGAGAACCAAGTCTATTCGTACATGGTTATCTATAATTTTAGAAAAAAAACATAATTCTAATGTTACAGTCTTTGACAACATTTTAAACGTTTATTGAAACACTAATTCAATAACTGAAATTCAAATATATTTTTATCATTTCTCTAATGTATTATGTAAAAATGAACATTTCTCAAAGAATTCAAACGCGAAGAATATACGAACAGCCTGTATGTCTTCGCGTGATGCCGAAACCAAAACAAGCATCATTGTTTGCAGTAAAGCTATAAACGCGACACGATCGATCACTTCGTCAGTCTTTCTGCGGGTCGCCCATTAATCGCATCCTTGCCGTTTTTAATTCATTAATTCGTAATAAAAAAAGTGCAACGACGTTCTCCTCGGGGGCCTATAATGCTGACATCGAAGATCACCTTCGTGTACCTCCTACTAGTTACCCTCATAGTTACAGGTAAGATTAAAGACAAACAGATTATAAAAAAATCTCGAGTTATACAACTCATTAATATATTGATATTAATTTAAATATTATTTATTAACTCATTAATCTCATTCACATTGGAAAAGTTTTACATTTAAATAATTAAATTACTTTTTTATATCATATTATAAGATCACGTAACATTTTAGGGAAACATAAAAAAGCCAAACCGAAGAAATTTGTTTCACCCTCAACCAAAGGCATCCAGTGTTATAACTGTTTATCGTTCGACCACCCCGGCTGTTGGGATCCTGATCATCCGGATTATGCGAATATTACTGCAAGTACCAAATTAACTATAAAGTAAAATTATTTCATCTGCTAAAAGACAAAACTAGACTTTTAAACATTTACAGGTTCCAAACATTGACTGCTACATTCCAGGGATGGCATTCCTTTGTATTGTTATAACATCCGAATCAGCAAAACTAGGTAACAGTTGTATTTAACTAATTATAATTTATTTATCAATCATATTAATTAAATTTATTTAATATATTTTATTACATCATAAATAAAATTTTAATACGACGTTTTATTTGCCAGTTGAAACGGGCCAAGAGATTGGTCCGGTGCGAGCGCGCACGTGCGTGCCGGCCAAGGATTTCTCAAAGAAGTCGGTGTCATATTCGATGTGCAGTAAACTGAGCAAAGAACTATCAGCGTCGGAGATATTCTCGAGGATAGCGGTGAGTCGGCCGCAGTGTACGCTATGCAAGAAACACCTATGCACCGACGCCGTCCATTGCTAGACTGTTCTGCCTCATCAACGGAAGTCATCGCCCAATTACCAGGTTAATGTATATAACGACTAGTGAAAGACTGCCGCATGCATTGTTTGAAAATATTTAGAAACAACCCTATCAGCTTACAACTCAAAAGCAAGGACTGTTAAATGTTTGGAGTTAACTAGGATAGGTATACGTTTTCTTTGCTTTGTACAAAGATTATAAGTAAAGTGCGTGTTTGATACAAATGTATATTTTGTAAAGTTGCGAGCATGAACAATCTTATTATTGCTGTTATTCATATGAAAATTTTAAGATGCATCACTTGAGGTGCCATAAAATGATTATAGAATAAAAATATTTTCCTTGAAAACACTAAAAATGATTCAAGCTTTTTAAAAGTGTGTCGATGCTCGTAACTACGGTTTGTTTGTATATTTGTTTTCGAAAATTGGGGCTAATAATTGCAGGAGTGGTACAAGAATTGTATTTTATTCAAAGCAAGGCAATCGAGCACGGGTCATTTTGTTATCGCGGTGTTTGATTTTCTCGCTGCTGTTGTAGTTCGCGTCTTACACAACATGTTTGAGCAACAATGTGCAAGTTTCTCACGTCAACTTTTTGTTTTTAAAATGTTTCATTGTTTAGTCAATTTGTGGTATAGTAAAAGTTAAGGGATTGCTCTGTTTTTCGATTATTGTTAACACTTTGTTTTTGGGTCGTTTTTAGTAAAAAAAATGGTAAAAAAAAATCTTTTTTGTTGTTTATTTTCACGCTTTATTTTCATTCACTGTTGTGTCGACGCGAAAGTCATCTTGTAATTTAGTTCTCTAAGGTTATTTAATAATATAAGTATTACAAAAGTACGTGTGAAAATAATGATTTAAATAAAGATGAATTTTGAATTGAATCTTTTAATAAAAAATAATTAAAAAAAGTGTAAAAAAATGCATCATCACATATTAAAATAAAATGTTAACCGCGGATTTCCTCCAAACACATAGAACAGGGAAATTATAAATAAATACCATGAATTTTCGTCACGATTTTCGAAACAAATGTAAAGGAACATTAAAAGACCTATGCATCTTTGGTTTTATCTTTATGTAGTTTTATTTTTTGTTTTAAATAACTCGGGAAATAAAGATTCCATGAATAAAATTTTCGAAATTTATTAACCCTGCAATTACTCGACTTATCGTCGTAACTCCCCGCAGTGTGGCAGCGGGCGTCACAATGTGCCGCCATCTTGCTCTGTTCTGGGCTTTTACAGTAAATTTGTTCTTTACTGACGATGTGAAAAGGGAGGGTATCAATGCGTTTTTCTGCTTTTTGTTTTGTTGTTGTATTGTTTGTATAAACTGTTTCTTTTTTGTTATAAAGGGAACAGTCTTAAGGGTATATTCTATGTTAGTCTGAATGCATTAAATTGGATTGGTTTAGAAGATATATCTGCCTAGTCCTACTATTGTAGACCCATGTTTTTGTGCAACGTAACAATTGCTGTTAATGTCTGTTAAGTCATTTTTGTTTCGTCAAAGAAATTTATCGATCATATATAAAAAAAATCTTAAACTTTGATAACCGATAGTAATCTATTAATTATTGCGTAAAAAAATATATGTTGCAAACGTAAGTTGGATGCTGTTAAGGTTCGTTTGAGACTGATTTATACTGACTACATTAGCCAGCAGCAGAAATAAAGAATATATAAACAAATCTTCAGGGGTACCAAATCTTTTTATTTGAAGAAATTGTTACGAACACGTCGCGTTTAACTTATATTAAATTTGTTATTATTATTTTTATTTATTAGAAGTATTGTGTGACAGAGGCACTCTACAGAACCGAATCGTTACAATATTCGTCATAAAACTTCTTCTTCTCACCTTGTGCCCACTTAACTACCCATTATGGGTCTAGTTACTAAAGTTCACGTTAAGCTTTTTCATCTCATTTCATTAAGCGATTTCTTCACAATACAATATAATTACAAAAATCCATTCAAAGCAATTCTAGGCCATTATAATTTTAAAAAGGTAAAATTATAAAACAGCATTCACGAAAAATATTTTACTGAAGTGAAATACTCGTAAGAGCTCAATCGCACAATTATAAACACATCATAACTTACTAATATTAATTTAATTATCCGCAATTTACCTATTTTTAACATGAAAATAATATAAGTACTAGATCACATCCAAGAAAATTAGATGTAAAAATATGAAGAACCATTCAATATAAGTCAATGAAATTTATTAAGTTTTGGCTTTACATTGCTAAGTTATCTATTAGTTTCTTAAAATTATATAATACTAGCTGTGCCCGCGAATTCGTCCGTGTTAAATACTGTTTTTTGATAACATTTAATTATTTAGGCTAATTGCTTTACTTGAACTTATTAACATTCATATAAACTTTAAATATCACTATAAAAACTTTCATCCATTGTTATTTTGCACCTTTAAGGGTAAAAATATTAAAACTTTGAATAACATATTTATTTATATCAAATTAACAGCTTAACAGCAATTTGACGTACCTTTTCAAGCATGTGATAGACTTCAGCCAAGTCGACTCGTGGGTATGGAGACATTCCGTAGGTGGCTATTTCCCATAGTAGTATCCCGAATGCCCATACATCGGACTTGGTGCTAAAGGTGTTGTAAGCAAGTCCCTCGGGCGCAGTCCACTTGATAGGGAATTTGGCACCGGCGTGTGCAGTGTAAGTGTCGTCACGCATTAGTCGAGCAAGTCCGAAGTCTGCCACTTTCACTAGGTGGTTCTCGCCAACAAGGCAGTTGCGAGCAGCTAGATCTCTGTTAAAAGAAATTATTTTATAATTAATTAAGTTTAGTAAATTATTGACAGCCTTTCGATTCAAAATATTACTTCTTCCCAAGTTGGACATAACATTTTTAAAACTCATTATTTATTAAAAATTTCAGAGTAGTAGATGCACAAAATGAGAATATTTCCTCTGCAAATCCACTTCCCGTTCCCATCATTACCTTAAGAAAAGGGTCATAGGGGAAAAAGAAATTCAAACTCAAATTATAATCAATAGATACCTATGTATAAAGGAGCGACTCTCTAAGTAGCTCATTCCGGAGGCAATCTGAGTTGCCATGTACATGAGAACCACAGCGTCGATATGTTCACGGCTCTCGGTGCGAAGGTAATCGAGCAGATTGCCTCGGCTCATGAACTCTGTGATGATGAAGAAGGGCGGCTCACGCGTGCACACGCCAAGCAGCTGAACTAAGTTCGGATGTCGCATCTCCTTCATTATGGCCGCCTCTTCGAGGAAATCTTTAAGTGCCATTGTATCGTCCTTCAAAGTTTTTACTGCCACCTGTTAAAGAACACAAACAGTACATTTTATATTAATAACGATGATTAAGGAAGAGATGTGTGTCAGGAGCGCGGAAAATGGAAATCAGTGCTCCCTGTCTGCTCCTCTAGATTAAGGGTGACATTGTGTTGATATTGTTGCAATTGTAATGACTGTTTTGTCAAATAACATTTGTTAGAATCTTGTTTAAGTATCATTCTATGTTAGATGATTTTAAATCAATGTCAAAGACGTCTCATTCAAATAATCTTGAATTTTGCCCATAAACATCTATGTATTATACTAGTTTTATTGGACACAGAAGAGGATATTTCTCTTACTTATACATCCCCTTCTCTACTTAGTGTATTTCGATATTAAAGAAGGTTGGGAAAGGGAAGAGTATGGAAATTGGCCTCCAACACACAGTAAGCAGACGTAATGCAGAAATACTTTGAATACTTGACATGCGTCAAGTGAAACTGTGACGCTTCTGTGTGGTCTTGCTACATGGCGTCCTGTTAATTATTCTGATTTAAGTACGAAATAAAAATAAAACTAACAGTTATATTTCCACGTTTCCATGCGGCCTCGTAGACATCACCATATTGTCCGCCGCCGAGTTTGTGTTTCATGACAATATCGGTGCGGTCGATTTCCCACTCGTCGGGCGGGGCGAGCGGGAACACCGTCGGCTTGTTGCGCTTCGGCGCCGGGTACAATAGCTGCGTGATAAGACCATCACCCAGCACGGAATGGTGGTGAACGAGCTCGGCCAATGTACCGAACTTCGATTCTGATGTAACATACACCTGTGGACATCATGTAATTTCTTAAAACTTGTAGGCCTCAAAAGCTATATCTAGAAGTAGTTGATGGGAGCTACGCGACGGTTCGCAGTTCATACGAACGTAATCTGAACTTTTAAATGTTAGCAATTGTTTGTATGTGAATCTTTTACTATTTAAATAAGGACGGTACCGTTTTACATTATACGAGTAACAATGGTATGTCATAAACAGATCAAAATTTTTTAAACAATAAATTGATTTATCACTTTATCTTATGACATAATATACTTTAGTTAATAAAATGTATAAAAGACAATACCTTTCCATCGGAGTCCTCGTTGATGCGGTAATGGTAGACGCGACCTTCGTAACGCAGTGAGATACTCCTCTGGCCTGGACTAGACTCTGACTCGCGAACCTATAACAAGAGAAAAAATCACCATTTTAATCCAATTCAGAAACAAAATGTATAGTAGAAAATCAATATAAAATATTTTAAGAATACTACGTTTGAAAAGTTACACATTTACTCGATAACTGCTATAAAAATGTTGCAACGTTACAATACAATAGATTAAAAAAAAATTCATAAAGAAAGTCGGATTTTAGATAAAATTTCTATCATAAACACACTGTGCTTTGTGATTTTAGTAAATTAATTTATGTAGGAGTTATTGTAAATTTTCATTACAAAATTAGCCACATACCAGGAAGCTGCCATTGATGCCAGAAGAGAGCAGATACTCGGCTGCGTTACGGGATATCGGTCCGTGATACCAGGAATGTTTCTCCAGGGAGTTGACCGGGGTGACATAGTTGCTGGGCACCCAGCCCACGCGACCGCCTGACAGTGTGTGCGCCTCGCACCACTCGCCGCTCTTGTTGTAGCTCATGATCCTCACCTGTTCACCTGTAAATATCAAACATATCAATCGTACCATTCAACACTTACATTATATAATTAATGAAATATATTATGTTACTATTAACGCAACTTGCATCAACAATAGTCGGGAAACGAATCGCGATGAAAATCGCAAATAAAAAAACACAATTCGAATTGATGACAAATTATTACAATAAAGAAATCATTGATTAGTTACATCATTAACGATTACGAATATAAAATACTTTAAATCTCTTTTTAGTGAGTCATTATGTGATTTTTTTTTGATACAACATGGTGTTGTGCGATTTTCAATTGCTGACTAAAATTGAAGTGAAAATATATGTAGCTATTGTTCGAACGAGTCAGCACATCTGTGTTAGACGCCGCATTCATAAATCAGTGCGGCTAAAGGCAGGCTTACTGCTGCTGAATGCTGACTACTCTACAGTTTGTGAAATATATAGGCCCATTTCTGGTAAGGACACGTAAATGTGTAATTCAAACAACAAAATCTTTGTAAAATATTAATAAAATACAGCTTTGTACAATTCTTCATCGTCTTCAAGTAGCTTATAGTTAAAAAAATTATAACAAAACAGAAATAAAATTGAAAAATATACAACATCAATGTATCTCTAGAAGTAAGGGCTATATTAAAAAATATATTTTAATATCGCAAAAATAGTCTACAAAACCAATATAAATATTATTATCATTACTTACATTTAAATTAAATGTAAAAACGTATTCTACATTAATTAAAAATAATACATATGTACCTACTCATTAATGCGCGAAATGGCCTTAACGATGTATCCAATTATAGAATTCACCTCGGTAATTGAATTGGTCGTGTTAAGGACGCACCCCTAGGGTTGATCGTTATCGGATTAATAATGCATCACATATAATTCGATGAAAACCACATTGCTATCATAATATTGCATACGTTCACGTTACCAACGATTATAAATGTTATTAAAATATAATTTGCCACATTTGTTTTGTTTGTAATAAACATACTTTTTACTATTTTATAAACATACTAGCTGTCCCCCGGGATTCCGTCCGTGCTGAATTAAAAAAAAATCTTAACAAGTAGCTGATGTTTTACATCAGTGCCAAAATTCATAAAGATTCATACAGCTGTTCTGGCGATACCTACAAGCAAACATCCATCTAAACTTTCGCATATATTCTTTACTAGGCAGTGCAGAAAGGAATATAATACACCAATATATGAACCAAGCTCAGTAGGTATTATGATGGAAAGCCAATATTATTACAATCGGTTAGGATCAAAACACGTATATATGTCATCCTTCTATTTTATTGTATAAATGAACTCCTTACAATTACCTTTTTTTTGAATTATTAAATTAAGAACTATAACTAGTATTTATTCCTCTACTACATTGCATACATTATATTACACTCCATTAAGTGAAACTGTGACATCCCTTATATATGGACGCTTTCAACGTCTATAGAGACCGAGTATTGAGTGCATCAGAATTCAATCAGTTGTACAGAAACAGACAATATGTACGTACATTGATATATGGAAGGGGCTTATATATTACTCACAGTGTTATTTATGAATTTCACATGATTCATTCTGATTTGATTATTCCTCACAAATAAAAACAATTAAAACTTTTCGTTCCCTCTTAACATAACACTCGTGCAAAAGCATATTGTACATCTTATTTTGTTTAAGAAAATAGAGATAGCAAACTATTTTTCTGTATAATGGGTACAAAGTACATCAGCTCTTCAAAGAAATACGGGCGTGAAAGTTATATATAAATTTTCTAGATCCCTTTGAACTACCGTAGAAAACTTAAAAGAGAAAATATTTAATCCCGCCTGAAAGGATAAGTCCTAACAAGACTTGAGTAATGCTCGAACACCTTATTGCTGGTTTATTTTTCTTTTACTTCATCTTTAGAAAAATTCCGCCAACAACTAAAGCTTAAGTCCAAGGTACAGACGAAAGTGCTTAAAAAGTAATAATTATTAAATTAAATAACATTAAGCTATTATAGAAAGAATTTCTATATGTCATAAGGAGGCAAACGAGCGAGCGACCACCTGAAATCGCTGAAATAGCGAAGTGACTGTTGCCCATAGACATACGCAATTGCATATGCGTTGCCTACCTTTAATCGACGGAGGAGAGGATGCACAGAAAGAAAATATTTCCCTTTCCATGCATCGTCTTATCTGAAAAGTCCACTACCACTTCCGATCCTTTCCTTATAAGAAAAAGGGTGGGAAGTGAAAGAGGACTAAATTAGGCCTCCGGGACGCACACTCATCAGATGAAACGCGGAGTTGCTTCCACTTCAAGCCTGTCTTCTGTGTGGTCGTGGTATTTCACCGGGCGAGCCGGGCCAATTCGTGCGAAGATGTTATAGCGGGCTCTACCACTGTTAAATATGTCGTAATAGTATAACTTATCTCATGACTATGGTTTGACTTCTAATAATTTTCAATATCTATTGATTTTATTTCTCGTGATGCCTCCTTTGCTCGTCATGATTACTAGTACCAAGAAAATTTATATTATAAAAGAGTCCATTCGTCCACTTTCTATATCTGCATGAGGTATCTACATGAGAATTGAGAGAGCTATGAGAACCTACCCATAATTTTTGAAACCTATAACTGTTATTGGACAAATCCAATAATTTTTAATCACAAAGATATAAAATAAAACAAATTTATGCATCGTCGCATTTTAAATCTTCAACAAGTTTACGTATGTATACATCGTTACCCAGACACATAATTTCCGTAGTAACATGTTGAAATACATAAACCTGAAAATGGCGGAACATTGAACAAAGACGCGCAGACGGCGGACGGCGGCGCTCTGTTTGAATGCTGTCAACTGCACGCACGGCTTTGACTCTTCGACCGGCTTTGAGCAAACTACTTCGGTGCAATTTTCCAGTGACAGCCACTCTACTCCCGTTCAAATTGACCGATCAAACTTCATATTGTTTTGAAAGGCACGATTAAAGTTCTGTATTGCATCGGAACCTATTAAATATAAAGCAGCTTTTAGATGTCAAAGGTATGATTGACATTTCTATTTAAACCAGTTCATAACTTAAGCAAATTCAAAAGGCTTTTTCATTTCTTGTTTACAGTAACCAAAAATAAGGTGACCAGAACGGTCGTATTTCAGTGTTTACTATAGTTTCATGTTACTTAACAATATGCCTGTCCAAAAGCTTAGCCTACTTAAAGTTACTTGGACTTCACAAATGAAAATGTCCCATATCTTTGCAATTGTTCTATGAAAAGCCAATTAGCTTCGTACTATTAAGAGCAAAATATTGCTTTATAGCTATGGTGCTTTATAGTTAATTAATTAGATAACAATCATTTTACGAAAATTGCCATTTCTTTAGTTTTTCGTGGGTATTAATAACCATACCAATGTAGACAACATAGCTTAGACAACGTAAAACACATAGACCGAAAACATTCATACAACTTTAGACATGTACTCCATTCGTGCCTGCCCTACCCTGCCTACACAAATGTAAAAAGTAATATTAGCCTTATTTCCCTTTCAGGACAATTGTTGAAATTACACCCAACGAAGACCAAGTAAGCAGTAAGCTTCAACAAGTGAGGTCGTCGCTCTGACTAGTAGCGGCCCGTCCTACACATCGTTAGCCGGTAAGAGGTTACCAACCTTTTAAGAGATAATTTCATACGAGATAGAATAAAATATATATTTTAATGAAAAAAAAAACGTTTTTTATCTATTAATACGTATTCACACTTATCTAGTAACAGTGGTACTGACAAGATTTCAATTATATAATTAAAAGTATAACGTTGGTTTGAACCTGCTCAGATTGTAAATAACACAAAAATCTTAGAAATACCCTCATTACTGAGTTCCAGGATCGGTAGCTAATAAGTAAGAAAAGGTAATTAAGAATCTTTAAACAAGAAATATTTACGGGCTGCTTGTTGATCTTTTTCTAAGAAATGGAAAAAGGGAAAAGTACGATAATACAATAGATATTAAACAAATTCGCAAACGGTTGAACCAATTGAAAACAACACAACCAACATAACTCTTTTATCAGAAGGCGCTCTTTTATCTTTGTACGCATGCGAAGACAGGACGCGTTACTAGTTTATAAAAAATGTGATCATATATAAGTAAGGATATATGTACATAATCAAGAAGTAATGATACCAAATTACAACAATTCGGGACCAGGAAATGTAAATCGGCGGCGAATGAAACAGTCTCAATTGATTGCTTCCTTTGTAAATCTCTTTTATGATGCTAAAATTAATAAACAGAATCTTAAGACAATATACCTAATATTCTTTCTATTATATTGATATTTCACATTTTGATACTAGATCATTTAAAAGAAAATGCTTAAAAGTTGCAGTATTTCCCATGAACAGTCACCTAAAAAAAAAATTTAGCATCAATGATAGGTGCCATCATCGATTAAAAAGAATTTACATGCGTGCCACCTACAGCATTGGCCAAACATTCCAACGTCCCAAATTAGTACTCAGATATAATACGTAAAAGGATCGATAGAGCGCCTGTACGACTGTATACCCATTGTTATTCACAGTTAAAAATTGTAAGAACACAGTACGGAGATATACAAATCATTGCTATTATCCGACGCCACTTAAGAAACCTTCCTAATTGAAATGTTCTATTCAGTGGATAGTACAAAATAAGAAACTCCTTTCAAGAAACTTCTATTAAGCAGATTCTAATCTCAGCGACGAGTTGTAGGAGTAAATAAAAACGACAGAATAAAATGCAAATTCAAAGAGTAGAGTCGTTCGTCGTTCCTAGCATTTTTGCTCGACAAAATCAATAGTTCTTCATTGAACAGTTGAAAAGGTCATTGTTACAATTACCCGAGGAACTGTGACTGTAAAATTGTAACAATTGTAAATACGTTTCTATGCATTTAGTTGAACGAAATTTGAATCTTTACGATTATTAATCAAAACCACCTCCTTGTATAAAAATTTTTTGCGATTTTCCAAACATTTTTATTACCATACATTAACTTAGCCTAATGGACAGAAAATAAGTTATGATTATATTTGACGATTTAAATTCAGTTCGTATTAAATATCCCAATTGCATTTCCGATTTCATTCATTTAAATTACATTAATTATCATTCACACTGATGGGTATAATAAAATGAAAACTTCAATTAAAATATTTACGCTTTACAAATATAGATAAAAGAACGCGTATTTCTCGTTTTTATTAAAAAATAATATTGAATTTCACTTTCATGTTAACTTCACCGTTGGAAAGGAAATGAATCCCACCTAGTTTCCTCGTTTCCTATTTAATAAAATGCAATATCACAGAAATATAAATCTCAGAGAGTCTTGTAAAATTGTAAATATAAAGCATTCCGTTGAGGTAAAAATATTGAGGCTTATTTATAGTAGAAAATAAAGTGGCTCGCTTAAAACTAAAACGTATTATGTTGTACATTAAATTGATTTAGATGAAACCTTTAGAGAGCTTAATTGCTTAAATAAAATAATTTATGTATCAATTAGCGCACGAGCACACCTGCCTCGATTGTCAGCAAGTACGGTATCGGTGCGACATGCTTCCATCCGGTGTGAACGCGTTTTGTTTACACGACACTGCTGACAAGTCGAGAAAGCGCCATAATTTCTAAAACCTTGCAGCTCTTTGCTTATGTTACTTTTACATGAGGGCAGTTGGATAGAACAGTAGAGTTTTTTTTTCAGCACAGCAATGTTTTGAAAGTATGCGTACGTTAATTGGTACGGTGCCACAACGCCAGGATTCATGGACTTCTAGTCAAAGTAACATTTTGTTTATATTTCCAAAATCACAAAAGTCTAATGTTGGTTTAATGACTTTTTCAAAAGCAGCTATTGCTAACGTGAAATAGATCGCTAAGTTAGTAAATTTCTTAATAAACCGGCAAGAATTAAATAAGAACTCCTTTTATAACTTACGACGACTTTCCTAATTAATTAAATGTTCAGAAAAGTAGACTTTACGTTCCGGTTGTAAGAGTTCATATTACAAAGTATTTTAACTACAAAAGGAAATTGGAAATACGGAAGAAATTATTTCAGTATATTGTAAGCGGATTAAGTTACCCCACCACCCCAACGTGCTCCTGGCCGTCAGTACGGTTCATACAAAGGAAAATTTCACAATTTCATTTCCTACCGCAGCACATAGACCGCACCTTTCGCCGTGGGTTCCGTAGGTGGGCCAATTAAAGCCCCGCAAAATTACATCCGCAGAAGGAGCTTACCTTTCTTGAGGCTAAGCTGATTTTCGCCTCCCGCCTGGAAGTCGTACAATGCAACGAACAGTTGGGGATCATCATCTTCTTGGTGCGCAAGAAGATCCTCCTTTGACGTCCATCTGTGCAAAAAGCGTTCTTTGTACACATATAAGATGTACTCAGAAAATTCAAAAGATCATGCAAAATCATATAAATTACGATGAAAAAGCTACCGCTCTTTTAATACCCATACCTTTATTCTACATAGAGGCAAAGCGTTCGTTATGTGATTATTGCGGAACATTGATAAGTAGGGGCGGTGAGTTAACATCTGGTGAGACCTTTCATTTTTTCTGATTCTATAAAAAAAGGTTGCCCAAAGAAGGCGGTATAATGCACAAAGCAATATGACGAGAAAGTACTTAAACAGAGAATAAATGACACCTTTAAACCTAAACGCATGTATCCTACAGTGCAATATACAAACATCCTAGCCGCAAATGCGCACCTTACCAATGGCTATCTCACTTACATTTGTAGTATAATAGTAAACTTAAGCTGCTCCTATTGTCGAATCCACTAAACGTAACATTTTGTAAATAGGAACCTGTTAGCGGTCTCGAGTAGCTGGGGCGTTGGGGGCGCGGCGCTGGTGCCTTCCCCATCCGGCAGGTCGGGTATGTGCGGTAAGGGGCGGCTTTGGCGCAACGCTTCTGTAACAATCATAAATTTTATATCTGAACAAGATATAACACAAAACTGTATCAAGAGTATCCGTAATCAACTGTACTCGACTAGAATATGATAACGAGTGCTAATTATTACTACCGAAGTAATCACAGGAAATATATTATATTTCAAAAAAAATCTTTAGTATAGCTACGATTTATCAGAATTTGAAAATGTTACCTTTTAATAAATAATACTAATTTTTATTACTTATAATGTTAAGTAAAAGTAGCTATCATAATACATCAATTAATAACGTTTTATAGTACAGATAAAAAGCTGTATATTGAACAATAAAACTTATTATCTACGGAATAAAAGTGCCGATCAAAACCTTATTGATCATCAACCAAGCAAATAAAAGGACCACAACAATGGCGTACTAAAAACATGTCACGTCACGAACACTCAATGTCACGTTACTGGAAGAAGTCTAACCGAAACGTAAAGACAAAAAGCAAAGTCCACGTGAAGTCTAACCGTATAAAGAATGTTGGAGAACTCTAATCTCTCTCATTACGAACACGTGCGACGTCTTACCGATTCGTTCGTTTCACACAGTTGGATTTTATTTCGCAATACTTGAATTCAGATATATTTTCTTGCACGAGCAAAGGTATTTTTAAATTACATTTCTCGAATATTGCGAAATGATATTTCTTAATACAGAGGTTTGATTCAGCACGAGCATTAAATGTTGATATATTTGAAAACTTAAAAATTATTAATTTTAGCAATCATTACAATAATTCGTTCATTGAATCTAAATAGATAAAAATCTGTATTTGTCTCATTTGTGTTTTGACAGGTGTTAGAAAATGTGAAAAGAATTCATTTTTACGAAGAGTCTTCTAATTCAAAAAAGATTTGTTAATGAACGGTTTAAACAAAGACCTCACCGAAGTCGAGTGTGAATTAGAATATTTTACGTTTCGTCAGAACCCGTCGAAGGTTTAATTCTAGAATCCTTCAATTTCATACCCTTTCCTAATGAAAAACATGGAAAAGAGCGGAGGGCTTGTCGAGGGAGGTGATCGATGTGAGGAGCAACTATATTTTTCTATTTATCCCCTTTTCCGTTCATTAAAGATACAACACAACAGCAACTTATTAGCAATATGAGGTGGCTGCTTGTTTCACTTTACTTTTTACTACTAAAAATATATATTACTGAGTATTGACCCACTTTAATCAAAACCGTGATTGAGTGTTTATATAAACAAAAATAATATGGTTCAATTAAAAGTAAGGGGCATGTGCACAGTGTACACATAATGTGGACAGTAATGTCGCCACTCGCCACACATGGACGGTGGCGCGGCACGGCCGTGACTCAGCTGGTGAGCCGTCACCGACGCCGATCGTTATCCTTATTATTTAACATAACATTTAAATTATTCAATGCCGAAATTGAACCTTATAATTCAGTTCAAACACATTCGAAAATGAACCATATTGTGCCGAAGATAAAACTCAGTGTATTACTTTTTTTCAAGTAAAAAGCGACAAACATAGGATCGGCTCCAGATGTTTTGTGACCACTGCTACCCAGCAACATCCGCAAAAATTTCAATAGTTTATAGATTCGTTGCCAGACATTTTTTTTAGAACGGAGCATGGTTTAAGATAAGGAATGGAAAAATAAGTGAAGATGTATCAGTAAACATCAACACCGCTCACGCTACGGGCGTGAGCGGTGTTGATGTTTACCCAGAAGGATAGATAGAGATTACAGGCTTCTGTTTAGCGCGATCCCATCACACCTCTCTCGTCTTTTTCACATTCATATATCTTCTAAAACCCTCGAGAACTACCCCTATCAATGTTTTGCCTACAATTCATCCTTTCGACGTGTCTTAAACTACCGAAGTATGTCGTTTTCAATTTTCGTCAAAACATCCGCGATCTGGTATCAATAATTTTATTTTTATTTCAATTTGATTACATGGCAATCAAAGCAGTATTGGACGAATGCTTCATATTTGTTACTAATAGTAAATTATAAAACCAAAATTCATCTTCGGATTTTTACAAAATAAATACAGTTATAGAGATTTAAATAACTTTCCTTTGGTATTAATCCTTATTGACGCAATAGTTAATTAATAATTTTATGTGAGTCGATAACAGTGACCGTCTAAATATAGGGAAAGAGCATTCGTACTATGTTTAACATTACGGTTTACGATGCTATAACCATTAAGTTTTTTAAAAAATCAGCGACGAAAATATTGGATCAAAAAAATCTCCTGGTGTAGGAACCAAAATTTATAGTAAAATTTTAGTTACTTGTAATTAAAAGAACAGACTCGATTATACTAACGTTTTTATTAAGTGTGAACATCTTATCTCTACAAAAAATAATGTTTCAAATTGAACTATTAATTTATGTTATCAAAGAGAATTATTTTGTGACATACAAAGAAAGCGTATAAAAGACGTATGTTTGTTAGAATACCGTTCTAGTAAGAAAAGAGGCGTAAAAATGACCGTAGACATGTTGCCCTAGTTCCGGGTATTGCGATGGAATTCACAATGAAGTGCGAGCACTGGGAGGCCAAGATTGTCAATCTTTATAAAGCCAATTCTTTGTATACGTGGGGAGATTCGTCTACTTAATGGGTCTGTTGACAGGAGGTCGAGATTTACAAATTTAACCGTGGGTTTCCACTCACAACGACTTCACATAAACATATAATCTCTATTTTTTTGTTCAAAAGAGGGAAGGGTAACATGAACTGATCTACGTAGAAGAATCTCTTAATGCGTCTAAACTGCAGTAAAACGCAAGCGGTAAGCACTGCGTTTGTCCTGAAATTGTAGTTGAGATGTTCAATTTATACATTCTTTGGTAAATGTATCTAGTCTTGGTTATGTTAAAATTACTCTGTGATATCAAAACTGAGGTGTAATGAAGTCTACCTGATATATTTAAACGGCAGAAGTTAATCAATCAAAGTACGGTGTGGCTTATGAATAAAATGCTCAAAGGCTGGGAGAGTTTACCGGTAAACGGATACGGGACGGCGGCGCATAAATACGATTAATTTATTGGATTTGCAAGGGCTGGTGTCACGAGCGTCAGTGGGAATGAGAAAGAACTACGTCTGCGAAGGGTGTGGTCTAACTTGAAGTAGATTCATTGAACTATAATTTTATGCCGTGTTCAGTTTGTTTAAAACGAATGTACGAGTGTATGTAATCATAGAAAACCTAGAAATGTAATAAAAGAAATAACATATAAGAAACCTAACATTTTTACTCAGGTTAAAAATTGTAGACCAATTTTAAAAAGACAAACACATATATCACACCGACTGAAACCCGTCACGGGTAAATTGAAACGTCTGGGTACGGAATTAAACTGCCAATTTCAATTATTTCAACAAGTATTATAAAAAATTTAAAAATAAGTATTACAATTCTGCCACAATTAACACACACTGCATTTAATCATGGTACAGACAGCAAAACAAACATAGAATACAAGCAGTTAATTTTGTACAAAATTAATGAACGGAGAACTTCAGTACGTTAAAACTAATTACATTAAAATTAAATAAATTAGAAGTTATGTAATGTTACATCGGACTTGTTCCACGCTGCCAACTAACATGTAAAATCAACTTAGTTACAGGCTGAAGTAACAAACAACCAATTTCCATTAAAGCTTTAGTGCATTTTCTGTGTATTTTGCGAGTCAAAGGATGTAATTAATGAAATATAAAGTGCGCTTGTTTATCGAATAAACAAGCAATTTCGAAATTACAGAGTTTTGCTATGAGTATTATGCGTATTAGTACGTAGCATTCCAATACTAATAAAAACCCATTACTTTGACCGTCACAGTTCCTAAGTATTTATGTAGGCATTATGCCAACTACTATTGTATTGATTTTACTAATTACTTATACAAAATTAACATACATATTGTTATAATATGTAATAAATACAGGATTTTCTATTAAATATCAGCACCATTTTAGTGCACATTTATAAAAAAAATTGTAACAGTTTGATATCGAGCAAATTAAATAAGATCGGAGAGAAGACGAAGCGATAGAAATTAACATAAAATCTATAATTAAAACATCATACAGCTAATTAACTTTTACTTTCGTATTCCCCTTTTCAGCAATTACTGAAGAAAATGAAAGTAACTTTGTATAATATACGAAAACTTCACCTCAGCTTGATTATAAGGAACAAATAAGTCTACATCGACACAGTATTTTTGTTTATTGCACATGGTGTAAATTAAATACATAGGTTTTCATCTCAATACAACATAAGCTTAAACAAGCGTTTTATGTTCATGATTAACTTTTAATGCGTATAATTCTTAAAATATGACTGACGATATGTTATTTTAATCGTACGAAACATATAATAAGATCTCTTAGCAAAAAGGAGATGGAATTAAAAGAAGACTGAATTTTTTTATATTATAATGTAACAAACGAGTTATCGGCATTCTGAATTCGCCGAAAGAGCGAAGCGATCACTGCCATAAGCATCTGCAATTGCAGATACTTAGCATAGCTTAAATCGACGCAGACACAGAAAGAGGATATTCATTCATCGAGATAATAATAAATAAGAAAGAGAAATATTTTGCTTCACTTGGTTCGGTATAAAATCCAACCCATTTTGTCTGTGTGTCTACTGCTGAAATACGTGCCCAAACAAATGATGTCATCCCTCTCATATGAAAAACAGAATCTGCAACATACTTTTATACAGGCGCTTTCATAAAAATCACAAAATAGTATTGAATTTTATTTTTGCTTGCATTGCTTTTTTCTACCGTAGGTCTTGTATGTATATAATTTACTTTTTAAATATATGTATTACATGTATTTATTAGATAACCTGAATATATAAGATTAGATAAAAAAATGTCAGTAAATTCTCGAGTGAGTGAAGGCGTCGATATCAGAATACATGTAAATATCAAGTTACAAGATTAAAATAACCTTATTAGCTGCCTTCATGTATGCTAGTGTTTAGCAGGAGGAGGTTACGGATAAGAAAATATTGCATCCTTTACCTACTATGCGAACACTAATTAAACATCTGTAATTCCTCCTATCTTGAAATGTAGCATTCTCTTTCTGAACAACCTAAATATAACCATAATATGGATTACTGAATAATGCAGCACAAGGTTAAAATTGAAGGAACATTTAATATCATACTAGTATCCCTTGTTCTGTTAAAAGTGTAGTGTATTATAAATATTGTTAGGAATTCCTTTAGCGGAGATAGCACAGGACCTGTTGTATACCGGGATGTTGGGTGGTTAAGGGGGTAGGGAGGCGTCAACCGCTCGTTTTCTGAAAATGTCCCCTTTGATCTTTGTAGCACGTAACACAATAAAATACGTACGAAGCGCGTGTTGCACCTCACACCAGTCTCCCCACGTCCATGCATTGTAAGCGATAGCATTTAGCGAACTACGCTCTTCGTAGCTAACAACGTGAACAATGTTTATGGCAATGCTTTTGAACATTTTTTATTTTAAATAGAGATTCAAATTTTATGCGTTGGTACTTCATTTTTTTACCATGGAATTGAAAAGCTTGTGAGAAAGCATAACATTAAAAATTTCTGTGGACAAGACTAAACTGGAGAACATTTTGAGACGCTCTGCCAACAAGGACCTGTCGTCCTTAGCTGATGACCATGAAACTTAAGAAATTACTCCATTGTATCGACTTGTCTATCTGAAAATTAAGATTTTAAATTACTTTAACTCTAAGTTAAAATTGTTTCATTATATCAAATAAAGACGTCGATGTGTCGCAGATATTCTAGATTATACGAATGTAAATATACCAGACTATAAATTATGCATCTGTTCGAAACACTACTTTTTGCGGCCAGCATCCGTCTAGGTTAATATAAATTATTCATTAAACATATTATAGAATCTAGAGCTGTTTATACGACAAATTCTACCTGAACTATCAAAATAATCAAGTACAAAATAAACTTTCTTATAAAACACAATTTAGTACCTCTTTTAAAGCTTTAAACTTGTACGTTTACATTTATTTATTCTTATCTCGAAAAGTAATCGTACCACGGTGATATGTATTCGGATTACAAAGGTTTTTTAAAGGACGTCCAATACACACGTGATGCAATAATTTGCATGAAAAGAAGTTTTATTACTTATGGATACAGTTAAAAATCATAGCAACTGTAAGCAAATGAACGTACTATATATTGATTTATCTTTAATGAATAATGAACATTTTTCCTTCAAATAAAAAATTGAGGAAAAAATACAAAGAATAAAAAACACTAAAACATTTTATTTCGGTCCTAGTGTTCAACGTTGTCCTGTTAAACGTTCAGTTAACGAAGCAATTACAGGCTGAAAGCCATACCCTATATACAGACCTTTCAACGACGAAGTAAATAACGCACACCGTACAGTAATTGGCGGTCTGCATGCCACATACATAAAACTGCATACCACATACGTCCTATATACACAAATACGTATTTTGGACACAACTAAATAAAGAGCAGTGAGGCAGGCAGAGTGATCAATTAGATTCGGTGGATTCATCCCCTTTGTACTCATGCATTGACTGGATAATTGAATTAAATTCCATTTCATCTAAAATCTATGTAAATGTAAAATATACATATGTTCCTGCGATGAGCATTCACAGCGTAAAATAGGATTTAATATTCAAACTAACAGGTATTGATTGATTTTAAATATTAACAGTGGTAGAGCCCGCTTTAACATCTTCGCACGAATTGGCCCGGCTCGCCCGGTGAAATACCACGACCACACAGAAGACAGGCGTGAAGTGGAAGCCATTCCGCGTTTCGTCTGATGAGTGTGCGTCCCGGAGGCCTAATTTAGTCCCATTTCCCTTCCGTAGTGGACTTTCCGGATGAGAGGATGCATGGAAGGGGAAAATATTTCTTTCTGTGAGGAGTGAATTCCTCCGTCGATTTAAGGTAGGCAACGTATATGCAATTGCGTATGTCTATGGGCAACGATCACTTCGCTATTTCAGCGATTTCAGGTGGCCGCTCGCTCGTTTGCCACCTTATGATATAAATATATATATATTGGTTGATTGGGAATGAATAATGTAGTAGATTCTCTTTCATATTATTATATCATCTGGCTTATTGGAGCCAGATGATAATATAATTATTGAATTATTTGCTCAATAAGACCAAGTTGACCTAGAAGTATGTGGATATGCTCAGTAGAGCAAGACACAACTGAATTCTACATTATGCCTACTGTACAGACGAAATAATATGATAGATAACTATGTTTGAGTTTACTAATCGTAAGCCTAGGAATACCTCTGAGGCAATAAAATCAGATTTAATTGCAACACATTGGGATGTTTAAGCAACGGATTTGTAACAGATTTAATCAATACTTTAGTTTTGTGAAGGAAGGTTACGTGACCTACATTGTCATTGGGTATACTATAACAATAGGGCAAAAAAACTGTATTGTATAGTAGCGGTTGAAGATACGCTACCGGATACCGCGATATTTTTAAAACTTGCTTTTGTATTGACATCAATTGTGTTTCTTAAAAGTAGGGAAAGATTTTATAAAGAATAACTAGACCTAATTAGTACGTACAGATACATACAATTTAATTGAAAGTTCTTAGCCTATAAAACAAGAATATAGACACAGATTTTAAATTAATATAAAAATATTGCAAGATGCTTGGAATATATTTTAACGAATAACACATACAGTTCTTCTCGGCGGCAAAAAGTCTCGTGAAGACGGAAAATCTCATTAATGAAGTCGACTGCGCCACACCACGGCTATGACATTCAATTTATTTAATAATTATGAAAGTTAAATGCAAACTGGCTCATCGTCCACAAGCTTATTCATTAAATATCTATATATTTATTAAATGTCGACGCTATGACTTCTTGACCAATAAATGTCCCACTTCCAATCCTTCTTTATTTATATATTTATTGATAGTATTAACTAATTCTATGTACAAAATTAATTAATTTCAATCATTCCAATTCTAATAGTATTTTTTAAAGCTATTACATCTCGTATTTTTTACGTAAAATACGTAATGATGGGTAGCAAACCTTTAGAATCCATGTCAATCAGTTTTTAGCAGTCTCCGAACGGGGTCAGCCCTCGGCACCAGTGAGTACTTAAGTTCGCAACCCCAGCGCATTTAAACTATTGACCTAACCTGTAAACTCTTGATCATAGTGACTATTGTCCTGATTTTTTGTAATGACTTTTTTTTCTAAACACAGTTACCACAGATCTATAAAAAAAGTTGAGATGTCTAATATTAAAAACAAAACAAAATTGCTACAATTTTTCGATCATCACCATACATTACAGTAATTAGGCTATTTGATTGATTATGTATATATTTCGTTTAGTGTGCATGTAGCGTAGTTACAGCAATTGGAAAGAGAGGGGGGGGGGAAAGAAAGAGGAGTACAATATGTTGGTCGGTAATAAATAAAACAGAATAAATAAAAATAAACAAATTGTAAACTGGAATAGATAACTGAGATAGTATTCTTAAACCGGGACGAATGGCGACCAGTGACGCGTGGGAACATTGCCAGACCGGTCTATCAGGCCTTCACCGTTCGAGCCTTAGGCCATTGCAGATCACAGCGACACTGCGCTAAATCTGTTCCTTAATAATACAATAAACGTAAGTTTCCACTAAAACTTTTCATCACCCCTCTCTCTATTCACCATTGAACCATTCCTGATGAATTTTTAAATTTACAAGCAAATAGAATGAAATTAAATTTAAACGCTTAGATAAGTATTTATTCTGCGTAGACAAAGTAGCGTGCACCAATTATCATTCAATACTTCGTGTTTTACAAATATTAATTTTGTGATATACAAAAAAAAACTTGGTTATTAATGAAGGTAATTGAGCGAATACGTTAACATAATTAGCGTAACAATTACTCGCTCCGATGTAATAATTTAACGTTCCAATAGAGTACAGATTATAACATCGCAACGACATTGAGCGCTACGAATATCAGGCAAGTGTATAGTTCATGCACGCAATTGTTCTGGTCATGGGCATATCTGAAAAGTTAATAACTGGTAATGAGCAAAATCAACCTTCGATCTCTACTTAAATACTTTAACGCATCGCTGTAATACATACGCTTCGTACATTATACTGCAAAATTTTACAGAATATATACATGTACCTACCAACGAACTGTTTGTTTTATAATTAGATATATTTAGCATCACATGCAACACATGTTCAGTGTTTAATATACATTAGAGTTGAATATTTGCAATGGTAACAAAATCTAATCTAATAACAATGGCAGTCCATTACGTCCGTGTATATTTTAATATAAGAAACACGATACTAATACACCCCACGTATTGATTGTACGTACGATATCAAATAAGGTGCATATCGAGATCTAGTTCGTTTAGCTGTAAGGCCGAATTACCACCCGCGATGTGGTATAACAAACATTCAATATTACGCACTTTACAATACATATCGTCTTTTAATAGATGCCCTAATTGACCTATATACCTCCACAGAGTTTGATTCTTACTTTCGCGCACGTGTTCCTTATTGAATAAATTTAGGTCATTCACTAATTTTTTATACAGAATCAAAACGTAAATACATATAAGAAACGTAGATACGCCAGTTTAATATGGATAACATACAATGTGAAGCCTATAGTCTACTTTTATTGAAAATGCAATATCCCAGAACACCAAGTACACTCCAGTCTAGAAATAAAATGTCTCCTTCAATATATGCGTTATGAGAAAAATTTTAAAAATTCCAAGATGCAATTTCATATATTGAAATGCTTCTTGGAAGAGGTATTTTCCTCGAACGTTTTTATTTGATTTTGCGCTTCTCACATACTTTCCGTAGGCAGGGAGCGAGTGCTCTTGTCGCATGAAGTCTTGCTCTCCACATTGCGTGCATTAATAGCGTACGCCAGGCACAGGGGCCGCAGACCGCAACAAGCCCAACTATTGTCTCGTGGCGGTATTCAAAACTTCACTTGTACCGAATTCAATATCCAATTACCACTTTTATTTGTAAACTGGCTGCGGTCGCATCCCGCATCGTTGTTTTAGTCTGCAGTTTTTACCTATTATATGGGCTTGAATGGAGTATGAGGTTTTCGTAGTAATTGCATTTTGATAGGACATTGATTGGAAATATCTCGATGTGCCGAATTTAAAATGGAAAACAATTTGCCAGTTACCTAACTGAATATCTTTTTTACACGTGGAATTTTATATCTCCTGGTAAACTATTAAATATTTTATTCCGTCCCCCTGATCGTAAATTCAATAAAGAAATACAGACAGAGTTCTTTTCAGTAACACGGCGACAAAACTTTTTCTGCCGTCACAACATTATTGCGCTCCACTTAAACAATTACTTCCAAGTCTGTCGCCTTCTGTCTTTGCATACAATGTTCTCCGACTGTTTATATTACACACGTGCACCGATGTTTATAACTTACAGAACGACAATTGAGTTGGCACCTCTTTATCCCCCCAACTTCTCGAGCCCCTCAGCAATCGTACTACATTCATATATCAATAACATCTAATACATAAGTAAACGACGCTCCATAATTCACCTCTGAAGATTCGGCAACATAGTCAAGTGCATTCTAATTAATCAAAGTAATAAAAACTTGTTAGTAGTATCCTGGCACCATATAAAATGATTGTTTAAATCTTAATTAATTTGTTTGCGATTAAAAAGGTACATTTTTATTTAACTTTTTCTGGTTGGAGAATGAAGGCATCCGTTTGCTACTTCTCAATAAGTACACATTTTGTGGTTAAATTTAGAGGCACATTTTGTAATATCGTTTCCTTTTTCTTAAGCATAAGAAATAATATAACGAAAGGAAATAACACAGTATAGCGCTAATGATTTAAAAAGTGTCACAGATGTAGCCAATGCTTGGCGGAGTTTGTAATAAATTACATAATTCCACGTCACACATAATATGTATTACATATTCCATCATTAGACATTATAACGCGAAGCCGGTTCTAAAACTTTCGCTGTTAAACTTTCGCTAGGCTAATTTCCTGAATCAAATTTTTGAGAACGAAGTTTTACCCCATTTTTCTCAAAAATAAAAATTCTCAAATAAAATCAAATACGGGTCAAAGTGAAACTAGTTTTGTATTGAACCGTTTAGTGCTGCTTACGGATGGGGTACAAAGCCGTGTTACTCTACATGGAATGTGATTGTGTGTTAATTCGAGATGCGACTGGCCATGCGCTTCCGGTCGCTGCCTAAGGAAAATATAATATAATTTTGCTTATTGAATTCATGATGGTAGAATCAACATTAGGATCATTATTAAATCAAAAGTTCATGAACAACTTTGAAGTGCAATTCTGCTAACAGAACCTATAATATCCTACGACATACATTTTGTGGCCGTTTTAAAGAGCGATTTGGTAATTTTTGGTGGGCTTACTACATCATATGTTTGCAATTATTTTTTTGATAATGAAACAAACTAAGTTAAAAGTTAACGACTACCGTCACCTAAAAACATTCGCAAAAATCTTAAAACTTAGAAAAAACGCAACACGACCTTAAAGCTCTTTACACCTGTACATGTAATAATAGACCAAATCTGATCGAGAAGGAACCATTCCAAGTATTGTCTCTGTAATCTGAGCCGTTAGTAAATCCTATATCAACGATAAAAATTGTCATCAGTCGATGCATAATCTTACAATAAGAGCGCAAAGCAACATATTAGTGACAATTGCCAATATAAATCAAACACAATATTCTCATACAAAGAAATAATGTCCAAGTTTTTTTTTAATGTTGTTATTTTCTTTTATAATTTATACTATTAATGTTAGTACCTTACAAAAACATTATTTCTAATCCAATTACAAAGCACAATGATGGGAAAGTCACAAGCATAGCTTCATTGTCCAGTAACAAAATATTCGTATGTTATGCATAGACTTTACGATATATCATGTCATGTATTTATCCACATCAGTTGGTAGACTGCTACGAATTGATACGTAAAATTCCGATGAAATATAGGAGCTCTAAGCGATATTGTCGCTTAAATTTTGAGCATTAATGATGTTTTTAATGTATTTAAATATTTGGAATGATTTATGTACGAAGAGATTAAACATAGCGTCCTTTGGGATAATAAAAAAAACTTTATAGGCCGAATAGATACAACTACAACTTCTTTGGCGTTTGTATTCCCAGACAGTTATTATCACATTAACATTAAAAAAGCCGCTCCCTCGAAATAAATGTACGCTTCAGTAAATATCGCTTCATTAAAAAACTTCGCCTTAGCACATCAAAATTGTTAAAACGTTAAACTTTTGGTAAACGAGCAAATTATTTGTCAAATTTGTTAACTCAACATATTGATAAAAAATTATTTAAAAAAATATTACAAAACCGCAAAGGATTATTTGACAGAGGCAAAAATGTTAACGATAACTGGAATTTTTAGAATAACGTTTTAAGCAATTAAAAATATTTGTATTATACATAACACAACCGAAATAAAAATTTATTTTCGCTTTTCACTTACAATGATTCAACGTAATAACACTATTTATTAATTAAAAAACGAGAAAAACTCGATAGACTACACACTCATCACATTTAGGACAAAAATACGAATCGAATGTCACCTCACTCGTCAAAAACCCACAGATAAAATTTTACGTCGTACGCGCGAAAAATATAATCCTTCTGTATCAGTAGAGTAAAAACGTGGTATTTGAATATCAAATACTATTAAAAATCAAACCAGAGTTGCAAACTATTCTGAGAAAGAAACAATTTTTATTAATTAAAATGCGCAACCTTTCTCCGTCGTACAGTTTAATCGCCTTAAATTACGCTCAGCATTAGTGAGGCAGCAACTTTTCTGAATCATTAAGAAATTATGCTACAGAGTTGGCTCAAAGTCAGAAAAGTGGAGATAGTGATGTTTTTTCTTGATGTAAGAACACAATTTTTTCAAGAAGTTTAGAGATGTAAGATAGTATCATAAGCTTGTCGCGATGTTTTAATTTTCTTTCTCAAAGTTAAACAATCTGCTTTACTGAGAATTTTTTTTCCCAGATACCGTTAATTCGGAAAAACTAAATAAATTTGTACTTTATGTTTAGTTATTATTGGAACAATAATGTTTTGTTCCACATCATAGTATCTAATTTTGTAAGACTTTTGATGAAATGAGAAAATAAATTTATTCCAGTTTATCAAAATGCACCAAAAATTATGTTCTAAATATTCTGAGAAACTTGTTTATTGCTTCTTGTCTTACATTTGATCTATGTTGGGTATGTAGGTATATATATAATATTTATTAAAAAAAAACATATATATTAATATTTGACAAAGCTTGATACTAGCGAGAAGGATACATCGTTTTGTAGTATTGGTATTGCCATTATGCAATTATAAAGTTCATGAATGTGTTTTCAGAGACCTAATTCTTGTCTTCCATTAATTTTAAACAGGTAAAGGTGGGATTGGATGGAGAATTTCAGGATAGGATAATAAAAATTATTTTCTTTTGTTTGTTATCTTCTTTTATCTTCTACTAAAAGGCAGTTCTGCTTCTTATTAGCTTCTAGGCATCTCAATGGTTTGATAACAGCCTGAATGCTCACTAGTTTCACTTCTTCAGCTTTAGTTTTAAATAAGTTATTAATATTGTAAATTTCTATTATTATAATCAATAATTGCATTGAATGTTGATAAATTGTAAGATACAATATTAAAATTACATTTAAATATTTTTCTGTAGTTTTTAACATAACCAGTTAAGCAATGGTCACAAATCGTACAACAAATTTCCTGTTTTATCTACTATTAATCATTAATATAGCAGGATTGCCATATTCTAAAGTAAATGGTGAACAACAGTTAATTAGTACAAAAACATTGTACAAAAACTGCTTAATAATAGGGAGGATGTTTTTAATTGTGTGTTTTATTCTTTCCTTAATATTTATCTACATAATATATTGAATATGATATTACTACCAACAAAGGTCAATTGGTGAATTAATCAGAAATTTTATTGATTTCCTTTCTCAACAATTGAATTGCTAAAAATCAAGAAATGTATCATTTGTCATTTCAGTCTCATAGCAATTACCACGGGCCAGGTAGTATTGTTGGTCACGATATAAATCAATATCGATTATGTGTCAACTTGCCTAGTCTTTATAATCTTTTTTTTTTTATATTATAAGGTGGCATATGAGTAAGCAGCCACCTGAATTTACTGAAATAGCAAGTGACCATTGTCATTGCACATCCACAATTGCAGATGCATTGCCTTTTATGATGGAGGAGGGAATGTACATAAAATCTGTATTTTCCTTCCTTATGCATCCCAACCTCTGGCAAATTGCCTCTGCCTCTACCTGAAAGAGCACTAAAATCAGACCTCTGGCACAACATCCTCTTATGCATAATACCCTTTAACCCAATTTTCCCTAACCCATTTTTTATCAAAATAAAATCAAACAAGCATTTTTATTTTAAAAAAGGCCTTATGCTTATTTGCAATGTCTATTACATTTATATATCATTCAAAACATGCACTTTTTCACACACAGATCAATCTTATTTGCGCCTCATTAAGAGTTTCGTTTTTGTTAAAAGAAGATTTAAGAATATGAGAAAAAATGAAGAAAGTTTTAGAAAACTTAACACAAAAGAAGGAAAAACAAGTGAAAAACAGATTGTTATAATAAAGATGACTCACCGCTGTGTTCTGTAAATATATTAGAGCCCAGGATGCGGGGGTCTCTGGGTGGCCGCGGTCTGCTGCGGCCCGAGCGCATGGACGCGCCTATGGCCGTGCCACGCTCCTTCGCCTGCTGCGCTCCCATTGCTATTCCGCCACCCTAAGGAACCACGGCACCAGCTCCACGCCGCCCCACTCTCTGCCGGACTGCACGACTCCACCGCACTAATTTAATAAGTCCAGTAACAAATCAATGTATACAAACTCCCATAAAGTTGTTACAGTACTAAGTCACGATCAGCACAAATCATTATTTTACAAATAAAACTCTTAAATTAAAGGCAAAGTTCTTAAGTTTTTTCTGTTTTTCGTATATTTGTTGGCGAATTTTATCGCTCATTTAATACACACGACCACAACCTCCGCCATTATGAGAATTTTGCCGGTGTTGACCGTTGTGCCACTTGTGGCATTAATTCTCGACAGTGCTGCCATTAAAAAAATACTTAGTTATATTGGAATGCAGACAAAAAATCAAGGAATCTGTGATATTCTGCCCTTGTACACGTCTTTTCCGGACACCCGTATCTACAGTATAGTCTCATTAGAAATATAGAAAATCTCCTTTCACATCTACGTCAACACACCTAAGTTACAATGTTATCTCAAAAATTAAGTCCGATGTTACAATCAGTTATTATGAAATTGAAAGTTACTACAGCATTTATAAAAAACACTTTGGCAATTCGAAGACAACCAAAACAATGTTAATTTTATGGAAACGAATCATGAAATAAATTGTAAACGTTAGCCGCAGTATGGTGCAATATTTTCTTAGTCAAGCTGTAGATAATTTGGTTGATGTTTTCTATAATTTTATTAAATCTTTATAAAATTATATTTATCAAAATAACAAAAGATGTTTTTTTTTAAACAGAACAGTTGAGACACATATTTTAAAACAAGTAACAGAATTATCAATTTAACTTAATGAGTTATTGTCACGAAGTCACGTAAAATGAAACGGATTTTAGAATGTGGTATTGATTTTTCCCGGTGATTTTCGTTTTCACTTGTCCTATTAGTAACGCAATGAATTGAAGTTAATCTTCCGAGTTTTATAAATTGAACTCTATCCTGATTCTTTATCTTATGTTTGGTTTCCTACTTAGCTAGCTACATTCTTTATTCATTATACGTGATATGTTGAAAGGTAAGCATTGATAAAATGGTCATTATGTATTACGTTATATCGTTTTTAATTTATAAATTCAATGTTTGTAGCAAAACTATATTTTCGAATTTATTTATTAAATCCAAAAATCCTGTGTAACATAATTGTTTTTACATCTATCTTTAATCAGTGTTTACGAAAGTTTTCAGAAACGAAACTCAATATTACTTGAATACAATTAGACTCTCGACGAGGGCAAGAGAATGAGTAAGCTATGTAATTAACACTATATCATCCTTAGTAATAGTGCAACTTAGTCCAATGAAATTTATATGAAAATTTAATTTGTAACTACTAATATTATTTTTCAAATGTATCTAGACAAAACCAGCAAAAAATTGGAGACATGTTCCTTTTACAACATAGTAAAGTTTATAGGCGCCACACCTAAATACTTTCATTTAACTCAACTATGATTCTGTAATTGGTCATGTCTCTAATATCTGAAGAGCACTGAAGAAGGTATGAAAATGGATAGTTCCGCAGAAAATTGGGATCCAGGTATGCTATGCTAACATTTAAAGGAGTTAATTATTTTTTTCTTTTATGAATAAAACTTATGTTTTTTTTAGCTCTTATTAAATTGTTGACATCATTGAAAGAGGTGCAATCTGATGGAGAGGATGTTGCCTTCTTAAGTGAACTATTGCAGTCAAAGCAGCTCCATGCTTTAGTACAGGCTCATAATAAAATTGTTGCAAATGGTAAAGATGATAAATTCTATCCGCTGCTCTCAAATGCTATGCAGGTTACACTTGAAGTATTTCAAATGCTAGCTGATGTTATTTCTGTATCTAAAGAGTATGAGGAATTATTAAGCCTCTTGCAAAAACCACATTTTCAGGTTTGTAAAACATTAAATTGTACAGTTTATATAAACCAATATAATTTGCAAAGGGCAAAACTGATATATAGTTCACTGGTGTCAACACCAAGTATTTTCAGAACCATAAGTGTACATCTTCAGGGTGAGTGGTTACTAACTAGGTTTGCAGTCAATCATGTCAGCTGATGACAACACTAGATGTAATCTCGAACTAGTCCTTTAAGTAATTAAATGACTATAAAATACATTACTGATTATTTATGTTTTAATCAGGCTATACTCTGCACTCATGATGCTGTTGCACAAAAAGATTATTACCCACATCTTCCCGATGTGCCATCTGATGCAGATGATGAAGAGGAGACTGTCAAAATTGTTCAACTCGTTAAAAGTGATGAACCCCTGGTTCGTATAAATCTTTGATTTATCTTATGTCACATAAGCATCAGCCTTAAGTAATTGGAATAATGTTTCATTTAGAAATAGCAGCTACTTTAACATTTTTATCTGAAAAAATATATAATAAATTGTATTATAATGATTAATATATAAGAGTATCTAAAAATATTGATAAGTATTAATTGATATTTTCTATGTTGGTATCATTAATGAATCTTTTGTAAAATAGCTAGACATGATAGTTGAAAATTTCATGTAATTATTTAATTTAATATTGATAAAAAATAGGGGTTACTTAAACATTTTTTAATTAAAAGGGTGGAGCTCAGAGCGCAGAGCCAATTGTGGTAAGTTTTACATATGCATATTTACAACTGGCTATTACATAAATGCTTGTATTCTATATAATTTAAATCCATTTATTTTTAATTATTTACATTTTTTTATATCACATCATTGTTAAATATGCTCCCATCGTTCATTAAAACCCAGCCAAAATGATTTAAATTTATTAGCTGCTATCTCTAGATGGTACTGCAATATGTATTGTGTTTTTTTGTGGTTTTTAATTATGAGTATCCCTTTTAGTTTTTTGCAGCCAGTTATCACAAATCCTCACACAATACACATTGCTTATAATTATTAAAAAAAAATAGCAAACATTATTTTTTGTTAAATTGCAGTTGCATCATTATAGTTAGTGAAAATGTAAAACATATAGTTCAAATAGCTAGCTAAACTATAGTTCACTATAGTTCAAATAATGCTATTTGAATAAGGAATTTTATTAAATAAATATTAGAACATAGTTAAAATCATTTTACATTTCAATATGCCATGTTGTAAATTGTTCCTTTATCATAAGATTTTTAAGCATTTTTCTATTATGTTAATTTGGAAAATGTTATAATATCATATTAGTCAGTAGAATGAATAAAAAAATCATAAATATTTTATTAATTCATAGGGAGCAACAATAAAAACTGATGAAGAAACTGGAAAGATTGTTATTGCCCGAGTCATGCATGGTGGAGCAGCGGATCGGTCGGGTTTGATTCATGCGGGTGACGAAGTTATAGAGGTCAATGGTATCAGTGTTGAAAATAAAACACCATCTGATGTTCTGGCAATTTTGGTATGTAAATTCTGTATATAGTTAAAATTATATAGATAAAACTACCACAATCATTTTGTTTTGCAGCAAAGTTCAGAAGGAACAATAACTTTTAAATTGGTACCTTCATTTGGTAAAGGAGGTTCTAGAGAGAGCAAAGTACGTGTCAGAGCTCTGTTTAATTATAATTCATCAGATGATCCATACATACCATGCAAAGAAGCTGGGCTAGATTTCAAAAAGGGTGATATTTTACATATTGTATCGCAGGATGATGCTTACTGGTGAGTTTAATTGTGTCTCTGTAATGGGTTAGTTAACATTTTTATACATTTTCATGGTGTTAAGGTGGCAAGCTCGCCGAGAAGGTGATAGAGTGATGAGGGCTGGTTTGATACCCTCACGAGCATTGCAAGAAGGACGTATTATTCATGAGAGACAAACAGATCCTCAGACTATGGATGGTCAGTAAGCTAGTTTTGAGTTTTCTAATATTATATAATGGATTAGATAGAAATGTTTTAATTTTTATGTGCAGGTAACCCAGCATTGTGCAGCCCGACCACGGCTAGTTCAGATTGTGGTCCTAAAACGCCATGCTCACCTAATCCTACAGCTACTGCCTTATTGCCTTGTAAATCTACTCCAAAAGTTAAGAAAATAATCTATGATATTAAGGAAAATGACGATTTTGATCGAGAAATAATACCAACATATGAAGAGGTAGCCCGTTTGTATCCAAGACCGGGATTGGTAAGACCTATAGTGCTTGTTGGTGCTCCAGGGGTCGGCAGGAATGAGCTTCGTAGAAGACTCATAGCAACTGATCCTGAAAAATATGTCACACCTATACCATGTTAGTATTTTTAATCTTGAATTTTATTTTAATATTTGGTTTTTTTAACATAAACGTATTTTTTAATTTTTAGTTTTATAATTTAATGTAATTACAATTTTGTTTTAATCTAATAATCTTTTTCTTCCTTATTATTTAATAAATATAAAAGAATTTATAATTATGAAAATTGAAATTTAGTTACATCGCGACCTCAAAAAGCTAGCGAACAAAATGGAAAGGAGTATGTTTTTGTGAGTCGTGAAAAAATGGAACAGGACATATCGGAGGGTAAATTCATTGAACATGGAGAATATAAAGGGAACCTTTATGGTACTTCAGCGGAGAGTGTGGAAAGCATTGTAAATTCAGGTATATATGCTTCTGTTATATTTACCTTGCATAACACAATGTTGTTTTAATTGTATATACTAACTAGCTATCGCCTGCGATTCCATCCGTGCAGAATTAAGAAAAAGATTTAATTAGTTGCCTATGTGTTCTTTTAGACTGTTCAACATCTATGCTAAATTTCAGCGAGATCCATGCAGCTGTTCTAGAGTTACCTTCTAACAAACGTCCATCTATCTATCCATCCATCCATGCACACATTCGTATTTATAATATGTATTAGTAAGATGGGAACAATAAACAAGTTCAATGGACTTTTCATCAAACTTTATCACCCTTTCGTGATATTTAAATTAAAAATTGTGAGATTCATGTAAATCGCTCTGTTTGTGGTGTCTGACATATTTAGCAATGCGACTACATTATATTCTAATTGAACGTTTTTAATCTCTAGGTTGCTGCACTCGTTTGTGGATATACAAAACATTACATGAATTGTGCAACGAACAAAAATCATCTCATGCTCTGCTGTGTTATCACATTTTGCTTTAATACATTTTATATTTCAGGAATATTGTATCACAAAAAGAAGAATAGCTTTGAAAATGTCTAACTGTATTATGTTTATTATAATAAGAAATTATGATGCCGTAATCTTTGTAGCGTAGAATGACCAGATTAAAATAAAAAGTCAATAAAAAGGTTTCATAATCATCAATATTTGTTGGCAACTAACAAATCTCCAAAAAAAACCTAAGAACATTTATAATAAGGCTGATAAAACTACCTCATGCTACTTGTTTGTAATTTAATATTAAAATTTGTGTATTGTTGCTGTGCGTGTTGTCGCTGTTAGCTATTTGCAATTTATGTTTGTATAATAAAAGTATAATATCAGGTCGGGTATGCGTCATAAGTCCACATTGGCAAGCACTGAAGATGCTACGAACACCTCGGCTGCGACCATACATCGTGTTCATACGACCACCGTCTCGAGACCGGCTCGTTGAAACACGAACATCGGCAAATGCTCGTTCAACCTTCGATAAAGATAGCTCACGATCGTTTACAGTAAGTTCTCAAGAATATTGTTGATTTCAGTACTAAAATATAATATTTATATGATTTCATCATTATCAGCTCACTATACATCCCCACTGAGAGGCCCGTAACCTAAGTAAAGGTGATTAGGCCTTAGTCAACCAGGCTGTGTGCAGGACTTCACACATATCTATGAAATTTCTTCACAGATATGTACAGATTGCATCACGATGTTTTCCTTCACAGTAAGAAGATAAATGTATAATATATATATTAATCGTAAACAGAAAAACACATTGATACATGGTGGGATTTAAAACCAGGACCTGCAAATAACAGTCAAGTCTTAACCATTGAGGAACAGCCCCTGTGTTAAACTAATAAATGAAAGCTGTATTGTATTTGTTATACTTAAGAAAGTGGTATTATTTTTTGTAGGAGGAAGAATTCAATGACATCATACGTTCATCAAACCGTATAAATTTTCTATATGGTTACATGTTTGACGAAGAAATCGTAAACGAGGATCTAGCCAGCGCCCTGACGCAGCTTCTGAAGGCATCTTGGAAGGTACAATCGGAACCTCTGTGGGTCCCAGCCTCTTGGGTCCAGTAAACAACTTTATCATTATCTTAATGTCGTTTTCATATATTCATCTAGATATTTCGTTGTCTATTAAAACGTATTAATCCCAAATTCAGTATATATCGTATATGTAAAAAAAAATCTAGTCAAAGTTCTGTAACTTGTTTGTTACCAAATCGTAGACAACTACTGTTATTTTATTCCCAATTTATATAAGGGAAAAAACAATAGTAGTGTTAATGGTAATATTGTTAAGTAGATCTAAATTTTCTGTGTCATTTTAATACTATATATAGGAATGTTAGTACAAAATTGTTTTGTCTGACAATAAGACATGATTTGCATTATATATTAAATTTAAGCTGCAATTAACCAACTCACTATATACTAAATAAGATGACAGAGTAACAATAAAATTGAGTACTAAATTAGAGCAACTAGTAAATAATGTGGGTTGGTTTATTGTAAATTTTTATCGCGCCGGGGGCATTGTCGTGCCCCCTGAATTAAATATTTATATCGTCCCTAACCCACCCTGATGGGGCGCACAATGTGTTCAACATGACCGAAACTCCAACGTTGACTATAAGTATTTAAATAAGTTTATTGTGCCTCTTTAAATAATGTAAGAATATCGTCATAATTGACTTCCACTTTCCAGTCCACAATTATCGTATTTAGAGTTTGTGCAAAAAAAGAAATGAAAGGCGTGCGTGTGCTAATTTTCCATTTCTCACTCGTTCTTCCACTTTTCGACATAACTATTGAAATAATGGCAAAGAAAAGATAAATGACACATGAAGGATTAACCGTAGCTTTCTGAGACCAAAATCCTCATTTAAAATTATCTCTGTTTCTCAAAGATAATGACAGGGATGACGATATATTTTATACAAAGATTTTGGTCTTTAAAGTAGACCAACGGTAAGTAGTTGACCGGAATGAAATGTGTTGGCTGAATTGGTTTATGAGATAAATATTTATGTCGATTCCTTTTAATGTCACGTAACTTTTTTTGCACAAACTCTAAACGTCATGTTTTTATATAGATGTAAAAAAAATTCTCAAGTTTTCCTGCTTCCTTGGACATATTTTTATGACTTCCATTTTTTTTTGCCTGTTGTGTTTTATCATGAGAACTGAATATAGTATACCATAAATCATATGTTTGATATGTAGATTATAAATATATAATCAGTCAAGTAAATAATAAAAAAAAACAATAAAATTAAAACTATCAAAATAATATTTCTATAGAATCATAGATGCGTGTATAGTTCGAATTATCGCCAGCAAATTAGTAATACAACATAAGTTTGAATTCATTATCAAATTAATCAACATACAAATTAACAAGCTTATAGCTATAGCTAAATTGCTTGTTCTTAGAAAAAAAATATTCCACTATGTTAATTATAATTTTCCTATATTTTATTTTGATTTTGAAGAACATAATTTACATATAAATGTGTTTTTATAATTATATACGTAAAGTCTTTAGTCATTTTTTTGAAGTGATCAAAGTTAGTTTTTAATATAATATTGAAAATTTTACAATCATAATGCTTTGTTCTTTTGACTTATATATTAGTAAATGTTGATAATTAATTCTATTTCAGTGGTATATCTTATATAAGACTCGTGTGGCAATATCTTAAATTTAAATTGAAAATCTGTAAAAGTACTTTCTTGTGCAAAAAAAATCTTTATCCAATACAATAATTCCTATAATAAAATGGCCAAGAGGTGGTTAGTGTCAACAGGAAAGCTAGTTTATAATAGTCCAAACGAACACATTATTCAAAAGTCTGAATTTACCGAGCGAGTAGAAGTTTAAAGAATTGTAAGATTAGATTGGAGTTATATTGTGAATTAAAATAATTATTTTGCTGTTGTGCATTTTCCTAAAGCAGTGTTTAAAATTCTAAGGCATTAGTGTTTATTGTTGTACCGAGGTTGATGCACCAAAGATATATAGATTGTAAACATAGCTAGTTATTTTAATGCGAATTCGCTGTATACGCGCTGATGTAATCGTGTTACTGGTGGCACGCCTGTTAAAAGCAATTTTGTAAGCAATCGATTTTGGGCCTAATATTGAATAAATTATCAAATATAATAGTTTTTGATCTAAAAAGTACTTTGAGTAAAAAAGCAATATATTGTGATAAGTGAAAAATTGTTTGAAAATTCTAAATTATAAAGATAATCATCCAAAAAGCTTATATCTGTCAATTAAAAATTAGCTATACAATTTTTAGCAGGTACCTTCAGGCTTTCTAAATCGATGAGTTTTCTTATAATGTATGTCACCAGTAGCGGCGACCGGTAGCTAGATTTTAATATTTAACAATTCTATTTGGATTCTATAATAATCTGTTTTATTATTTTTAACCAGGTTTGTGCCTATTTTTAGTGAATTATACAGAAAAAGTTCACACAAACATATTTATATAATTAGTTTTACCTTTTTAAAATATAATTTATTCAGCCCACTTTGCATGTAAATGCATTGTAAAAGTGAAAAGTTCAAAGGAGAATGTTATTTTGTACGGTAATAGCTCTGCGGCTTTAGCTTTGGCGTAGTAAAATTATTTTATATTAAGAAAGATACAAGAGGTAACCATCGAAATCAAGCTGTTGAATAAATTATTTTTAACCCTTCAACGTGTTTCATTTCTGGTATTCTGTTCATAGTGACCTTGTTTCTTGAAAGAAGGTATTTGTATTTTAAAATTTTATAAATTGCCGTGACTGCGGGCTGTGGGTTCCGAAATTCTACAATACAGTTGTCTCTCCAGTCGAAATCCGCAGTAACAGTTACAAAAAATAGATTCTTCGGGTTTTTATTTTAAAAGCGATTGAGGCGCTCCCGCGGTTGATCACTGTCAAATCATTTTATATACCCTTTGGTCAAATGGTCAAAACTTCAAGTTGTCAAATTATAGTTGCCACTTGACACAATGTGAATTTTACCCTGGATTTTCTTGAATGATTGATTTTTACGTTCTCTGTGGTGAAATGACAGTTGTGTTAGAAAGGGAACGCGCGATTATGGAGCGAGATGGCAATGTCCACCATTAAAAACCCCTTAAATGTATTTGTTATCCTCTTCAATTCTTTCGACGTTTCTGGTTGCTAATTGCATAAAAATATTTATAAGTTATTTGAATGTTGTTATAAGTTTCTAAAATAGTTACTTTGAGATGTATTTGCCCCTTGGGGTTCTTCTATGTTTGTTGTGTCAGTCTTTTGGGGAAGTTTCGATAAAATATGCAGCTATCATTTATAGACATGGCGATAGAACCCCTATTGATCCATATCCAACAGATCCCTGGCGAAACGAATCTTTATGGCCAGTAAGATTCGGTCAACTAACGAATATAGGTAAAAGACAACACTATGCATTAGGACAATGGTTTAGGAAAAGATATTCTGTAAGTTCAAATATACCAAAGTGCTATGCTGATATAACCATGTGCTAAATTTTTAACATCTGCTTTTGGTTTTCAGAATATAATCACTAATAAATACGACTCTAAGAAGGTATATGTTCGATCAACTAATGTCGATCGTACCCTCATGTCGGCTGAAGTAAATTTAGCAGGTATGGTGGCCCAATTTTAGGGTGACTCTCATTTTCGCACGAGACACTGCACATTAAAGATTTAGGCTAGACGTTATGGGGTGAGCTTGTGGGATACACCCGTTTGTGCTTTTCTTTATCTGCAGGGCTACCAGGCAGCACAAGCCACTATGAAGTTTTATTTATTTTAATTTACTATACCCTATTAAACGAATGTGTTTTTGTTATAGGCATGTATCCTCCTATGGGTAAAGAAGTATGGAATGATCACTTAAACTGGCAGCCAATACCAATACACACAAGGCCTGAGCATGATGATGAAGTGTTAGCAATGAAAAGAAAATGTGCACAGTATGATATTGCAAAGAACAATTTTATCAATTCCCGAGCATATGAAGATCATCTCAGTAAATATGAAGGTCTAATGGAGTAAGTATTAAAACTTTTACGGTTTAAACAATTTACAGAAATATACAGAGGCAAATCGACATTGTTTTGACATTGTGTGCACATACTGTCTACTACTAAATTCTCTGTTTGTTTGTTCTGTTGTAAATTAGTTGGGTTATTGAGTTTGAATATTAACTACAACATGTTTCTTTTTGTTGGTTTCAGTTACCTGACACAACATACATTGAGAAAAATAAAAGATTTTGAAGACATTAATGATATTTACAACATTTTGTTTATTGAAAATTTGTATAACTTAACATTGCCTAAATGGACACACTCTGTATTTCCTGATAAACTAAAAGAACCGGCATGTTATAGGTGAGTTTTATATTTTGAAATACAACACTCTGTTGTCACTGCAGACACATCTATATAAAAACACATTAGTCAATATATATATAAACATTTGTTTTGTCAGTGAAAAGTAATAATTGTGCATGATTGTGTGTATAATTTAATGATATGAAGGAATAAGGCTAAATACATATTTTGATAAGGTGGTATACAATGAACTCCAAATGCTAGAGATAATAGTTGTTTTATTAAATTATAAATGACAATATTTTAATACTTATGCAATGATGTTAACTTAAAAAAAAATTATAATATGCTTTAATAATCAAGTGGCCGGTCATAAAAATGAAATTGAAACAGTTTTTAAAACTTTATGTACCGAGCCAATGTGAGTAGGGATACAATCTTGCTTGAATAATCAATACATTAAATTATTCATATTACACTTACATAGATTGGTATTCTATCTTACTTCTTACTAAAATTATAAATGGGAATGATTAGATGGACAAATGGATCGATGGATGTTTGTTTGAAGGAGGAATGGCTGAACGGATCTCAATGAAATTTGCCATACTTATAGAACATAGTCTGGGAGAATATATAAGCTAACTAATTAAGTTTTTTTAATTCTGCATGGATTGAGTCGCGGGTGACAGCTAGTATAGAATAATTTGAATTGTTTGTAGTGGTTTTCTTTGTTGATAGTAAGAATTATAAATGATTTCAGTTTTTCAATAGCGACTGCGACACCAGTGATGGCTCGTTTGTTAGCTGGGCCTCTTTTGAAAGCAATTGTGAATAACATGTTGAACAAAATGTCAGAGCAACCAGATGCTCTCACATTGTCAATATACAGCGGCCATGATTTTACAATTGCTAATATTTTATCTGCACTTGGATTATTTGATGGAAACTGTCCATCTTATACTTCTACAATTATCTTTGAACTTTTAAATGGTATGTATCAAGAGTTACACATGTTTTACATATTGTAATATCTTTATAAAAACTAAATAGTGATTACACACTTTTTTTTATACTGAGCATTGTGTTTTGATCCAAAGCATATTTAACTTTGTAAATTTTAACCATAAAATCGGGACAAAATAAAAGTTTCATAAATTTGGTTATCTAATTTATTTCTTGTATCTTAACAGAAGACTCAACGCCTGACTATTACGTGAGAATATCATACAGGAATACAACAGATATTGTTGAACCATTTATCCTCAATATACCTAATTGTGGGAAGATGTGTCCCATTCAGAGATTTATCCAAGTATTTGACAATCTAATTTCAGTTGACTGGGAATCTGACTGCCAAGTTCAGGTAAACCGCTAAAATATTGAAATTCTGAAACTATTTACTTTGGGATCTTCTCTGTACTAGAATGAAAAATTAAAATTTTATAATCTATATCTTTTACATTATATATTTTTGTTCCAGTATAACAACAATTTGATAATATATTTCTTTATAATGATTCATATTTTCATCTTCATACTATATCTACAAGATAATTATTGTGATGTTATCAAACAAGAAAAGGTGAGTTAAAAAATCTTTCTTTGACAAACTATATTAAGTAATTTAAATGCAACAACTTCTATTAGCTATCCAATTTTTCTCCACTTTATTTAAAATTTTCTTTCACTTTAGACTTAATTGTTGTGACTTCCAAAATAAAAGTATATACAATTCTTAATTTCAATTGGTATAAATACTAGCTGTCGCCCGAGACTCGGACCGGGAGGAATAATAAAAAATTAATAAGTAGCCTATGAGTTCGTCCCAACGATGTTCTGCAAGTGTGCCAACCACTGACATTCCATCCATTTAAACTTTCGCATTTATAATATTAGTAAGATTTGAAAGACAAATTAATTAGATAAATGTAAAAAATTTATGATTTCATAAAATTTATTTACAGAGAAATGAATTACTTCGAAACAGAAGAATTGCAACGGATGAAACTGAAACATGTTTATGTCCAGATTTGGAACAAAATGTAGATGTAAACAACGTAGAAAAACCTCAATTGTTATTGTAGATTATAGTTATATAAATTTATCTGGCCCGGAGAGGATTGCATTTAGTTCTCTCAGCAAATATGTAAGAATAGGCTCTTAAAAAAGGAAAGACATGACAAAACAGTAGCAAAACGACAACAATCTTATGCACATTTTTGATATAGACATGGAGAACTTTTATGTTCCACTTTTATCTACTAAGCCAGATAATTTTGTCAGACTGTTAGCCGACTGATTGTATTTTATGATTTACTCGATCTTCCTATACTTTATTACGTTTGCATATTTTGACCAAAACATCTTACCAAAGTTGCATTTATTTTGAATGATGGAAATTATAAAACAAATTCTGTTTTTTAGTATTAGAATTCTGTATTGAATTGCCGGCAAGATTTTATGCATAGATTGTATGTAAGTGAGGTTGTATCATAAGATGAAATTCAAATTGACATTTCTTAAAAAATTATAATCTTATCAATTCAAAAAGAAATTAATAAATTAGTAAATTATGTAAAATAATTCATAAAAAGATCTCGTTAGATAAAAAACATTTGAAAAAAAAATAGCTTAATTCTAGACCGATTTCTCTTTGTAAAAGGTAATGTAGCAAAGGAATATTATTATTTGTTCAATGAGAAGTTAAAAAAACAACAAAAAAATTTAAAATATTGCGATGTTTGTTTTTATATAAGTTTTATATTATTAATAAAGTTTAATTTGTGCATTTTTGAATTTTAATTGTTTGTTTTTAATTCCCTTAAGTCGAACCTATCTTTTTAAAACCTGGAACAAAATTAACCTGATAGTTAATTTTGTGGATACAGTTTAATAACCGTCAAGGATTATTTTATACTTTAGTTATTTTAATACTTTTTTTAACCTTCGCCCATGGTTTAAGCAACCATAACCTTCTACAATTAAAAACAGAGTAAAAAGAGTCCACAGATAGTGTAGAATATTTATAGTTCAAGAACAAAACATTTATTTATTCTTTATATCTGTCACTATCAAATAATCAAAATATATTTTTATAAACATTTCATGGTTCCCCAATGTATTATTTATTATTATTATTGTTTGTAACCCTTTATAAAAATTCATTTGCTTTACAAAAAAATGGAGATAAAATAATAATGCAGCCAGTAGAATTAATTGATCTGGTGATACAGGAACAGATGAGAAGCGATAGGCCTGCAATTCGTCGTCGTTATAAAGAAAACGCCAAGACCGGTGTTGATGATCTCACTAAAATTGAAGTACAAACAGGTAAAAACAAAGCTCCACCATCTCAATATCTAAAAAGATAATACTGATCTCTATCTGTTGCGATCCTTCAAAACCACACTCGCTTCTAATTCTACATCCGTAAGATGGGATAACAAGGAATGGTTGATTAATAAACAACTGGTGTATTGTACCGGAGGGTAATCCCACCTCTTTCCCCTTACCCTTGTTTCCACCCTGACCTAACAACATTTTTGTGTTAGGTATAAAAATTTCTACGGAACTGTTTTACATTTCCTTAGAGTATTCTCTACATTGGTGTGATTGGTAAAGTTAATTACTACAGATAATAGAATTACTATACTTACTTATGCAAAAAAATAACATAAACTGGCATATAATGATGATTAATAGCGACAAAAAAAGTTCACAAAGGTCCAAAGACCTGACTGGGGATTGTAGTTTAATTGCTTTGACTCGCTTGTGATTTTTTATGTATAATGACAGAAGATATCAGCGGTGATGAGGAACGATTACGTGCTCGTAAGGTATGGAGCCGGTGGGGTAAGTGGAGCGACTGTTCTGCGACGTGTGGTGGCGGAATGATAGTGCGGCGCAGGCTCTGCGTGGCTGGGCGCTGCGCTCCAGGTGAACTGGAAGAGCAGCGGAGACCCTGTGCCGAGTCGCCATGCACCACAACTTCCTTTGAACTCGGACCCGAAGACATGCGCGAAGTCGAATAAATCCACTAACTTAATTTACCTTGTAAAAGTCATTGCGTACTTCTGATGACTCGTATCAACTAATTGTGAACAAATTTTCATAAATTCTGTTGACTTGTAATAATTAAATTATAAGAAATAATAAGATCTTCTTTTCTTCTCTTTATTAGGATTAAACAATGATATCATTATTATAAATATTTGTAGCCGTGATGTGACCACCTGTTAAAATATTGTTTCGATAGCTTCATTCATAATTTTTATTTTAAGAATCACGCTAAACCTTTATGTGATGGGGTACTAATATTTTCATAATTGTTTTGTATAATTTTAAAACGTATAAATTTCTCATCTGATATAATAATAATTACATTCGTTGCGTGATGTGAGAATGTATGTTTTGCTATAGAAAACAATAAGATTGAATATAATAAAAGCCCGCCTCGGCTTAGAATATGATTTTATTTTTAAACGAGTATCCACAACTGCATCGTCCGCCGGCTCTGAGCTTGCGAGAATGATTGCGGAGTTGTGTCTTGTTCTGAGAATCGTGTTGAATAGTAACCATCAACCTACTCGTCTGACAGTGGCTACATGCGGAGGTAAACAGACATATTCTTCGAATTAAAATTTTCTTTACTCGAGTGTGAAATCAATTTTTTCCGTTATTGTAATCGTGAAGTCAATCAGGGTAGTATCTTTGATACATTAGTTTATTAAAAATTAGTGCATAAGCATGCATTCAAGTTTGTTTGCGACGTTATCCGTTTTCTTCTGTGGGACTGACTTTGTGATGAGTAAATGTAAGACAATTTTTAATATTAAATTGATTTACAATAAAATTTACATTTAATTCATTTTTTTGTTTAACCAATTTCTTTGGTAATTTAGCTCAGGGTGGATCTCAAGAACTAGTTCAACCGCAAAGAAAATTCAAATTGCCTACAAAAGATGAAATTCTACTTTCTTCGGATACTTGGGAGATTAATCCAAATCTGAATTCAATGTGGACTTACCGACCGGCACCAATTGTAAGTAAAGTATAACTTATAGTAAACTATACTCAAATAAGTTATTCCCATTTTAAAACATTAATTAGTACGAGTATAGCTAGATTTTTATTCTTTACATTATGAATGATAATTTCTTATCCAACTACTAATTTCAAGCATCGTCTTACTTCATTTATGGCATACTGACGTGGCTCCGTGTTTATGAAAATTAAAAAAAATATTAGAAGTTGTGATCTAGCCGTGTTTCAAATTTTTACTTGATCTATTTAGTCGGTCCGGAGTAATAACATCCAGACTTTCAAATACCATTATTAGTAAGAGTGCAATGGTTTATGTCACGTTATTTACCCAGGTGATATCATCAAGATGAATAATTTGTTGTGGTATAATCCTTTGTTTACCTTGGTAATCCGAGGTAATTTACTTTGGCTACATGACTAGGGTAAATTGAGGTGATTAATATTTTTACTCATGAATTTATTTTTTAATTCCGTACTTTCAAGATTAACTATTTTTACAGATAAACTGAATGTGTCATGCGTGAGCGCATACACGCTTTTCTTATAAATAAATATGTGAATGTTGTCTATAGAAATAAAAAAAGTAACCAAATCACGTTAGCCGGTATTTGATTTCTCACGTCGGAAACAGGAATACTTTTCTATACGAAGTGCCAATTTAAGCACTGAATAAACTTATAATAATAATTCTTACAGCAGTCACAACCAGAAGATATGTTGCCGCGGAGAGTTGTGTTAAAAACACCCCATTCTTTGACAAGGCTCGCCAAAACGTTTACGTTTGGGTTCGAGCCCTATTTTGATAAGGTAATGTTATATGATTAATCTATTAGTTACAAATGGAAAATACAATATGTTGCAACAAAGTGACGAGTTAAAAAACTTATTTATTACTCACTCTAGTACTATAGTTGATACTTACTAATACATAACATAGTTGCCGATTCAGTGGTCTTTAATAATGAAGACAGCGGTAGAGCCCGCTTTAACATCTTCGCACGAATTGGCCCGGCTCGCCCGGTGAAATACCACGACCACACAGAAGCAAGGCGTGAAGTGGAAGCAATTCCGCGTTTCGTTTGATGAGTGTGCGTCCCGGAGGCCTAATTTAGTCCTCTTTCCCTTCACACCCTTGTCCTTATAAGGAAAGGATGGGAAGTGGAAGTGGACTTTCCGGATGAGAGGATGCATGGGAAGGGAAAATATTTTCTTTCTGTGCTTCTCCTCCGTCGATTAAAAGTAGGCAACGCATATGCAATTGCGTATGTCTATGGGCAAAGGTCACTTCGCTATTTTAGCGATTTCAGGTGGCCGCTCGCTCGTTTGCCACCTTATGATATATTTAAAAAAGACGTTACACCTAGTTTAGATTATTCTTACCTTAAATGACATGTGTGCTATATAATTCTCTAGACAGGAATCTCTCTTTTAAGCGCCCAATGCCATAGAAATTAAAGAAAATTATTAAAATTACTTTAACAATCACATATATCTGCAATAATATTAATATTGCAGGATTTTTTCGAGCCATTCGAAAGAAGACAAAGGCCGGTGACGCTTATCACTTTTAGAAGAAATGGTTTATTACCTAGAATCATCAATAAAGTGGAGGTAAACTATAATCTAAGTATTCTTTATCTTTTTCAAAGGTTCCTTCCATCTGCGGTTCCTCTGGTATTGCTGATGTCCATGGGCGTCATTGAACACCTCGGTGTTCCCGCTGCTCGTTTGCCCCCTTCTGTTATATAAAAAAAAGGTGAAACTCTATGGAACACCTTAGAGTTCCTTCGACAATTTCGAAGCGTTCTATTTAGTTTATATGCATAATAAATAGGAATATATTTTCTCAGCTTACGTTCATTATTATTAGAAACATTTATTAGTAATAATCCAAGCCTGTATTTTAAATAGCTTGCATAAAACATTGACTAAAATTAATAATATTTTAGTAACTCTAAGAAAATATTTTTCTTTGGATGTTTGCCGTTGGGCCGATCAGCCTACCGTCCAACCGAACCAATGGGATTTTATTCACATTCTGCCGATAGATCGTTACGCCGATCGGCCTAACGGGAAGCACCATTTTCTTAAACTCTTTCAAGGTGATATTTCAATGAAAAAATTCAAATGCATACATGTTCTCAACTGTACCGATAAATCAGAGTACTAAGAAATGCTACTCACTTATTTTATAAACTAAGTCAAAGAACTAAATTTGCTTCCCACATAGGATCGAAACTTAATAAGACAGTCACAGACAAGGTTCTTGTGGAACTTTTTAACGTTGAATATTGTAATTTAGTGTCATTTATGCCCTTAGGCCACTTTGTTGGCGTATAATTGATTTTCGAGCATTAAATGACAGGATCGAAATGGGTAGGAAATAAATGTCCTCGACTGTATCTATATATGTTGTGTTCATTGTAACGTAAAGGGATTAACAGACTTTGAAAAATGAATTGTGTGTGACTCGACTTGTATTCTTCTCGCAGTATCGTGTTTATTGATTTTTAAACTAACCAATAACTCCTTATTTCTTTTCAATAAGAAGTTAGTGTCTTGCAACACGACGGGAAACTTTTTTAAATGTGTTATTTTGCTTTTACGTTTGAAAAAGTCAATTTATTAGATAGCTGATTTTTTAAAAAATATCTACACCAAAACTAAAGAAAAATATGGCGTCTAAATATGATATTTGTACTATTGAATTAAGTTTGTTAATGCTAAGCATATATTTCATGTTATTTGATTCCAGAGTACTACTAATGCAGAAAACAAGATCGCAGAACTTCAATCACCTTTTAACGAAATCGGTAGTTATTGGCAAGAAGATCCAACGCTTATGAATTTTTAAATACCAATTCTACAATAAGTTTTTTTATAATGAATTTTTAACTTTTTCAAAAATAAACATGTATTAAATCTGTTTCTTTTATTTTAGTTTCTTTACCGTTCCAGCTAATATTGAGACCATATTCGGAACTAATATTTGCGTTGCAAAACAACGATAGTTTAAAATAAATACACCGTCGTAAATAATTATAAAAACCTAGCTGTCGGCTGTCCGTCCGAGCGGAATTTAAAAAAAAAGTAGTTTTATTTTCTACATTTATGCCAAATTTCAGCGAGACCCATGCGGCCGTTTTGGAGATACCGTCTAACAAACGTCCATCAATCCATTCGTTCATACATCTATTTTATAATATTAGTAAGACTAAGTTATCACAGTCATGCTTAGTGTTTTTAATACTTAGGTGGTTACAATGAAATATACATAATAATATATAACGACCCTATGCTATTATAAATGAAATAGTTATCAAGCAGAAGCTTTTCTGGAAATACATAATTCCCTTTAATGAGTAACATATTAACCGCACTGCGAGTCTAGTGCTCGCTCCTTTATTAAAATATACAGGTCTTCATCACGAAGTAAGAAGAGTTTCTGGGAAGATAAACTTTTATACATGAAAGATATTCGAAAGGAATCGAGACAAAACCCTACAAGCAGACGTTACGCCCCCGCCACTCCTTCGGTACTGATTACAGTCGTCTACAATTTTTTAACAAGGAACATTTATTAAAAATATACATACAATTTTATAACACAAACTAGCTGTCGCCCGTGACTCCGTCCGCGCGGTATAAAAAAAACTTAATTAGTAGTCTACGTGTTCTTCCAGGCTCTGTTATACATCTATGCCGAATTTCATGAAGCCGTTCTGGTGATACCTTGAAACAAACATCCATCCATCCAAATATTTTATAACATTAGTAACATTATAATATTTGAATTGTTTGACCATTATCCTGTGTAAGTCTATTGTTGGAATGATTCTAAGTATGCGATTCTCTCATGTTCATCAACACACTACCGTCCTCGTGTGATCAGCGCCCTGTCTGGAAGGAGGGAATCCAACGCTATTGGTTCTATACAATTAATTACACACTTGTTATACGTATTATTTGATAAAGAATAAAGAATCGCTAGAAGCTTGAAAGTTATTTTTTACTCTGTAACATAATAGTAATAATAATAATATACATAGGGCCCGATACAAAAGGCAGTTATCCTAGAAACCGCGCGTATCGTGAGAAGGTTCCTGTCTCTGCGGCCCTGACCACTGGGTGTTTGAATCATGGGATTCCGCAGCCGGTGGTGCTCTATTTTCAATATATTATGTTTTGTATATGAAATGTAATAAATTAAGAATAAGATAGATAAATGAATACGAAATAATAATAATAGTGGCCTTTATTTTAAAAACCTAAAAGTACTACTTTAATTAATCTTTAATTAATTTTTAATTTGATACCAGTTCCAAAATTGCGTTTCGTTTCCAAAAGGCCTCTACTAGTCACTCTTTTCTATTATAGATTATTCTTCTTCGTTGTATAAGCTGTCAATTCAATATAAATAAATACGAGGAAGCTTATTAATACGTATGTGTCTTATTTGTAAAATAATTTGATTAAATAAATAAATAAGCAAAAATCACATCAAAAGACCCCACGCGGACAAAGTAGCGAGCACGGCTAATTTAATGTAAACCTAAAATGTAAATACTTTCTAGGTTAGGATATAGCTTTTCCAAGTATTGCGAGTAGCTTTGAATTTTTCATTTATTTGACAGCTGACAGCAGTATGTTTTTATTTATATTTAGTATGTTATTTAATGAAATCACAATATAATTATGTTAAAAATTCATAAAATTCACCATTTGTGAATTTCAGAATCCTAAACATAATTTCTATTTGTGCCTATCCACTCAGCCATGAGACGCCCACTGCTGGGCATAGGCCTCCCCCAAAGATCGCCACGATGACCGATCTTGTGCCACCCGCATCCAGGACGCTCCCGCAACCTTGACCAGGTCATCGGTCCATCTTGCGGGAGGCCTATATCTCAAAAATAAATTAACCAATTTTCCATTAAATTTCGATACGTTATAATATTAAAAAATGTTACCCATTATTATATATTTTAATGGTTTAAGATGGATTTCAGGTTATTTTTAAAGTACCTATTGTAACCATAATGTACAGAGAACCTTACAAACTTCATGATAAGGATGAGTTTGAATGACTTTACTAATGTCAATATCTATCCTTTATTTTGTGACAAATAGCAATGCATCAAGTATTTTGTTGTATATTGTATCAAAATATTTTTTATGTGAATTATTAATGTTAAGTGTTCTTATTCTGATAATATTATCTACGATATAAAATATGTATAAAATTGGAGGCGGCTCGTGTTTTGAACACTTTAACTCGCTTTGACTTTATCAGTGTCATTGGTTATTATGAACTTGTATAGTTTTACATAGTTAATATGAAGATAAAATTTGTCATAAATATGTGTTTTCACTGGAAAAATCTCTTTGTACAATGGTAAATATAAAACAATTTATATATTTTCTAACGATCTCGACCTAAGGGCAAACAGCTAGTTTAACATCTACATCCATTCATCCGGCAGCATCTTGCCGCATCAAAGCATGTAGTCTATGCTAGGGTCACACACCACCCGGACGATGCTCGATGAAATGGTGTGTAATGATCGATAACCTCAATACGATAATAACTTTAAAGCTTCGCTATTTTTTGGTTTGCCTTTTTCAACTGTGACTTCCTATTATTATATATGTTATAAATGCAAACGTTTCTTTTTTCGGCGTGGACGAAGTCGCGGGCGATAGTACAGGTATAAATGTTGGAGAAAGTTTGTGGTGTCGTAATGAATACCGCTAACTAATTACGTATATTCACTAACTTGTCTGTCAAATCTTTCATTAAATAAAGTACACTATGCTAGAGTACCCGCTGATCCTTTAAATTGCAACTGAAGAAAAAAATGCAAACAACATTTTGCATTGCAGGAAGTTGATATTACAGTTTTCAATCCTTGGTAGGCGTGTTTGGATTATGATAAAGTTTATTTAAATAGATCCAATGTTTTGTCTAATGTAGCTCAAATATATAACAAGATAGAGATTTACTGTTTACACCATCAAGTATTCAACTTTCGTACTTTGATTGAATGGTTTCAGTGTAACATGATTGGTTTGCGTTTGAAACCTGCGCCGCCCGCTATTTCATAGTCGACACCTGCGCACACACGAGGTTTTACATTCAACAATATACTTATTAATTCTGCATTGTTGAGTGACATACGGCACTCTGATGTTATTGTACGATTCGTTCACAATACCAGTGTGTCTCTATGTACGCGGTGTGTTAGTCGCGCGCCATCCGCTTCCGATGCGCGCCGATCGGAAAGAAATGTGTCTAGCAGTACCAAGTTAGTCCTTCAGTTCGCTCTAATTGGTCCTGGATGCGGCCGTGCCGCGCCGTCTCTACGGGCGTCATTCGCGTTCAGTTCGCCTGTTGAATACTTCGTCTCGACTTTAAGGTAGAATTGAATTCACAAAAAAATATTTTATTGTTGCTACAGTTGGTGTTTTTTTTTAATAAATGTGAAAAATATTTTTTGTTTTTTGTTAATAAAATTTCTATTAGTTTATTATAATTATTTCAGTCGTGTGTTTATTATTTTATTTTAATTTTAGTGTGTTATAAATATCCGAATTTCAAGAACAATCCAACTATACTGTAAGTAATCTCCGTATATTTTGAATGTAATTCCAAAAGTAATTATTTTTATCTATGAAAAGCGTTATCGTAAGTAATGTAAAATCAAAATTCATGTCGATATTCTTTTACAAACTTTGTTACTATCATTTAAAATACAAAATACAACATTTTATAATTTGTAGCAGTTATAATGAAATAAGTTTCAACACTTAAAGTCATTATACAAACTTAAGTAAAAAAGTGACTTAAATAACTTTGCGTCTTTTTCAACAAATGAAAGACAGGAAAGTGTAATCAGATAATTTCAATAGCGACTTTTCATTGAATTATTGATTTATAAAAGCTTCTGTTTTACCTCGTGGAGTTCTTTTTTTACAATTAAATAAATTCAATTTGATAATCATTACTTTTTTCACATTAAACTATTTGTTAAATATTTATTTATATTAATTCGTAACGATATTTATAAAAGCGTTAATATCGCAAAAGCTACATACTTGAATATTATTTTTAACTATATAATACAGTACAAAATTGTCGTTTTGGAATAAGAAATAGAGTTTTTGCATACACACGTAACAGATTCCAGAGTAACAGATTTGCATTTAGCGTATGTAATTTATCATAAAAGTAAGCCATTTAACATCTCATCCAAAGAATAAAATAATAATAATAAGGATCAAAGCACAACAAAGCAAATATATATATATATATATATATATATATATAAGACGTAACAAAATAATACACAATGTGTAATTTTTCATGCATATGTACTCCTTCCCAGAGCTTAAAGTCCATGACTGCGGCTTAATCGTTCCGGCGACATGGACACTATTATTATCTTATATATTAAATATGTATGTATGTGCAAAAGAATCGTGTATACGCTCAACTCGGATCTTTTTATTTAACGTTTTCCCTTCTCAGCCATTAATATAAATTTTGTTAGATTCGCTTTAATAACATATCGGCGTCGGTGGCTCACGGGTCAAGCACTTGACTTGCAATCCTGCAGGTCCTGGGTTCGAATCCCGCCATGTACTAATGTGTTTTTCGATTTCCGATTTACATATGTACATTTATCCGACGTTCTTACGGTGAAGGAAAACATCATGATGCAACCTGCACATATCTAAGAAGAAATTCAATGATATGCGTGAAGTCAACCAACCCGCACTTGGCCATCGTGGTTGACTATAGCCTAGTCACCGTTAACTTAGGGTGGGCTCCGAGCTCCTCGGTGGGGACATATAGCGAGCTGATGATGATGATGATGATGGTGATGAGATTAACTTTCGGCACTCGAAAGGTGAAGTCATCAAAATAAGGCAGGAATCGACAGATTGCCTTGTTTTTTGTACGCTGTCTATAAGCGATACAAAAATTATGCTTTCTTTGACAAGAGACGGGATGCATCTTCAAAACGCCTTAATTTACGTGTCCGTTGTAAAGTTTTCATCCCTTATTGTCTTTGCTTGACTTGATTACGCATTAAATCAAACGTCATGTTTCTGTAGTTGTAACATTCAGTTAATAAAGACAAAATATTTGTAGTTCAAAACTTATTTCATAAGTTTTTTAATATTCTTTTATACAATTAGGACTTTTTAAAATGGCAATATAGGTGGACACCAGTCATTAAGGGATAGTAACATTCGATAAGTGATGTTGCAAATCGAAAAGTAAAAAAAATTGTCGAAGTTGTAATTTCGATATGTTACGTATTTTTCTTGTACCATTTTGACACATTTTGTCGATTCAACTAGCGATAGGGATAATCTAATGTTACATTGTCTAGCTCCTTGTGTCCCCCTTTCAGTGTTCGTACTACGTGACGTTGGTGCAGCGTTTTACGTTTAATTTTTAATGAAAATGTGCATCTAGTAAATATATCGATGTGCTCGGCTCTATCTTATAGTTGTCTTACTAATATTAGTACCTGGATGACCGATGGTATTTTTTTTTAATTGTGTTTTTTGGAAATTATATTTAAGTACGAATTACTAATAAAATGATGAAATACGAATAATGTTTTTCGATCTTACCGATACAAAAATTAAGTTTATGTTTAAGTTGCTTATCGATAAAACACGAATAAAATGACATTTTCTAAAAATGATTCCTAGCTAGATCGATTTATTGTCCCCGAAACCAAATATATATATATATACACAAGAATTGCTCATTTAAAGATATAAGATAAATGCGAATGTTTGGATGCATTGATGGATGTTTGTTTGTTGGTATCTCCAAAACCGCTGAACGGATCTAGGTTAAATTTGGCATACATATAGAGCATAGTCTGCAAGAACACAGAGGCTACTAATTATGTTTTGTTTAAATTCCGCGCGGACGGAGTCGCGGTCGACCGCTAGTTATACTATAAGATTTCTCTTTTGTTTTAATTTCTGTATCCTGTATATTCTTTAACCAAGGAGCTTTACTGTCGCACTCATAGGTGGCCTTAATTGACGACATCATCGTCATCATCATAATCAGCCTAAATTTGTCCACTGCTAGACGTAGGCCTCCCCCATCGATTGCCACAATGCCCGGTCCTGAGCCTCCCGCATCCAGAGAGGAGATAGTGTCGATTTATTATGAAAAACCAGTTTGGCAGTTAAAGAACTATAAGTTTGTATTTGAACAATGTCAACTTTCTTGAAAATGTAAGATTTTAAATCGACAACACTTATTGTATTGGAAACAAAACCATTTTCCCTGTTTATCGTTCATGATTCATTATAAGTTATGAAAGTGCTTTGAAGTTCCATAACTTAGGCGTTAAGTTATGAAACAATTGTTACCTATTTGAAGTATGCGGGCGATGGTAGCAATAATGAGAGGGACGAGCCCTGCTTTCGCATGGACAAATTGTTTTCTATTATTAGTATTCAATCTATTCATTTATCACAATTCAAGTAGATATCAATCGATTATTACGAGATGTCACCATTTGTTATACATATGTCAATCAAATCGAAAATTTAATAAGGGTAAAGCCGCCTACAGAGTACTAGTTTCAACTCTTCTTTAACAGTTCTCTTCTCGAGCACTTTCTGTACAATTTTCTTCTTTTTATCTTACTAATATTATAAATGCGAGTGTTTAGATAGACAGATGGATGTTTGTTTTAAGGTATCTCCAGAATGTCCGAACGGATCACGCTGAAATTTGGCATAGATCTAGAACATAGTCTGAAAGAACTCATAGGCTACTAATTTTTTTTTTCCGTGCGGACAGATATATTAGTAATTATTGACCATACTATGGTTATATTTGAAAACGTTACGAAATAAATAAAACAAAAATAGATTTATTAAACAAATAATAGATTATTTATTATAAATGCGAACGTTTGGATGTATGTATGAATGTTTGTTAACACTCAACTCTAGAAGGTCTGAATCTGATTAGTATTTGGAAAGAGATAAACGATAGCTTGGAATAGGAGGTAGGAGGAGGTAGCAATTAAGTTTTTTTTGTTAAGCGTCCACGCGGACGGATCGTGGGCGATAGCTAGTTGTTTAATAAAAACAGGAATACTGGTTTTAAATAAAGCCTGCCTTTGTGACAGAATAACAAACATTTGGTTACCTACGAGCGTGTTTTTGGCCGTGGTAAACGCAGTTTGACGTTCAGTCGGACGTATTAAAATGCCTGCTGGCGAAATCGTAATACACATAAAGGAGAGTTTCCATGGTGCATTGTGTGGATTGATACGTATAGCACGGAAACCCACCTTTCATTTCCGGACAACAGCTAGCATCGTAAATTCGCTTTAGCGATTGTATGTTACAGGACTAAAGTTGTTAAATGTTTTATTTAAACTCCACGTATATTTATCCAACTTACAGTAGAATGAAGCTGACAAATGCTTGCATCGGACATACCGACACGTTTCAATTTTAATTTAATAAAACTAAGATGAATTTTGATTTAAATACATTTCATTTCGGTTAGGTTGTACTGTGCGGGGAGAATTCGTTTTGTTATTTTAACCTGCCAATTGGGTAGGTATAAAATGTAAAAAGTATCGCGAAACTGAGGGGGAATTTCATATTTATTGTTATTTAAAATGTTTGCATTAATTTTCAATATTTTTGGTTAAAGGAAAAATATATTTACATACCAATTTGCAGCAACACTTTAGACCTTTAGTTAGAACATAATCTGGAAGAACACATAAGCTACTAATTAAGATTTTTTTTAATTCCAAGCGGACAGAGTCGCGGCGCAGAACTGGATTTTTCCAGTCAGTGATGTTGACAGTTTTTTTTGTTCTATTATTTGAATATCGAAATTCCGAAGAAAACGGCGATAAGTTAACTCACTAAAGTCCTAGTGTAGGCATCCAAATATTGTTTTACCGATAGATTTAGCTTTGCAAAGGACACGAATTAATTTTTTTTTAACATTTTTCATATCACGTTGATGCCTATATCGAAAAAATATTGAAATAAACATGTTTTGTTTTTGGAAATTCAAAATGCATTGGATTGAATTTTAGTTTCACTGTTAAATAATTAACTTTTCTATTTAAAAATCATTTAAAAACATTTCTAACGGATGAAATAAAATTTGGTAATTTTCTAAATGTATTTTCATAAATTATTTAATAAAAAAAATATAAAATGATGGCAGGTCGTAAACTTTTGTTTATTCTGCAGGTGAGTGGTTAAGGGCTTAGGCGCGGGATGCGCGTGCGTCGGGCGCGCGGTGGAGCCTGTGCGTAACGTTCAGTCGTTCAGTCTGGCGGCCGCAATCGACGCGAATGCTTGTGTGTGCGACGTGTTTTTATATCGCACGTTGAGACGAACGCGAACACGAAATGAGTAGCGGCAAAAGAAAACTATCGTTTTTGGGCTTCTCACCCCAGGTATGTCAGTTCATATAAAAAGTGGTAATTTAGAAAAACGTTATTTAGCTTCGTAGTATAGTTAATTTATTTCGTGGACTGTTCCAGGTAGACATTGTTGAACAAAGTAATTCTTTTTGTTATTTAATTCTCATAGTTACGTGATTTTGAGCGTTCGATTTCGTATTTATAATTCATTTCCAATAGTGTTTTAACAGTATTTCCATTTGAAAACATGGTGAATGATTTTAACACTCTGTAGGGATTTAATTTTTGAAACAATATGCTTTTCAGTAGAATAATGTTCCAATAATTCCACAATAACTCTTTATAGGTAAATATCACAATTATTCAATGATAATTTGTAAATACGTAGAATTTCAGTTTATTTAGTTTGTAGTGTATGCGTTTAAATTTTAAATCTGCGTATTTTTTTACTTTATAGTTTTTCTGACTAATGATTCATATACTATGATGCATCTACGTCTCTCGGACATGTTGAGCGCACTGGTTTAATAAAAACTTTTCTAATTGATCGATGGAATGCTATTTTGGAAACAAAAGATAGTTACATCAATGTTACAGTTACTTTGCGTTTCAAATAAGAATAATGGAGGCAATGACCTCCATCGGATAAATCGCTATTTGTCAATCCCTTAAAGTGTGGACCTACGGAAGAAATAATTTTTATAAATAATCTCTATATCCCCGTGAAGGTTAAAAATAAATATTACTTATTACTTAATAAAATAACATATTTTAAAGTGGGATTTTGGTCCCAGAAAACCACGGGTACTGGCCTATCTAAAATGAAAAAAAAATCTATTCTATAGCTATGACGTCACAATATGACGCATTGCATGCACTTTCTGATTTGATGCCACATTTTATGGGAGATTTAAAACAATATAAATTGGGTATTCTAAATCTTTGCATTTAACTTACTACAATATAACATGACTGACGCGTACGTGTTAATCAGCCACTCACACAAAATTGACTTTTTTATTTGGTTATTTTTACCCGTACACTGATTAACATGATGAACATGATGTGGGGTTGTGAAGCGCACGATGATGAATTTTTACATAATCATAGATTGGCGATATAAATAAATACTATTATTTTCTGATTGGTTATTTTTACATTTTAAGCTTTCTTTTTCTAACTGAAGTGTTTACGCGTGGGTTGATGTTGTGTTATTTTTCTTCAATATCTTCAAAGCACTTTATGTTACGTGGGCACATAAGTGCCTCTAATGAATTTCTTAGTTTGCTCTTGATATAGAATTTATTTTTCTGAGAACTTATTTTAACAATAGCATTGAACATATTTTTATCATTAACATTTTCTGGTGTAAGGTTCTAAGTAGGATAATAATTTTAAAAGAGGAATGGAAATGTTGGAGCTATAATTTGCGTCTCGGGTTTTGATTGCAGTGTCACATAATTTTTTCTAAGGAAATGTAAAGGGCGATACTAAGGATAATCCACAGTTACAATCATATGGCAATTTGGGTTCTTGAGTTTTTGTACAAGAATAAAATTTACGAGTACCACTACGTTCTGTGAGATCGTTGTAAATCACATCTTACTAGTATTATAAATGCGAATATTTATATGAATGTTTACTAGTAGGTTTCTCCAGGACGGCTGTATAGAATTTACTACTGTACAAACTTACAAACTTACTGTACAAAATTGAATATATTGACGTAGCAACCGATCTATTCGTGTATATCTCCAAATTGCTCTAGTCAAAAATAATCAATACAGTTGATTGTGTTGCAATTCTTTAAGTATCACATGTTGTTGACACCAATCAATTGGACGATCGTATAAAGCAATTTATAATGATAGTAATAAACAATCATTTAGTACTAGCATCTTATTAACCTTTATGTTGCAAGATAAATAAAAAACACGGTCTACCAGCGTCAAAGTAAGCTATCAATGGACTTGTATCTTGAATCGACTCTTTTTATTAAACTCTTAATCCTTAAAAGATGTTGGTTTTAACGACTTGCTTCTTTATGTTTTTTATTTGGTTTTAAAACGATAAGTAAAAAATAGTTAGGCCAGTACTTTCTTAAATTATACTCAGTCTTATTCGATAAACTCATCACAATCCTAAAGATATACAGAATAACGGAACAACAAATTAAGTATTTATATTTTACCGTGGGTTGCCACTGCCAATAATTATGTACAAATATTATATCGATGTTGTCAGTAATGATTATTCAAGTGAAGAGGAATGGTATATGTTGTACATTTACAAACTAATTAATTGCATAGCAAACAATAAAATAATGTTGACATTTATCAAGAATGTATCGCAAAATATATCGATATAAAATATTCTATTGTATGCTAGCTTTCGATTCATATTTTTCAATTCGTATAACTGTTTTCAATCTTGTGAACTACGATAAATTGAATAACTGAATCAATAGCGTACTAGCCCTGCGGTGTGCATACATGTACAGTACAGTACAGTACAGTCGACATTTATTTATTACCCAATTCATCCGGACCAATTAAGTCGAAAATTTGTCATAGCATAGCATAGTTTTAACGGTGAGTGTGCTCTGGCGTTACATTACTACACTACTGCCATCACTAATTTATATTCAAAGTTGTTTGGTATCCGTCACGACGTATTTTTAGAAATGTTTGTTGTGAGATTATTATAATATTTTGTCTTAGGCGATGTCATTTTTTTGTACCCGTGTTTCGTTATCTACGCTAGACAGCCATGAAGGATTTAATCGTCAAAAGTTTTGTCAGTTTCAACTGGTTTCAGTAAATATTTATTAACCGGAAGTATATTTGATGGACAATTCCTTGTTTATGATAAGGGATTTTGTGGTTTGTTTTTTTTTTTTAAATCAGATAAGATTTTATTATCGATTAATCTAGTTGTGTAATGCGTTTCTTGATAAAATGAAATCCCTGCGACCTCGTGGCATAAGATAGAGTAGTATGATTAGGGAAATAGGTTTGATTCTTAGCAAAATAAAAGTATTTAAAACATTTATCACATTTAGTTGAATGTCTTGCTTGTAAGTCAAATATTTCCATACTAAATGTCGAACTCAACTCCATCCGCGTGGAATTAAATTAACTTAATTATTAGCCAATTTGTTCTTCCAAACTATGTTTCACATCTATGCCAAATTTCATTGATATCTGTTGAACCGATCTGGAGATAACTTCAAACAAACATCCATCCATGCAAACATTCGCAATTATACTATTAACAAGAAGTGAGATTAACAATCTATATAGTAGACATAGAACATATTGTGCTAAGTGTTTTGGGGTTGTATGGATAAAAATGTAAAATAAAAAATGAACAATAAACCAATAACAACAAATTAAGAAGTGTGAGGTTTAATATTGTGATGCATAGATCTTAATCGTATGTTACAGTCGGTCTATTAATTACTCCCGACGAGATTGTGCCCTGATATATCGTATGTCAAAGGGTTAGCTCGGCTCATTCATGCTTCCATCCACAACGTTATTGTATTGTGTTATCCGATATCATCTGAACAATCTTATCGTAGTAACTAAATTTAATCTCTTAATGATCACGTACAATATTTTAATCTCTGGTTCATCACTGTTTTTTTAATTGTGACTAATGCCGCGTTTCACAATGCGTAATTTTATTGACGTGTCACAACGAGTCGTAGCTCAGTCTTTGTCTCCGTCTATGTCCGACACTCGGTTCCGTAGGAATATCGGAAAAATGCAAGCATTGAAATTGGTGGAAACGCACCTTTATATATCAGTTAAAAAACGTCAAATGGATTAATATTGTGTTTGAGATTTCAATAAAAGAATCATAAGGTAAAATTAGATGATGTGTTATCCAATAAATAGGTTATATCTATTCCTTTTGCCTCAATGTTACTTAAACTAGTATTGAAACATTTCTCTTTTATTTACCTCCCTTGAGTTCCGATTCACAGAGGCTATTTGCAGAGCTTTGTATGCAACTACGTATATTAGATTTGAAGCGTTTCAAATTCGATGAATTCTACAGTTAAAATTTTCAATTTAAAACTACAAATTTCTATTGTTATTCACGAAACATTATAATTAAAAATAGTGATTTAAAATATTAAATCAAAATAGAATACACTTTACTGTTAAAATTTATAATAATAAAATAACTTTTGCGTAATAATTGAAGTATATTTTATATTGAAGTTCAATAATTATAAAGGGTGTACTTAAAACTTGGCTACCAAAAACGATAAACGGAGTTTGTTTCAACGTTATCATCTTTTTAGTTTTTATTAATAAATTAAGATCTTTTCAGTCAGTGTTGAACAAATATTTCAAAGGGTAAGACTATAATATGAAGTAGACGAGTTTTCTTTTAAAACTAAGGACGTCGTCGAAAAATAGAGTCTTTCCGTATGGCCTTCGGATATAACAGCTGCTGAACGTAACCCCAAGCAAAGTTAGTTTTTAAGATATTGGGGTTACACACAATGTTGGTCACACAATTAGCCAACATTTATTATCACTTCACATATGCAAACTCTTTGAAAAACAACTCGACTCTACACATCTCGCTTTTGCTTAATCACCCCCTATAATTGTTTTAAGTAAATACTTACACATAATAATCTCAAACCCTTTAAAATACAATAATAGGAAGTAAACAAGGTCAATTCCGATAATTTTTTGAATTTAAAAATATTAATTTTCTAATCGATATCGATTTGTAATCCTCTGAATAAATAATCTGTCAACAGCGCCCTCTAAACATTTATAATTCAAAACTCTGCAAGATATTCTATAATTAATCGAAACAGATAATGAAATTGTATGTGACGTCGAAAAAAAATCATATTTCGTGTAAGGTGTTGTTTTTGCTTTACCTATAGCAAAAAAAAACAAATTAAACATTTTTTGTCTGACCGCAAGCCGAGCTTGTTCTAGGTAATCTCCGAAATGGTTGTGACGTTTTGGCCGGACTTTTCTAAAAGATGTGTGCTGTACTATATGCTACTTTTTTAATTTTGCGCTGACAAAGTCAAGGACGACATTATTTTAAAATAAAATAATTGAAACTGCATAGTACATGTTAAATTTCAGAGACGAACGTATTGGGCCCGCGCCATGTTAAGGGTAGGGAAATGATGAATTAAAATCAATATTGTTTTTTTTTAATTTATTTAAAAAGACTGACTACTTGATGAGTACTTAAATTACCTTAGATTTATGCCTAGATTGTCCTCTATAAAGGTTGAATTCGAACTCACAATCTTTTGCTGCACTGTCTATATTATTAATGTTAAGTCTATTGGCGCGTAATATTGTCCTTTCTATCTCGATTGATAAAAAGATAAGAGGCTTATAGATCACTTATCAGTGACAACAAATCAACAAATACAATAACATTAGAATAGGAAGATTTTAAGTGGATAAATTGAGTGATTACATTGTGTCAAAACTTTAGATATGGCGGCGGAACTACGAAGACATTGACTTTTAAGAGATGGGCCATGCCAAGCGCATTTCCCTCCGCCAAATAAAAACGAACAATAAGTTTTAAAGTTGCTTGTTCCTGCGCTTTCTGTGTGTAAGTGTGTAGATTTTTCTATATGCGGGCTTAATGACATTTAATATTATTATCGTCATCTTTACCTTATTCCCGCGAAAAGTGGCAGAATGTTTTAAAACAGCGACACATTGACTAGTCCTATTCTCTTTAGTCAAAGTATAAAATGTATAGGATCGAATGTCATTTTCTGTGATTGATAAAGTCTGATCGATGATGTTATTTTTAGCACGTGCTGCTTTTATTTATATTTTTCACTTTTTACAAAGCAAAAAGTGAATATTTCTCTGAATTGCTTGTATTGTATTAAATTTCCGAGTATAATTAATTTTACGCGAAATATTTATGGCGTGATGACCCAATTTCATATAATTTATTTCATATATTAATTCATGAATACTATATACAAATTTGATTACAAATAAAAAATCATAAAAATTCGGGCAAAATATTAATAATCAAAAGTTTAATTTGTTTTTTAAGTTTTGTATAGACCATACGATAGTGGAAACAGAAGGAAAATGTAAGACAGACTCCACATTTATTACTAAGACTAATAATGTAACTATTAATCTTGTTATCTTAATTTATGGCTATTTAAATGGTAATAATATAACGCGAAAATAAGAGTTAACAATAAAATAAACGTAACTACACATCAAAATGACAATATTTTTTACCGCAAACACTTCAAACAATTCGTTTTGAAGTTTAAAGTTAATAAATCAATGCGTATTACATTTGTAAAGAAAATAAGTTATAGAAGTTAGTTAAATGATTGTCGTCCTCTACTCAAACGATGATGAATTGTGAGCAACAAGAACACTAATGACAAAATAAATCGAGGTGAAAAACTCCTTTTCATTGTTGTAAAATAACCCAGGTGACGTCATTCGCTTATGTAATCTACACGTACATATACACTCAAGTATATATCCACAAAGACATGTGTCATGCAACAAGTTTTTTTTTATAAGAGCTGGGCCGTAGGATCACTGATTTCTTTTTTTCCAGTTCGATATAATGACTAGTCTTGGTTAAATGAAATGAAATGATTTAAAATACACGCTAATTGTAAATTCAAATTATAAAATAATTTATAAATATATATTTTTTTATCTATAAACTGCCAGATATACTAACATGCAATACAATTTTTACTTTTTAAATAGTATGTTCTAATTTTTTATTAATTTTTAATCCAATCCATTCCATTTCTTTGACATGATTCCAGCCAGTACTTTAATGTTTAGTATACCCTTTTAAGCGTCTTTGAGCGTTTTCTAACGTTAGTTCACATACACTACTTTTATCGCTTCACTATATTCGAAAGCTTTGCAACTTTGCTTCTTTACTTTATACAAGCTTTAATTTAAAGGTTCGACCTCCAAAGAGCCAGCCAGCTGGCGAATGGGTCATTAGAAAAAAAAAGTGGTCACAGCGGCTGTGCTCATCTGACAGTTTCTAAAAAAAATAAAAGTAATTTCATAAAAAATCCGTTATATAAATAATGCAAGGTTTATGTTTTATAAATAGCTTTCATGGAACACCTTATTAACTTTTTATAAATGTAAATGAAACATACATTGTTATTTGAGTTACATAACAAAATAATTTACCGTATAGTCCAAAAATCCGTTCTAAATCACAACGATAAATGATATGGATGCCTGTCCATTAAAAAACAACGTATAGGTCTTAATTGGTAGGAGTCGTTAGAGCACGTTTTGTAGTCTCACCTGTCCAATACTTCGCTGCGAGCGTTTTAATTTCTTTTTAATGAATTTTCCAACGTGCAGGTTCCATGCAAAGATTTCCCATCCGGTCTGGCGCGCTTAGGAAATCAAGTTAATATTGCACGTAACTAGATTATTGGTTTTTGACGTTGAGGTCAGGCGCAGGTCGTCTCTATACCCTCAATACTGAGGTAATTCTCTCAGCTCACTGAGCCGTAACGACATTATACATTAAATGAGTTAATTTACTATAACTTTAATGAGTTTTTTTCATATCTTTCTTATAGACAGTTCGATAGCTGCGTAAATTGCGAAGTAGTGTTTTAAAATTAAAATTGGTGAACGTAAAAGTGTATATTATTGGAACATCTTACGTATTTGGTTAGCCTAAGTACTGAAAACCCAAAGGTTACTTACTATAATAACTATGTTTAGTTAGTTTGATATGGATGAATTAGTGGACATGGAAAATTTTTTCAGCAAAAAAAAACCTTTTTTGTTTTCGTAGGTACTCGATATAAACTTTACGCGCGTAAGATCGACACGAATTTCATATTTATTGGTAACCAAGGTCCGTTCAATTTAATTTATTCTACAGAAACAAAAAGGCCACCTCGCGTCGTCAAGTGTGTTTTATAAAACTTGAATCGAAAAAGTATATCAAAGTTGTTATTAGCGTTGTGTGCAGATAACGACTTTTTTAAATGGTGTCAATGCTGAGCTGGTTTTAATTTCATTTTCCTCTTTAAAACCTTGATAACGGCAGATACGCATGGGGCGCTATTACATTTGTATTGCACTTTAAATGATATGGTACATTGCTCTCTGCGACCATAGTGTTTACTACGCTATGTAATAAATTAGGTGTTCGTTTTAATTGCACGTCAGGCAGAAGAGTACCAAATGCAGGGTTTTAATAAATTAGATTTTCTAAGGTATGGAAAAATGTCGGCACTATATTTTGTTATGTCTCTATTTTTTTTAATGAATCTGTATATGAATAAGTTTTTATATGAATGTTTTGACGCGGAAGTAGGTTAGGCAATGTCCACGTGACCACACGATTGGAATTCAACCGAGTGTCGATGTTCAGTGTCTGTATCTGCCGTGCGTCCGACCGCAACGTCTATTATTGATCATAATGTAACTGTATAGCAACATGATTGTTTATATTATTAATGGTTAATGCGATCTAGTTTTATCGTGTTTTAAAAGGCTTAGCACTAAAAAGGTTAAATTGGCCACGAGCCAGAAATAGTAAACTTCACTTGTTGCTCTTAAGAGCCTCGGTGGCGCAGTTGCTAACGCTTGACCGAACTGTATTGTAATCCTATAGTTCCAGGTTCGATCCCCATCATTTTCCAGTAGGTTTTTTAATCCGAATTCATAAGGTAAAGAAAATTATCGTGATGTAACCTGCACATATCTCCGAAGAAACTCAAAATATGTGTGTGTGTCAACCTACCCGCGCTAGGCCAGCATGGTTGAAGCTCCGAGCTGCTTGGTAAAGATTGTTTAAGAATGCCAACTAAGTGTGTATGTAATATGTGTGTTTCTTTGATTTGCTCGTACTAATTACTGTACAATATCTTGCCCTTGAACGCTTAACATCAGAGGAAATATACTTCTTGAGATTGCAAGCAAACATCCGCGTGCCAAAATATAACCGCATCTGTCAAACGGCAAATGTTTATTTTTCGATGATTGCCAATTCATAAAGACGTACATGTTTGGGAAAATTCCCTTTCGAAATTCAGTAAATAATCGCTGGATTTCCACCGTCATCTTGTTACATCAATATTACCATTTATGATTTGGCAGAATCAAAACAATTGCTCATATTTAAGTTTTCCAATACTCCTAATCATTATAAACATTTTGATAACAATAAACTCAAACTATACATATATTGCAACATTAATAAAGTCGTTTAAGTCCTCCGTTATCGGTGGTCGGGCTACAATTGAATACCTTTTGTTTTCCGTATCTTTTAAATCGGCCTGAATCATCTTTCAAATATCTCAAGTGTTGAATATGCACATTTAATTGTAGTTTAATACATTTTATTTAATTGCATATTGTGCAATTACACGGGTATCTACTTGTCCACTAAAATTAATAAGACAGAGTAATTTAATGACTCGTATTTTAATGTAATAATAATCGAAATAAAAATGCTCGTGTGTGCGAGAATATTTTAGCCGCCTTTTTTTTCTAAGTTCTGCGCTGACAAAGTCGCGGTCGACCTATAGTTAAATTATAAAACTAATATGTGCGAGTGACCCCTAATACCATGTCCAAATGTATAGGACGCTATAAAAAATGTCTCGGATTCCAGCTGAGCAATATATTGTAACTCTTTTGTTTATTTAGTTTTTAGATAGTAGACGTTAGATATACAAAAGTTAAACATGACATTAGTTAAATATTTAATTTCCGTCATGACTTAAGAATGTCATACACGAATTGTCTTAAACATTTGGTTGACCTGGTGGCACTTACAAGTTTTAAGGGTTACCAGTGAAAAAAAATCCCTAATTTCTTCCGAAAGTCGTCTATTTTACAACAACCAAGCATTGGTTTTCAACTTATGAATTTTTATGGAATTTCTATATTATGAAAAGGGCAATATAGTTAATTCACATATGTTACAAATGCCATTACGTCCTTATGAGACTATACCAGTAGATTATAGAGTTTTTCCAGCGACAACTTAAAACATTCTGCGTGTTACCTTTAGTTTAGGTTTATTTTTGAAACACGGGTTCTCGTCCTGTTGACCCATTGATCTGCAATTTAAAGCACGTCTTTATTTCCGATGAAAATATAATTAATACATGAAAAAATATTATTGTAAATTAATATTAGACGGTTATTTTTTTACTAAGTTCACGTTTTTTAAGAGATAAATAAGATAACAATGTTACTGAGGAGATATATATTACTTTTAAACATTGGGATTATGATCGTGACTGAAAATTAAAATTTATGTTGCTTACTTTTTAAAAACAATAAAACACATTGTTGATGCAAAGTTATTAATGATTAAGTCACGTGTATGTAAATGTATTTTTTAAGTTAAAAGATTAATCTTAATTTACACTTAGGTATTGCTAATAATATAAAATCAATTTCCTTTATATTAGAAGTTAATTGTAGACAAAAACTCGATCAGCAGAAGATCTTACAAACGTATTGTTTATTTCCCACCAAGTGTTGTCCGCGACTCTGTCTATCCAGAGTTAAATAAACTTAATTTTCTAAGTGTTCGAGTAGACTGTTCTACATCTATGCCAATCAGTGAGGTCCATGTAGACGTTGGACATACTTTCAAACATCCATACACTACCTAAATATTAGCATTAATATTATTAGTAAGAAGTGTATAGAATATAAGTAATAACCTTTTCATACCTTGTCATATGTCATGTGATTAAGTTCGCACATACGTAGTGTATATACGAAATATAACATCTATATATAACAGTACATAGTCCGAGTTATAAATATTACGTTAATTACAACATTCGATGACGTAATGTCTACGCAAAACTCTTGTAATAGACTCGAGCAGTGATTTTGTCTAGGGTGTTACGCGGAGCACGTTTTTTTCCAACAAATTGCCGACTTATGTCTGGTATGCCAATTGCCAAGTTTCGTGTGAGAACATTGCCAATTGTTTTCTAATACAAATTCGATTTTAGCTCGTGTTATATTTAGATGATTTTTCATACAATGAAATTGTGTCGATATAAAGCACGATAAGTAATTTCTTTCTCTTTTACCTGTCTTTTTACTTTCATGAATTTTAACCTTTTCATTTATTGTTGTTATTATCAATTTAATAATTATTTAACAACCGATGAAAATACATAAGCACACATTTCACTATAAAAAGACTATAACTAAAAATCAACCAACAAATCACCATCTCAAAGGCCAGCAACGCATCTGCGGTTCCTCTGGTATTGCTAATGTCCATTGGCGTGGTTGAACACCTTAGTGTAACCGCTGATAATTTGCCCCCTTCTGTTATAAAAAAATGAAAAAAGTATTGTCTCATTTGAATATTATGTAAATGATTACACATTATAACATAATATAATATTGTTTACAAAATATATTATGTTTTGTAACCATATTTAAACTTTGTCATATCGAGATAAACATAAAGATACAAAAGGAAGTGTTATTCACGATGTGCAACTAACTCTCTTAACTACCAATCAGTACTCCACTTTACAAAGTTACCGCTTTTATCTCTATAACGACCGGAATTCAATGTATTTATGTATGTATGTACATAATAATAACGACCATTGTCCAATACACTGGTTGCAGCTCAATGAAGTTGTTGGTGGCAATCATGTCGATTAGCAAGAGCGGATTGCATTTCGAGTGGACGATAGGGGGGCGAAGAGTTAGAGGTGTTAAGTCAGGGTTGGCACTTACACTGAATATTGTAATGCCCAAAAATTTAGCATTACTTATAATATAATACGATCATATTATTATTTGTCTGTGGGAGAAACCACATCCCGACCAAGAAGGAATACGGCAATTCGTCTGATGAGTGTGCGTGCCGTAGGCCTAATTTTAATCTACATTTCCTTACCCTATCTGTATTAGGAAATGATGTGAAGGGCAAGTGGATTTGGTGGAGGACGCGGAAAAATTCTATTTCTGTGCGTCCCCTCCTCCGTTGATTAAAGGTAGGCAACGCATCTGCAATTGCAAATTGGGCAGTCAGTTCGCAATTTCGGCGAATACAGGTGGCCGTATGTACATTTGTCATCTAATAATATAAAAAATAAACCGGTCTAGTGCGACTTGCACACGCGCATCTAGTGTTCCATACAAGCCTCTAAGCGTTCATGAGGAAAGGGGTAAGTTTTAAATTATTAACAATTTTTAGTCCGGTCAATTTAAGACATTCCAATTTACATTAGTTTACAAAAAGTTGAAATCTGGTGAAATAGTTTAAAATATAATTTTAAATAAAATTTGAAAGTTTCCCATCTTTACTCGGTATGATTTTTTTATTCAAGGTCAAAGGGAAAAAAATAGTTTGTTTATCATAAAAATACTTCAAACAAAAATTGTAGATCACAAAATTATCTATAAAAAATCTTTTGGTATTATACATTTTTCCTACGAGCTACCGTTTCTGAGATAAAATTATTTAAAAATTTGTAAGAGTAGTTATCGTCATAATATCTATGAGTACGCCTCAAAGATACATCTCCAGAGTTAAAATACACATATGTTTAAAGCTTTTTCCATAGATTATTATAACCAACTAAATATAGAACTTGAGTAAAAAAAAATGTTTACACTTTATATTAGAGTATCATGAGTAAATTTGTGTCTAAATTTCAACTCAAACTATTAACAAGAAGTGCGTCTGATTTAAATTACGAGATTAGATTCAAATAAATGTTTAATGTTTTTAAAAACTTTACAATTAAATATTTACAATATTATAAAGTTGACAACCCTAGTAAGGAGGGCGGTATCGACCGCGCGCGTCCCTGACCTTAGAAAAGTGTCGCCTCACACCCCGCTGCATTATCGCTGGCCGGATTTCGCTCGAGATAATAATAACCGCTACTCGAGTCGAGCCGGGAAGCACGTGGTGTTTTGTATACGATGCGTCGACCACAACATCGGCCAATCATGACGTGAATGCACATGATATTATTCAATATGCGTTTGAAATAGTTCTTATATGGATGATATTAAGAGCTATTTTAATTAGTAGCTTTAATTATAATTAATAAAGGTATCTAATAATAAATACAATTAATGAACGTGTTTGAGGATTGAAAAAAATATATTTTGTACAAGTCTGATAAAGGAATCAAGTCAAGAAGTAAACATGAATGGAGCAATTCTTTAAGGCGGCACACACAAATATTATGTATGGGTGTTTATTATCCCATAACTTATGAACGGATTGAGAGATCTGAATAAAATTTGGAATAGAGATAGATTAAAGCGTGGAATAGCGCATAGGATGCTCGTTTTTTTATTTCTCACTGACGAAGTAGCGGTTCAGTCATTAAATAATTTGTAACGCACGGCAAAATTAATGCCATGTAAAGGTCAACAACTCTCGAAATAATTAGTATCAGGTATAATATATTTAGAACCGTTAGCGAGCACTCGCTCTTGTAAGCGTTTTCGTGTTATCTAAACGATTGAACAGAAGAGAAAGGACCTTCCCTGTCCTCTTATAAACCCCGTTAAAGTGAAGGGCACACTTTTAGTTTCCAAGAGTTTATTTTCAGTTTTTTTTTAAATTTTATTTTATGATGTAAAACATCAATCGAATAGAATCGATCGATTTGTCTTAGTAATAAACTTAATACACTATTATGACATTACGCCATCTCTTTCATTGTCTAGGTAGGTCTCGGGGTCTACGGAAGAACCGCAATAAAATGCTTGAAATATAATTAAGGATTTACTAATTGAAGAAGAAACGTAGCATGGGGATCGACCAATACCTGTTAGGTTTTGGGAAAAGGTTTATGAAATAAAAAAGGTTTGAGAATCTTTACCTGCGATACTTATCTTTACTTACTAAATAATGAAAGTTTTTTTTTAAAATATTCTGTTGACGAATATAAAGGTAGTAGGATAAGAAATATGTTTATTTAATGAACTCATGCAGTTACAGCAGTCACAGTTATATTATATGTATAGTTAATAGTTCACGGTTAAATCAATTACAGCTACATATGAGCATTAATTAAACAGGTGTGTTTAGCTGTGTCTAGAACTAGATTAAGGTAGTCTAGAATTTAACTGTACTCACACATACTTATAAAGATAATCTGACAAAACTAAGTTGTCTTAATTGTACAAAGTACTTTATATCATGGAACGTGTCTTTTAATATTTCAAATTATATGTAACATGGTGTTCTATTAGTTTGTTTGTTTCAGTTTATTTAAGAAATTCTCAACTTACCTTTGACTTTGAATGATAGTCTAGACGGGGTTTTATAAAATTTACTAAGATAAATTTCAGTGCAAAGTGTTTGAGTTTTTCTCTCTTATATTAAAGTCTGTAAACATCTATATTTAAATTCATACTAAAATTTAAGCGGCTTGTTAGGGAGAAACATGTAAAGTGTGTGTGGGTTTCAAGATGTTTTCCAAGCATTTCTGCTTTCTATATATATTACAAAGTGGCTTATTCATTGGAAACGAATCAATATTTATACAATTTCTCAGTCTGTTTATTTTCGTAAAGAATCTTGGAGTTATTGCTCTTAATATTTTTAATTGCTTTGTTTGTTACTAGTATTTAATACTTTTGCATACTAAAAGCCGATGTAATATTGAATTGACTCCTTACACATATCCCTTATCACATAATCCATCTATCTATACTTATTTCTCTCTTCTTGTTCAATATAAAAATGAAATTGAGATATTAATTGGAAGTTTGATTGCATATTTTTTTATATATGTTTTCCCGCAAGCGATGTGTTGCGGTCGCGTTGGTAGGTGATATGTTCTGTCAACTTTATTCAAACATTCATGTCAAATGTTCAGATTGTTGGACAAACATTTGCAGAGTTACGACTAACACTTCGCACTTTTGCTGTATATTTATTTTGTTCCGATATGTTGTTGTGGTTAGAGTTTGAATATGAACAGCCAAAGTACAAAAATAGGAATCAATTTTTAATTATACGGATAAAAGATACTTTTCTGTGAGAAATCGAAATAAAAAAATCTGTTTAATTGTGTATTGTAGTCCAGTCGACGTGTTTAGTTATAGAGTATAGGTTCGTATGAAACTTTCCATATATTAAACAAGTGTTGAAGTTATATAAATACGCCCAGTTCAGGACACGGTTGCATTTACTTAGGAAATTAATAACATTAGTAACGGAGTAACTGGACCTGAGTATTGATATACCTTAAGAATGAACGTAATAAATGTACGCTACGAGGAGTCGCCTGCGACTTTCTGCGGGGAATTAAAAAAAAAATAGTATACTATGTTGTACAACCTTGCCTTGCCAAATTTCATCGAGAGTCGTTGATTCATTCTGGACATACCCATAGCATACATCTTTCGATACGTACATCTAAACTTTTGCATTTATAATATTAGTAAGATATTAGTGTGCGTTAGCTGTAAACCTTGCCACAAGCAGTTCTAACAGGTTCGTCAACTCGTTGTTGTCGCGAGGTTGCTTAGATATCCTTTTTATATCGAATCGCGTTTAAAAAAAAAATAACTCGACAGCAATGCGTATAATTAAAATATCCTGATAGTTATATTAATATTGTTTTTGTTTGTTTTGTTAGTTTTTTTTATATCATTACTAGCCATCGCCCTCGCAAAATTAAAGAAAACTTAAAGTAGCCTGTGTTCTTCCAGACAATGTTGAGCCGATCCGTAGATACCTTGTAACAAACATCCATCGATTGATCTATCCATCCATCTAAACTTTCGCATTTATAATATTAGTAAGATTTAAGTTATAAAATAACAAATGTCCATAATAAAAACTATATCTTTCTGACATATATTAATACGTAAAAAAGAACAAAAAAGAAAAACATGAAGCTGTGACACGGGATACGCAATTACGGGCTCGGTGTCCAGCAACAGCTTTGTGACAAGTTTCCTGGAAAAAATCCCTGTTTTATCAAAGAGAATGAAATCGCAGTCTGACTGTAGTATGTTTAATTTACAGGTTTCGTGAAATCCATTGAAATACTGTATGTAGCTTGATTCGCAAAATACGGAATTCGTTATTTAAAAAGACGAATTTAACGTAAAATCTCATGATCCTTTGAAATTTGATGTGTAGGAAATATCAAAAACCAAAACGTTTTTAGAAAAAAACCAGCCAGTTCAGTAATTGCAATTATCGGAAATCTCATTGAATTTGAAGTAAAGGCAGTTTTGTACTCTTACCTATATATAAATTTAGCATATCTGGGCATAGGCACGTCTTCACGGGTTTATACGAATTTTGTCTAATAACTGACGTATATTGATTTTTTTGTCGTTCACCGACATAGTTCAGCAACAATCAGTAACTCTGGAACAAATTAAATAATATTTGATACAAGGTCATGGTACATAGTAGCGTCTCTCGCCGATTTGCAGCCATTTTTGTTGTCGCGCCAGTGAAAATTAAAGAGGCTCTTACAAAACATGTAGGTAATGGAAAGGAGAAGGATAACATGTATTTAATTTAATCAAATATTAATTTCGATAGTACGGACAAGCTATAAGATTCAATAATGTTGGATAAATAGAAAGAGCAAAGCTTCAAGCGATCGCTAATCCTTCCGTAATGTATATTGATTGAAACGAAATCCGTTAGAATTAATATCTCGATAAAAAGCTAAATCAGTTTTAAATTAATCCTGAACGAAATTTTTCCATTTCTATCACAGAGCGTTAAAGTTTTTAGATGAAAAAATTATGATAGATAATTAAACGTTTGATTTAAAAAATAATTTAAAATATTATAATTAATTGTTAGACCTTTATACAATGAATAGGTTTGTACCAAAATATTTTGACCATGGTTTTCCACGGCCGGAAAACCGGGTTGTTTTTACAAATGTTTTGATAATGGAAACCTATGGTTTGATGTGTTTTTTTACAATCCAAATGACAATTTTTAAACAGTTTATACTGTATATAAAACTATTGGATTACACAGACAGAGTTTTTAGTTCCTTTGTTTTAAAACCTTATACACATTGGAATAATGCAAATAAAACCATTGCAATCACAATCATAAGGCTGGAAGACAATCACAATATGGATGTTGCTGAAGCGCTCCGGACACGAGTTGAATTGAATCGTTAACTGGAATAATATTCATCTATATATCTTTGAATTGCTTCTAATGAATCGATTTCAAAATAAAATCTGTAATACTGTATTATTCTTTATGTTACTTCTTATTTTCTTTTACTAATATTATAAATGCCACTGTTTAGTTGGATGGATGTATGTTTGTTTGAAGGTATTTTCGGAACAACTGCATGAATCTCTTTGAAATTTGGCACAGACGTAGAACATAGTCTGGAAGAACACCTAGGCTACTTACTCGTAATAAGTTTGTTTTTATTACGCGCGGACGGAGTCGCGGGCGACAGCTAGTTGTTACATATTACTACTCAAAAGTATACAAAAATTCTATAAATAAAAAAAAAACAAGAAACAAAGAAATCCCGACCGCTTGATTAGTTGCCACCATTTACTATAACAAAAAAAACAATGTCGCCCTTGAGTATTCATCCATTGTCATTTAAACATTATATAACTCTTCACCCATGTCGGTATAAGTTCCGCGAATCACGTTACTTCTAATACGATGTACAGAGAGCATTTAACCATTCTCCGAGCATTGCCAAAGCAAAGTAGTTTTGACCAAAGAACTTACACGGCAGAGTACAATGTAGGTATTATCCGGCTTTAGTTCATATTTGTATGAAATTGTGCACAATTCTATCAAGGTATTACGTTTGAAAAGATGTATGGCTTTACAAAATGGTCTGTACAGTGTCTGTCGGGACACGGCCGTTCAGTACAAAAGGAAAATTTATCTCTGTTAAGTACATCAAAAAAGATTATAATTTATCTAAAAAGGTTTGATATATTGTAAAGATAGTTTTCTTATTAGCTACTGAACTTAAAGTACATACTGCTACTGAACTGTTAAAGTGTTAACGTTTATGTCTCTGAAGAAGTCCCTAAGTATCGGTTTAGAATGATAAATCTCCACTAAAGAACTACTTAACTAACAGTCTATAAGAGAAGTTATTATCCCAAAAAATACAGATTAGATATTTTTTAGTTAAACGCGTGTTTTAACCCTTTGACCGCCGGTAATTCATATGATGAACGTCAATGTGGTTTGTGGTACATACGCCATTTGTTATTTATTAGTTAAGATCGAATTTCGGAAGCTTGGGCATAATCATATTAGAATAATCATGATTTATGTTGATGTTAATTTAATACGATGATAGGGTTAAATAAAATGTAATTAATATACTGTTCTTTATGGCCACTTTTTAGTTTTTAAAATGTTTGTCTATCATTAATAATTCGGCATGACCTACATAATACTTTAAAACATTCCTTATAATTTTGTAACACAGTATTCAGTAAACTAAAATCATTACAAAGGAAATAGCAACTAACAATATGAATTGAATTCTGCTGACCTTTGCTTACCTAACCCGGATGCACTGACATCTCGCACAGAGATTCGGATCCGAAACAATCTGTATTACTAGTTTTTCACGTAGGTAGAACAGTCGACAAAGCATAGGTATTGTTTACACAAATGCCGTAAAACACTACTGATCGGTCTCGGTGTATCCTCAAATAACAGTACTGCTTCATCCTATTATTCTGTCTCACTGTCTGCCTGTGAAACTAGCATTAATCTCTCTGCAAAATGAGCTTGACAAAGCTTTAAGCAAAGTGCGCTAAAAGCTCCAAATCCAATTTACCGTAGTACTCTTACTAAAACTAAAACAAAGTGGTTATTGAATAACAAAATATCAAACAAAATAAAATGTGTAGTAATCGAATTTCAAGGCATATTCTGCCACTTTGCATATCGCAAAAAAAGCGCGGATCGCAGTTCCAACGGGGCTCTTGTGACGTAAAACCTAAAGCGTTGAGGGGACGGGTGGCTGGAATCCGGTAGTACCGCGGTGACCACATGATTCTTATTAAAATAGGACAAGTGTTTGTTTTATTCTGATGGTGTACCCGAAAAACTACTTGACGCAATTAAAAATATTGTAGACAATGAAATAGCGTAGCGCAAGTAATTAAAGTGGGTCTTGGCATCTGACAAAAGAGAACGCCGACGCCGCGCCACCTGTCCTTCGCCATCTTCTTTTCTTAATTTTGAATTTTAAATTCTAGCACTTTTTCAAGAAAGCGTGGGAAGAGGAAGTTGTGAGTGGCGCGAGACGTTCTTGAAGGGGAAATTTGCACTTTCTCCCCTCATTTGTCTATTTTTATGGTCAGTGGTCCCTACACTAAATTAGCGAATGCAGTTCATCGTTTGTAAGTTTGCAACCTTACGCTAAAACTGGAAATAAATATCCGAGATTGTAAAGTTCGTGTGGGTACTATCCTTAGGACGGTGTGGCGCGTGTGGCAAGCGTGTAGCGGCGATACAAGCAACAGTGGTGTCGGGGCGCGCGCGGCATGCAGGCGGGCAGCGGACGCGCGCGCCTCTGCCGTACCTTTCCCGCCAGTCTCTCCCCGACATCCCGACCTTATGAACTAAAACTTCGCAACGCACTGCACATTCGGATGCAATCTCTCGCGGTTACCGTATATCAGATTTCCTTGCACGTTCACATCCGCGTCTTTAACATTTAAATCGGCTCAATATTTTTTGTGATACCTGAAAATATATATAAAAGTAGAATTATGATTATGGTAAGAAATAATTAAATTAATTATAGAAAGTTGATTCGACCTTGCATATAACCAATCATATAAAATTATGTCACTATGTCTAAAAATAATTTTAGTTTTTTTATAATAAATATACAGTATTGAAATTAAATTAATTTAATGACAATAAAAAAAATAGTGAACTTTATGTAAATAATTGGCGGGCTATCGTAAGTTATTCTATTTCACTTTGTTATTATTCTAAGCGTCAGAATTTTGTCTGTGGTAAGTATCGTCCGACCCTGACCTCCGACCACGTCGTTCCTAACCGCAGCCTTAACGATTATTTTCATCTTTTGTCTGGTTTCCTTAATCTCGACTATACTTTAAATAGGGCTGCGAATTTCAATAGGCACATTGAAAAGTATGCGTGGGCAGATGGATGGATTTCGGTCAACGAACTCATTATATTTAAAAGAGATTTTAAAACTTGCATAGGTTCCTTAACCTCGTATCACCATTCATATTAAATGCTTTTAAAAATCCTTTCAAAATATTCAGCAAAGAACCCTTAGTATTTATTAAAATTATATTTACGGTTATATTATACATTTTTTATTTTAACTTAAAGATGTGTTTATTACTGTAGAACTGTAAACAGTTAAATTTTATTACAGTTAAAATTAACTATAACTTGATTTATTGATTGTTTAATTGTCCCAATTTTCTTATTAATTATTATTATATCTAATATTAATTTTTTATATATCACTAGCTTTTGCCCGCGACTTCTGTGCGTAATGAAAAAAACCTTTGTAAAATATATGCTCTTTCAGACTGTTCTATATCTATGTCAAATTTCACCGAAATTCGTTAGAAGATACCTTCTAAAAATATGCATCCATCCATACAAAATTTCGCATCTATACTAATATTATAAAGCGGAAGAGTTTGTTTGTTTAAACACGCTAATCTCAGGAACTACTGGTCTGATTTGAAAAATTCTTTTTTTGTTGGATAGTCTATTTATAGAGGAAGGCTTTAGGCTATATAACATTACGCTGCGACCAATAGATTTTTTAATCCCGCGCGGACGGAGTCGCGGGCGACAGCCAGTGTATAAAATTGTATTATTATTAATTCGCGAATACGAGTAGTAAAATTTAAAATTTAGGTGCGAATTTAAAAATAATCTTTAATTACTTAACGAGAACCTTCATTAAACTATCCGATGTTTGTAACTTTCCTCCGACCCTGACCTACACTCGGACTTAACACTTCCACAGAAATCTTGTTTCAATCTCTAATTAGACCTTCTATCTCCGGACATGCTACGAGTTTCCAGTATTTATGTGCATACGTCTATACCACATATGTGTAAGAATCTCGTAACACGATGTAATCCCTCGATTAACTTGGAAACTAATAAAACAGTCTTAATGAAATTACACAAGAATGTGTAACTTGGTTCAATTTAAAAGATAGTACAGTTTGTATCTCGATATTTACCTTAATTTTTGTAACCATTTTTGTAGTTACATTTTATTAATATATTGTTATGTGCAATAAAATATAAATAAAAAAGGCCTAGGGTGATAAGTGTAGGCTTCTATTGCCGAAATACTCATAAAAAATAATAACGTTTTTACCTGTAGGAAAGAAAAGGAAAGTTTTTTTTAATGCGAATAATAATTAACAATATTATAATTGCTAATGAAAGCTTTTCAATAACATCTCAATATACCTGTAAACAAGCCGAGTGCTCCCGAATGCAAATAAAATCATTTCATTGAAAATAGCGCTAGGTTTTACAGCGTCCGTGAGATTATTAAAACTGATCACTTTCGTGCTCACGTGTACCATTGTGTACACAATGCGCCGTTCCCGAACGGAAATTCATTAAGTTGTACAATCGCGTACATAAATTTGGTTTCATTAAATGTTTTTCATTAAATCCCCATGAGTGACCTTTGTAAACAATGATGTTTAATTTTGTGTTTACTTTGAAGTCATTATGTTGTCATATTTGCTAGTTTTACTGTCACAATTTGTGTACTCGATGATACAAGAAGGCGGCTTCGGGTAAACACGGTTAGGACAGATAATGACATTAGCAGCTCCAATTCGATTAACGTTATACCGATAGCAAGTTAATTTATTCCCCTATAGAAATAATAATTGTGTAAAAATTATTTATTTATCAAACGTATACTAATCAATGAAAATTGTCATGACCCAGATTTTCTGCGATATCATTTCGCAACATGCATCTAAATAATTAATTGAAGAAAGAACTTGGCTATTTTAAGGGTAAAATCCGAATGTATAGTTGTGTTTTGTGTTTTTTGTTATTCAAAAGTCTTCTTAATTAATTTGTTAGCATAAACTTGACTTGTTTTATATTATTCTCTTTTATTATTTTAAGAGTGGAAGCATGAATTCCGGAATAATTAATTTACTTATATGTTTTTACTTAATCATGTACTATCTTTTTCATGGATTTTTATGACCGATTGGGACAGACAGATATGTTAATTATATTTATGCTTTTTATGTAGTTTAATATAAATACACAAACATTAAACTTAAAAGAAATGTACTACTTTTTAGTTGTTTTTCTTATTTAATCACTTTTTGTCTTTAATGTGTTTTTAATCATACAAAATTGTTTTGCACTGACATCGCTAGTAGGACATTACAATGTTTTGTTTTGCTGACCGTACTTTAAGAATTTGGTCGTTAGTGCTTCATATTATTAATATTCTATATTATTTACGTTGAAGGTAAAAATGTGAGTCGACTCGAGTTTTCATTACGTTTTCAATATTTAATGAATGGATTGTGATGCTTTTATACATTTCGCTGTGAATCGATCCATGCGAAAGCGAACCGGCACCAAAACGTAGAGTAGCGCAAAAGACATGAAAAGTTATTGTCCTTCTAGAAGCGAGCATACAAGGTCCTCAAAGGCCAGCAACGCATCTGCAGTTACTCTGGTGTCCCGCCGTCCATTTGTCTATTTTCTTATAAAAAGTTTCGAAAATATTATTAGTCATTTTATTATTTGCTTTCGAGACTTTAATTAAATTTATGCATGTTATATCAAAATTTGGTACGGTACACTTTCACGGGTTAGTGCCAGAGGCATTAGAGGTTTGAAGAAATTGTACCCTTTGCAAATGCAAAACATGTCAAGCTAAATGAAAAAGGATGGCAAGATGGCAACCCTGGGCTTATCACTGCTATCGTCTCAGATAACACCTGTGATTTTATTGTTTTCGTGACCAACTTTTTTTATTTCTAGAACGGATTGTCCTCGTTGGCCTACGTAGGCATTATTTTAATTTTCGTTATGTTTTAAAATTAAAAAAAAACAAAAAAATACTTATAAGGCTATTACTTATCTATAAATAAAAATCCTACAACCAACATTACAAAATTAAATATTAAAACAAATTGTATGTAGCATTGTAAATTTTTACTAAACATAGTATTATGACGATAGCTTAAAGGGCCGAATCGTGTCGTGGCTAGGCGTGTCTGATTGTATTAATAATTCCTGAGCTTCAAACTTGAACGTCGTAACCAAGTGGCGACAGTTACATAAGTTGTTCTACATACGGAGTCCATAATCAATCAGTAATAACATACTGTAGCGTTTACATAACAATGAAAAAAAATCTATAACTATTTTCTATTCGTTTATTTTGAGTTACCCATTTTAAATCAAGGATAAAGCAGTAAGTGTCGATATAATAGCAAAGATGGATGAATTGTAAAAAGTTACTTGATCAAGACGGGAGCGATAGATGGATCTGAAAGATAGTTTGATCTAGAGGATGATAACCTGGTGCGACGACCCACCATAATTAGTATAACGACAGGGAGATGATGGTATGTTACTAGTAGTCGATGCTTTATTATATTTAATCTGAAGTATTTAATCATTTGATTTCATCCAAATCTATTCAGTAGGTCTGTATTTATGTCGTAATAAGCATCCATCCATCAATTAAAACTTTTACATTTATAATTATGTAAATTAATTTAAAATTAAGATTTCCTCTTTCATGTCGCATGTTTTAGTTTTCATAAAACTTAATTAAACTATGTAGTGACATTAGGACTTGTAATTTTTCTTTTAATTAATTTACAAATTATTTTTAATTAATTAATATCGATAAGTTTCTGTGTTTACTTTTTAGTACACCGCAGAGCGACGACATTTCCAAGGTGCTACGTTCTCTGTATATTTTTCCATTCAATTCCATATCTTATTGCCATTCCATAGTCGGTGTCGCCTCACCTTGACTCGAGTGTTTACATTCCGTCGCTTATTTTACTTCGGACACAAACATCAGAATGGATTTGGAATTTCTTTTCAATACTTCCGATTTTAAACGGCGTTATTAGCTGATTATTAATTACAACAGATTTTTTTAAAGTTACACTAGTTAATATATAAATAGTTTGGTGATTCTTATTTATTTTGGCACTAAGTAATTAAGATGAATTATTGAATATTAAGTAAAAATTACTCTTATGCAATAAAAACCGCATCAAATTCAGTTGGACCGTATCTATGATTAGAGTGAACGGATTCACAAACACGGACCTGTTACAGACTTATTATACGAGTATTAATTAATTAATACTTGGCTTTAATTAGTAATTGCTTTGTCTTTGTCTTCTCTTTTCTGTCAAAGAGAACGAGATATATTGCTATAACTATACGTTTACGTATTTGGGTATTGGTAACCGAGAGTAAATTATACCATACATATTGATCGTAACAATTGCCTTTATATATCGTTATTACATATCAACTATATGACATTTATTAGTAATTCAACTGCATAACTAGGTCCACGCTATCGATTTCAATTCAGATTTATTATTGAGATATTTTCGTTTTTCATGATGATTATTCTGCGTGAAATAATTATGTTAATTTCTTGGAATATATTCTCGCTACATAATTTTCTCATTCCCAGTTCAACGGGATTATTTGTATATCGGTTCTAAAGTGCATATTTACTTTTTGTATTCTTCTTCCGTGGTGTCGGATAGGTAAAGTTTTTTTTTATAAGTTGTATAAGTACAACATAACAGTAAGGTTCTATTGTTGTAACACTTGTATAACAATATTGCTATCTTTTCATTCTCTTTAAATAAAACAAAGATTAGAATTTTTACACAAATGTCACAGTTGAAATTAACACTAACAATGAACACAATATTGAACATTATCATTTGAAAACAAGGAATATTAACCGTGAAATTTCACTGCCGAAACATTTGTATTACAACATATTGTTGTCATTGTATTTGTAAATGAAATAAAAGGAATAACAATATGTTTTGAAATATAGTTTTGATAGTGGAAACCCACACTTGTTCGTTGTGTATACTCGATCATTTGACGCTCAATTACCGTATAATGGTGTTCGATTACCTACGTGTAAAAACATGTATAATTTATGTAATTGTTGAAGGCAATGCCAATGTAATCGAATAAAATGCGACCACAAGGTGGATATTAGCAAAACAATCACGCGTACGATGTCGAAGTCGGGTGAAAATTAAAATAACATTGTCCGCCCTTGTGCTTGGCGAAATTATCCTCTCGTAAACACCTCGTCTCACGTTTTGGATATCGTTTTTACCTTTGTTTATTTGAAGTGACCTCGATTTGGCCATGGCTATTGCGTTTTAAATCATGTAAATACAATGTTTGTCACATTCGGATCAGGATATTTTGTCTCATCCTCGCCGAGGATATCATTTCTGCTTAAGACCGCTGCAAGTTTACACGCTTTTGCGTAACGTTTCTTACGGTGCCTGAGAAATAATCTGGGAGGAATCTCCACACATTGAAGCTCTCAAATCGTGCGAATTTTATTTTTGATCAACAATTAAACTTCTAAGAATAGTCAAATATCAAAGTTATGTATTATATAACGGATATAAAGGTATTAATTCTAGCACTCGAGATATTTAATGAAAACTAAGGGAGACTCAATGTTAATTTAATATGATAAATATACATTAAGGGACTGCAATTATTATCAATAAGTAAATTATTTTACTGTATTTAGTTATGATATTAATTTGCTGATCATGACAATTTACAATATATATGACGTGACTTATCATTCGAATTGTAGTGGAGATATAAGATAGAGAATCTCAGTGACATTTAATGAATACAGGATATTACTACTAATATACTATACGTTGTTAGGGTGAGGGTGAGGACGAGATTCGGCTGGACGAGGAGATGGAGCGGGTACTGTGGGGCGAGGGCGGGCCTCCGCCACTTCTGGAAAATACAGCTTCGCCGCTTCGGGATATCGCGGCACCAATGCCACAGCAAATTATGCAAGGTATGTTAGTGCTATACATGGACTGTATCAAACTATCGGTACAAACATCTTAGAGCATACATACTCGGCATTATTTTACGGCAAACTGTGGATTGTGTTTGGTAAAAGTCAACTGCTGATCGAAGTTGTCCGAAAATAATAAACAAGCATAGAATTTTTAATATCTGCCGCACCCATAACCTTAATCTTGGCGTTAAAATTTTAATCCAAGACTACAAGAATACAATAATTAATAAGATCACAAAAAGTTTAAGTTGTTGTTAAGTTTAAGACGCATAACATCCCATGGTTTGGTTGCTACTTTGCCTTCATATACGAAAAAAATTAGATCATACTGAATTTTCGTGAACACTTACATATAATATGTGCTCATACAAATTTATTGATAAAGCATTTTTTATGCAGATGGAGGGAGTCTACCAAGTGTAACGGAATTATCACAAGCAAGTCCGTTGCCGTTGGACAGCATCGGATCAGACCATCAGGTCAGTATTGATACTTCATTACCTTCATCAGTTTGTACGCAGCTGTTTTGAATGTCGAACGACATTCTTGCAGCATGCACGACTGTTGCGTTCTCTTATAAATGCGCGACGTTGAATGTACACAAAGCCCCGGCTTGTGTGTTTATTCATTTTCAATTAGTTTTCAACGTGTTTCAATTCAAAGTTAGACAAATGTTCGAAACGTTATTCGGCCGAGCAATGTTATTGTAATTATTCCATTGGCACGACCGTGAAATGTAACTTATTCACGGCAGCTATTTCGATGGTCCTCGTTCTGAATTTTATTTATGCACCAATTGGATCGATGTAGTCAGTCAACGGAGCGCATCGTAATCTCGGTTACGTGTCACCGAGGAGAGTGCACCGTGATGGGCGCGGGCCGCCGCGAAGGTCGCGCATCGCCCTACGGCAACTGAGCGAGGGTTGTGCCAGCGGCAGCGACGTCGGCGACTGCCATTGATCGTGCTAGGAACAATTATTAATGTCAGCATGCGACGTCCTGCGATCGATAATAACGAGCCTTGCTTTAAGACTAAAAGCGTCAGCTTTCAGTCAAACACTGAACGCCGATTGTATTGTTAATCCTCCATTAACTAATCCGAACACATAATTACAATCAATCAGCGTGAATATTGTTAATGCTTTAGCATCTGAATGTGATCGGGTGTTAATGTATTGAAATGCACAGATGTCGTTGGGGTTTTCGGGTTCGGGGTCAGCGGGAAGTCCCCGGGAGGTGGAAGACAGGCGCGTGCAGTTCGACGGCGATCGGCGCAGCTCTACAACTGAGCTTTTCGACGACGCAAACGACGAGCGTCGTAACCAGAGATATGTGTAAGTATATTATTAACGATGGTCTGTATCAGCTCAATATTGGAAGTAGATCTTCCTCAATATTTCGCTTTCCTTGTGCAATGTACAATAAATAAGCACAATGTACAACATACATACGTCAACTTGTATAACATGCATACACATATGAAATTAAACAAATATTATATTTTTATACTACTCTGATATTGCCTATACGTATGCCATTGATAAAAAAACTCTCCAGTCTAGATTCAATGAGTATTGGCCACTAACTAAAACTACACAACGAGGTTTCTTGAATGGCGCTTTTATGTACATGCTAGTTAACGAATATGGAGGTATTTTTACATATATTTTTTTTACCTTTTCATAGTTTTTTTGTTTAAAAATATAAAAATATAATGAATTTAAAAAGTTTTTTTTCTGATATCATAATTCTGAATGAGAAATTTAAGTCGTACAAAATTAGTTTCAGCATTAGCAATGCCAAAAATGACGTCACAATCGCTTTGAGGCAGGCACGTTTTATCACAATTGAAGCGTACGAAACTAATCGCGCTGCTGAACTCATTCACACGACATTCGACCAACTTATTGGTACGAATATATGAATCTTAAATACGATAAACATAGCATCAGTGGCGCAGTTGGATATGTAAACTGCAGGATATGGAATGATCACAGCCATGAACTGATGTGTTTTTGTTTATCGAATTTCATATGTACATACACTTATCCACCGGCCTTCGTAGGCCTTTTTTATGGTAAACATCGCTCGTAAACCATAAGAGGAAAATTGATTTCCTTGCGACCTCTTCTTTGTTTAATTTTCGTTTCTTAGTTTTTAGTAAAGTTTAGTATAATCTAATTAGTAGTGACATTTTTAAAACACGAATTAATAATTCTATAAGACATTTTATCAAGATAGTTTTAGGTTTCAATTTATTTTATAATAAATATAAAAATAACATTTTGACAAATAGTATAGTTTATTTAAGTTTAAATTTTTTTATCTTGCTTATTGTCGAATTTGGGCAAAATTTTCTTTACACTGGTAACACAACTATTCATATTTCGAAAATAGTATTACTATATCTTATTACTATTGTTTGTTCACTTAAATTATAAAATGATTACTGAACTTAACAAAATTGTACATACGCAATTTAACATCGTATAGGAAGTCATTGGCTCTTTTAATACGGGGAAACCTACTTAAGGAGCCACAGTTACAATGAATCAGATTTGTTAAATGTATTTACAATAAAGTTTTATTACTATTATTATTATTATTTATATTATTTATCATATTCTTAATATAGTACATTTCATATATAAAATAAAAAATTATACAAAATATATTGTATTAAAAATTGAACACCATCGGCTGCGGAATCCCATGACTCAAGCAACCAGCGGTCACGGCTGCAGAGACAGGACCCTTCTCACAATGCGCGGAGTTCCTAGATAAACTGCCTTTTGTATCGGGCCCTTAATCCAATATTATTATTATTAAACTTCAAACTTCAAACAAATTTGTACGAAACACTTTAATTCTATGTATGCTTCCTATACAGTATTTGCTTTTTTCACTTTTTACTCGTCCAGCTAGTTTAACTTTACATTAATTTCTGTTGATATTTCGCATCTCGGTATCCATAAAAACAGTATTCGCAATAAACATTTAGCGAAAGTAAACATTTTACTTTGCTTCTCGGTTTGCATTCCGGTACTTGTAGAAAACCTATTTAATGCTTTTCAAATAATGAGTTTCCTTGCCATTGCAAGAGTAAATACTGAAGCTATCCACTTAATCAGAATAAGACTGAGTCAATGAAATTAATTGGATAGCAAAAAATTCTGAATAGGAACCAATACCATCTAGCTAACTAGGTCACTAATTGTTGGTTTCTGATACTAAAATATCTGTATGAAACGTATCATCAACCTTGTTTACAACACAGATATAACATTATGTTTTAAATGGTTACATTGATCTCGAAAACCCACAGTAAGTCGCATAAAAACGTTTGTATGTCACTAGATGTCGTTATATGAGCCAGTTACTGGCTGGATATATAAATTGATGTCCCATAGGATTATCCGCGAATGTAATTTAGAGTGTAAGGGCGGGCTGGATTGCCGGTGCGTCTCAGATGGCTAGACACAAGGCACTGCTCATTTGCTTGCCAATAATGTTATAATTATTTAAACTAAGCGAATTTATAATAAGATACAAAACAAGGAAAAACAAATCGACGATATACTTACTGCAAAATCCAACATTTTGTTTATAATTAATGGATGATAGTTTAACGGTCACTTTTAAAAAGTGTTCTTTTCCTTTCACAAAAAAGCAAGTTTACTGATTAGGTTCAATAAATAAAAACAATTTAAATTTCAAAACTTTATTAGAATACAGAGAATTTTTATTGCATTAAAACAAAACGAAAGTTTCTGTAACATAGCTATGTTTATTTAAAAATAGATAACTTACTCTGACACATTCTGTTCATGTTTGTAATTATAGTGTGCGAATTTCTGTTTAAAACTCGTGTTTCATAACTTTGTATGACTGAATTAAATTGTTGTCCGGAATAATAATTTTACTCCTATTTATACGAAATACCGGGAACATGGAAGCACTGAAATTCATTGAAAATCTTGTTTTAATTATATACAGACTGTAACAGGGATTCTATGGAATAATAGATTTCAGCGAGGGTAAAACGAGTTTCTGAATATTTTGTGCTGCTAAGAATTTATTAACATTTATCATTGTTTAAAGTTTTTCATGGATACATAGCTTTAGGGATATAATTTAATTAAATAGAAGACTGAGTATAGGAAATTTATTTTAACAATCCAAAAGATATTAATAACATATCTTTTAGCTACAAAATTCTCAAATGGTAGTTGTAAAATTTTATCGCCTAAAATTATAAAATTGGGCTAAAATAAAAAGTAGATTAATAACTTTCTTAATAATAAGCGTGCACTTTTAACCGAGTCAAACGTGTTAACGGTGACCCTTGGATAATTAAAGAGTTCATTAAAAATAAATGACAGAGCACACTGTTTACTTGAATTAATGATCACTCGGCCACAACATTAGCGTTTCGCACGGTTGCGCGAACCTCTAATTATTTTATTATTTCTATTATTAACTAAAGATTGAATATTAGAGTATTAACTTCTTGCTTACAACTTCCTAAGGCTTTCTTTAATACAGAACTTTTATATTGTTATAACAGGAAGGTGGCACAACCATACAAGACACGTAAATTGGTGGTGCACGAGAATGTGAGCTTGCCACTGGATGATGAGTCGAGCGTGATGGTGGGCTCCGACGAACACATGCCAGAGATGGACCAGGACGTGTTGCGCAGTCATCGCAGCGACGACCCGAGAGCCCTACGACGTCATAAGATACGCAAGGTTTGTAAGCTATGAACAAATAATGTGAATTGAATGAAATGCCACACTTCGAAATCGATAAAGTTGTATAAAGCTAATTGTCATCAGGCCGGTAAGTGGTATGCGATGCTGCGCTGTATACGTACGATGCGTCCGATATCAACCTGTGGACACTTAGCTTTATAGGTCACAATTAAATAGACCGTAGTACTACATAATGGTTATAAATTGATGTTGCCCTCTCTGTTAAAGTAGGAAGTACCTCCTGTGTAATGCTTGATTTAATTGGCTATTATGTTAATGATATTCAATTTTTGTCTTTAAAAAATATATACCGCAAATTTTTTAACTTTTTTTTAAGATTTATCCTCTTTATATTTTGTACGAATGCAGGGCTCGACGGTGCACGTCGGCCGAAAGGATGGTGGTGACAGGGTTGCGGACATCCTCTCTGATTTAACGTACAAAAAAATGTACGACCATAGGCCTCACGCGGTAAGATAATAACATAATCTAATCGACAAAGTATTATGTACTAACCGTACCGGCAATGATTTTTACATGCGAATTTTTCATATCTATCGATTACAGCTTTAGATTTGAGACTAAGACGTACTATATCTTATTGTCACGCGATATTAATCAGTACGATTCGTGATGTCTTCTATGCAGGTCTTCGTCCAACTCGATGAGCTTCTCGCCACCGAGGATGGTGATCCAGAATGGAAGGAAACAGCTCGTTGGATTAAGTACGAAGAAGATGTTGAGGAAGGGTCTGCGAGATGGGGTCGGCCGCATGTCGCCTCTCTGTCGTTTCATTCCCTACTGAATCTGAGGCGATGTCTGGAGACCGGTGTCGTACTCCTCGATCTCGACGAGAAAGATCTCCCTGGTGTAGCATACAGGTACAAAATCTACTGCTTATTAATCCCGATGTTCCAGTTTATAACCACACGTAACTAAAACTCTTAATAATACAGTCTTAAAAAAGATACGATTGTAATGGTAAAAAAAATATATATTTTAACATTAATTCAAAGTGGAATCAATTAAAAAACGTTGTTTAGTTCAGTGTTATCATTTCTCAATGTCGACAGCCATATTATGAATATGTCTAATTTTCTGGGGAAGTACCCGTACTATGCGTACGTATATTTTACGCCCAAGCAGTTTTTTCCTTAGCTGTCGCAATCGGAAACTAACTACTCGTCCTTTATTTATCCAACAATTCATGTATAATAAAAATACAAAATAAGTGCACTTTTAAGGATTTACATGTAATATTTCATTATGTCCGTAGGGTGGTTGAAAGCATGGTTACCGAAGGCCTCATCGAGGAAGACGATAAGCCGGTTGTGATGCGATCGCTTCTGCTCAGACACAGACACGTGCACGACGAACGCTTCAGATTCTCAATAGGGGGCAAGAAGCAGTCCTCATACACGAGTTTACAGGTTTGTACAAACTAGTTACGATAGATTATTCAACATGTTACAACTTTCCATGGAAAGAATGAGAAGGGAAATGATTTAGAGGGAGAGGAGACGGATAGTATAGGGAAATATTCTTCTTGTATACATCTTCTCTGTCTACTTAAAGTAGGCTGTGCATTTGACAGTTTCTAACAACAATCCCTTTGCTTATATATGGTATTCAGATGATTTCAGGTAGCTGCTCAATCGTTGGTCTCTTTGTTCCATGAAAATATATTCGACCTATGTTCGCAATAGACATGTAAAAAATTTTTATCCATATCAACCGGTCTTAGGTAATTTGTCGTATTGATAAGAAAATTCTTCCTTTATTTTTTACCTAGCACTTGATAACGTACATGTATTTGTTATATAATTTTTTGTAGATAAAACTAAATCAAATAATATTGGAATATTTTGAAGATTATTCGGTTGTACAAAACTATAAACCGATGTAATCTATTATTTATCAACAAGGAATGTTTCCGTATTATACATAATAGATTTATTGGGGGTTCTTTCAACTTTCATTTTTCAAGTCAAATTGTATATTGACATTTCTGCCTAATTATTACGTCTATATAACGGACTAGCTATATACCATCGTATGTATGATACTTCGGACAAAGGAATCAATCAATAAAGCTGTGTAAGCTACAGATCACATTGATACAACAACTAACTTGCTTTTAGGAGCATA